>NW_027192527.1:2053032-2482020 GCF_041956765.1 Thermoascus crustaceus | reverse complement strand
TCCTCCTCCTCCGGCCCACCCTGCTCCTCCAGCCGGCGCTGGTCACGTTTAAAAGGTCGGTAGTACATACATACCTACCTACCTATGTTATTTATCTATTGCCCTTTTTTATCATAACAAATGAACTGACAAAAGACTTCTTATTTAATACAGGGCACTTCTACTCCGCATCTCTCCCGAACGAAGTATTATCTATCTACTATCCGCTTCTTCGTCGATTATCACAACCTGGAATCCAGAAAATACGGGCAAGATCAAAACTTTTTCGTTTGCGGGTTGGTTGATTGATAGACAATGACATCAATAGATAATACAGAGCAAATTGAACACTGGGGAAAGGACAAACTACTTATGGTGCCTGACCTGGATTTTGGATTCATATATATATACGGCATGCAAAGAAAGAAACCGCCTATTTGAGCATGTACCTAGCTAGTTTTGAGTTTTGACAAGTCCAACATGGTTTTTTTGTTTTTGCTGCCAAATATATTGTTAATATTTGCTCTTGTATTCATTTTAATAATAAAAAAAGGGTCTCTGCATCTTTGTTACGGCACAGCCTAAGTCCTATCACGTGACAATGGATCAAACTGATCCATCTGGACCCTTGATCCAACCTGACCTTTGATCCATCCATAGTCATGATCCACCGGATAGGTATTTCTGGGATAGAACTCAGCGTGTATATAAGACGCTCCTTAACCATGGGGATTAGGACCCCGTGGTCAACTCAAATAGCAATCCTGATAGTAACATTGCTAGTAACGGCCTACTCATCTATTTCTTTCCCTTGAGTTCTGACCTCAAGATAAACCCGACGAGCCTCCGCCTAAGAAGTCTTAGGCCCGCCGTTACACCCAGAGCCCGCGAGGGCGGCCGGACAGCGGCAGCGGCCGCGGCTTCGGAAACTGCCCGGTATCTACCCAGCTAGATTAGGTACCTAGATATGTGCTAGATGGATTCACATGTACATGTACAGTACTACTATCTGCATGTGCGCGGGGATCTCACTGGATGGGGGTATAAGAGATGAGATGAGATGGAGGAGGGAGAAATTCCAGGGGGTATATATATATATAACTAGACTTAGAACTATATTTTTAATGTATTGATGGGGTTTCTTTTGATGGGAGAAGGGGGGGGGGCTTCTTTTAAGAATACTTGGGGTATCTTCATCTCATCTCACCTATACATTTCATTCTTTTTTTATTTATATTTAGCAAGTTTCTGGTTTTTTTTTGGAGGAATTTTCCTACTTCCTGCATATGGGATGGGGGCGTGTATACCTAATATTCAAGTCAGCTAGGTAGATTGATCAGATCGGGTGTGAATACTACTACTACTACGACCTGCTCTTTTCTCTTCTCCTTCTAATATAACCCGGAGAAGATTGTAACGGCGGGCCTAAGACTTCTTAGGCGGAGGCTCGTCGGGTTTATCTTGAAGACAGAAAGCAAGGGAAAGAGATAGATGAATAGGCCGTTACTAGCAATGTTACTATCAGGATTGCTATTTGAGTTGACCACGGGATCCTAATCCCCATGGTTAAGGAGCGTCTTTATATGCATCATTAATCGAAATAGCCCTTCTGATTAGGAGACTGAATCGAAAACCTGTTGTCGATTCGCATGACCTGAATCGAAGGAGGAGGTCTGATTGTATCCTGATTGGTTTGTCGGCCTGTAGTTTCTCCGAGAGCTTCCCCCTCTCATAGCCTCACTTCTGCAAGCGTTGTAACACTGGGTAGGTACAGTACCTAGACATCCAGCTATGTACAAGTTGGGAACCATCTACCTAATTTATCTATCTATCTGCCTTGCTCATCACCAGCTGTCTCTAGCCCTCTTTTGCGTTATTCCTGTCGAGCTGACCCGGGCAGTCCTGTAATAACAGAAGAAGAGTCTCTACATCAATGTTTGGGGGGTCCAAGACCAGACCAGAATCTTAAACGTCAGATGGGACTGCAGATCTGATAATCTTGTTGCCTATCTAATCTAATCTATCTAATTCAGCACTATATCTCCTCTTCTCTCCTCTTCTCTTCTTACAGAGATCTCTGATCCCTCAGAAGGTAGTAAGTAGCCCACATTAAATTGGCCCAATAGTATATATATGAGGTACCTATATATATATATACGCCATTAGATCTACATGAAGCCTGTCCGTCTGGCTATGGTCACATCTGGTGGCGTCGATTATTGTCCTGTATTGTATCGTATCCCAATCTTATTTATGGAGGAAGAAGAAGAAGATACCTACTTAGCAGGTACCTCAACTCTACACTTCTCTAGACTCTAGACTCTAGACTTTACCACCTAGCCTCTAAATAAGACAAAGTTTGAAACCCGATTCAATTCCTGCCTTTTTTTTCCTTCTCCCAATTTTTAAATAGACTTGCAATTTTTGCGCGTCGGGTCGCGTCGGGTTGGGTTGGGTTAAGGTTATTAAGTCTACCTCAACTTACTATCTACCTAGCATTATTGCTAAAAGAGAATCCGAATCTCTCTCCTACTCTCCTACTCTTGAGTCTGAGTTTTACTGAGCTCCTAAGACCATTCAGCTCTTACATCTTCCTTCTTTATCTTCAGAACACCGCCCTGTGTACTGCACATACCTTTTCCAATCAGCCAGCTTCACTGCTCGTCAGGGGCGCTTAGCATAGGAAATAAACAGACCAATAAGGTGGAGGACATCGTGCGCATGGATGAGCTTGGTTATACAAACTAGTTTGGCTACGCCATGATGGCAGAATGGAAATACTATACAAGTGACATCCGACGGACTACGTCAATGGAATTACACTCAATGAAGAAGCTTGTAGTCACAAATTAGTAATGCTATGCTATCCATTTCCCTACCAAAGTACACGGCGGAACCAAACAATTTTCGAAAATATCAACCGCACAACGCAAAGACTAAAGACCGCAAACAAACCGCGCTGATTCCAAACAGGCTCAATTGATTTTCCAACTCCATAACCATGACTACAAATGACACAGCTCCTATCCAGGATAAAATCGACAAGCGACCAATCTGTAAACACAACCAGACGGCACCAACATGCAATCAAAAGGGTGACAAGTCTGCTCGAAGGCAAAAGACATCCGAAAGAAAATACAGCAGGACCCTTCACATGCAGCACGTCGATCTCAAAGCCCCCAGATGGTGGACATACACCGAAGTCAGTCGACGCCAACCAACAGCCAAGCTCAAGACGTACACAGTATTAGGTCCAAAAAGCAAGAAAGGAAAAAGGAGCCCGCGGACATACTCTTCCATAAAGACAGTCGACGCTAACTCAAGCCTCAAGCAAAAGATCAACCAAAGCAGGGACATACACCGAAGTCAGTCTGAAACCTGGTCCGGGATCACTTCGCGAAGAACCTAACAATAATACAGGCAACAGAAACACCATATCAAAACAAAACGACGTCAGACGCCTTCGAGACAGACGAGAAACGAACCGAAAACCAAAAGTTATGATCACAAGATCTCATAAAAAGCTACGCCCGTAGGCATAGTTAGTTGTCACGTCGACTCCCGCCACTTCGGCCGGTCATATCGACTGTGCTTTCAATTCCCTCCCAAGGCAATTCCTCATCGTCATCCAAGTCATCGTCCGCTTCGACATTCCTCTTGGATGATTCATCCGTGGCTCCAGTCATATCCGCGAATCGCGCTTGAGGGGGATGTATGCCGATTGACTGAAGCGTCACTTCAACCTCCTGCTCCGTAATCTCATGGCCATTCTGTTTCTGGCCCTCAAGCACATCGTAGAGCGCGTAAATCTGATCCGCTTTCATATCGATGTCCCTCAACAACTTCTCGATCTTTCCATACAGTGACTTCCTCTGCCGCTTGCTCACGGACGCGTCATGTTTGTTGTATGCGCTCTGGCATGTTGCAAGCTGCATCCTCAAATGCGCAAGTTCATCCTCCAGCCCTTTGAGCACTGTTGCAAGGGCGACCGCAGGTGGCTGTGACGGACGCATGGTAGGATCCTCGTTATAAATAGAGGGCTCAGGCATGCGTTGCGAAACGGGGACAGGTTTCGGGACCGTAATATGGCATTCATGGGTACCGTCGCCAGGAATCTGACGTTTGCATACCATGCAATTCTTGCCATTGTGGCCAGCCATGTTATCAAGTGCCTTCTGCGCAGATTCAGACAACTGCACCTGTTCGCCACCAGCTGCATTGCGGTGGAAGGTAATATCAGGAAGGATAAAAGCAGAAGTCATTTCTTCAGCCTGTCTGCGTCGGCGTCGGCCAGCGGCTACAGAGTTATCCGAATGGCGTCGTCGACGGTCAGATTCGACTCGCAAATGTGTCGAGACATCGTCCTCTCCTTCATCCATGATGACCTTTCCAGTGGACGTTACCTCTCCGGCGACCGATGCAGGCCTAGTCAACTTCGTCTTTGTTTCTTTCAAGGAAGATTTGCGCTGGTGACCGGGCGTAGGTCCCGTTTGACGGTTAGAGCTGACGGTCTCATTCGCAGTATGCTCCTTCATACTGCTGGCCTGTCGCTGCTTCCGGGCAATTCTCTCTTCCTCGAGAGTCTTGCGAAGCTGAGCGATCTCGCGGCCGTCGATGAAGCTCAGCATCGTCATGTCCGTTTGGTCTTGACCATCTTCATTCGCGCCCTTGATGTTCACGTTAAGAGGCTCGCTCACGGAGACATCTTCAACGATGACTCTCTTGGCCCGTTGTTTGCTTGTGTTCGGTTGCTTCTTCGCCGCGGCAGTTTCCGACCTGGAACGACTCTCTGCAGTCGTTGCTCTGGGGGCAGTTGAGGTACGACTCGGGTACGGCACGTCAAGGGAGAAGAGGGCTTCATCCTGCCTTTGTTTCTCGAGTCTAGAAATCTCCCTGTCGATCTGGGTTGAAAGCCTTGTTCGAGTGTCATCCTCGGGTTCAGCCTTCGATTTTTGACGCAAGTTCTTCGACGACGATTGCTCCTGCGGCGCTTTTCCTCTGCTTTGTGCAGTCTGTCGCGTGTATACCTGGCTGTCCTCCTCCTCCTCCTCCTCATCTTCTTCAACCACGCTTCGCTCCGTCTGGTTCTGTTCCCTCGAACGTGAGGTGTCTTCGTTTTTCGCTGATCCTCGAGTCAAAGAGGTCAGTTTGGCAAGCTGGGCCCTGAGCTCTGCATTCTCCCGCTTCAGGTTCTCGTTCTCAGTTTTGAGATCTTGTGAGTTGAGATAGGCAACGCCCAACTGAGAAACGGCCATATCTCTCTCGCGTGTGAGGTTCTTAAGTGCAGTTTCATGCACCTGGACCTTCCGGTCAGCAATGTCGAGTCTATTCTGCAAAGACAGGTTTGCCTCTTCCAATCCTAAAACTGTGTTAGCAAAGTCAACACACACAAGATAAAAATTTTTTACGTACTGCTCTTCTCACTCGCGAGTCTTCCGCTGCTCCGTCGATGATCCTCCTCCTCATCGCTGTACATTCTCCGACGATCATACCGCTCTTTCTGGTGGCGAGATCTGTCGTTTTTCAGCGCTGCGTTCTCCTGTCGGGCATCCTCCAGTTTCCGCTCAACCTCCGACTTGGCCAGCTCAAGCTCCGCAACTTTATCCTGAAGGAGTCGCAGCGAGACGAATAGTGCCTTCTCGTCATCCGGAATTGGGACTGCATTGACTGGCACGTGGTCCTGGGTATGCGAAACGTCTCCAGCGTCATGCGGGGGCGACACAAAACGTGTCGTCCGCGTCCTAGGCTGGCGAGTGAAGACAGGTCTACCGTCCTCAAAGACACCAGAAACAAGCTCTGAGAGGTTTGGAAGGTCGGGAAGGAGGAAAGATTGGTGAGTCGCAGTCGCGGTGTTGTCGGGGAAAGTGTTGGTCGTGACCGTCGCGTTAGCCGGTGGGTTGCGCGCGTTTGCTGCTGCCTTTCCACGGCGACCTTCCTTCAACTCGCGGGAGGCCCTTTCCATAGCTTCCGCTACCTGGTCCGAGATATTGGCCGCTCTTGAGGTCCCGAACCGAGTCGTTCGCGTGTTTACTGTAGCCCGGTCTGGTCTCTCGTCGCTGATATATGAGCCCTCGTAGGTATCGCGCACTTTGGCATGCATTTCTGACAAGCTTCGCCGCTGCTCGTTGCCCTGGGCACGAGGAGACTTGGAAATCTGCGGATCGTGATTCTCTTTCTGCATCTGGCTTGCTCGTCTCAGCTGAGCATCCTTGCGAAGATTGTCACCACCGCTGGCCGTTCGTTTTGAGGCGTTGCGGACCGCGGACTTGGGTGGAGTCTGTGACGGGTAGTCGAGCTTGACGGCGGGCGACGAAGTGCGCACGCTGTTCTCAAAGCTCATTGTTGAGCCGCGCGAATCATCCAGCCGACGCGCAGATTTCTTTGTTCCTCTGCCGACTTCAACGGATATGTCGTCCTCTTCATCCTCTTCGGAGGTGTGGACTTGCGAAAATTCTGGCAAGGCACGCTCAATGGCAGATGTGTCGATGTCGTAATCGGGTTCTTCGTTCTGAGGCGCGTAATGGCGCTGTTTTCTGGCGCTGCTGCCCAAGTCTATCTCTGGCAGTCCGTAACTGTTGTCCTCCAGCTGCTGGGTGGACACAATGGCTTCGTGCTGGGGGTCGAAGTCAGACGCTGTCGAGCCGCCAAAGGACGAGCGACTGGCCGTCGTAGCGTCCGAATGTCTCGTGTAAGAGTTGCGCGACATGATGGGTAGTAAAGCCCTGCGCGGGCCTGTAGCTCGAGCAATGTTAGGAATAACAAGTCAATGGATCCTTTTCAGACCTCGTCCGTCATATATGTAGAAGTTCGGTCTCCTGTATGAAAGATGAGCGTGGATCCAGTCAGGTGTTTGTGTGAAGCGACGCGTCGTCAGGAGAAAAACGGAACACCGTAAAATAGAACACAGAGAGGATAGTAACACAGCCCCTGTAAGAAGATAAAAAGAAAACAAGACAGCTAAAAGGAATCTAATTGATTTACTTGGTATTCTGAAGTCAGCGTGAGCAGCACACTGACATGTCGCAGGGTTCTGGAGTGGGAGGATCGAGCGTCGAGGAGCGAACGGCGGGTTTGTTTACAGCGAGTTACGAGGGCCCAGCCACCCCGTGCGAGCGACGCGGGCAGCCACCGCCCTGACCGCCACGCCCCGACCGCGCCCGCCGATCTCGTGTCGTTCGTCTGCCGGGGAGCCTCACATCTTATCTGGACGCCGCAAGGATACCGATCAATGCCTTAGGGGCGTCCTTACCAGTGCAAGCTATTGTCTTCTAGATGAATCTTCATATATACCGTAGACGCCTAGCATTGGGCATATATATACCCGCCCAGATGTCCTGAACCTGGTACCGTGGAAACAATATCCGCGGATGCACATGCCTCCTGAAATATATATAAACTTTACCATCTGACGTCCAACCTAGGAACCGTAGACGTCACGACTCAATCGGGCGATCTAGTCTGATTCATTACCATTGGCAGGTGCCCACGTCTTATGCCTAGGACTACAATTTGCAGAGATGGAAGCGGTCCATTTATTCGTCCTACACATGGCTGTATCAATATCACTGCTGAGAATTCTCCTTTCTGGTCTTCTGTGGACTAACTGATGGCCTATTTCGGTCGAAAACTGGAAGTACTAGAATGTGTGAAACCTCGACAACAAACAAGGACAAGGTTTCAGCCATCCGTCGAACTAGAACGCATTCTCAAAATCTCAAATTTCGGTAGAGAGACTCGTGAATCGTATCTCGCAGCATCTCAAACGAGTTAAGTCCAACTTCTTCTATAACACATCTCTCAACCATCCTAGACTCGGAAAAGACACAGGATAGACAGGACATTTGAATGCAGGCAATCATTTCAGCCTTGGGGTCTTCAGATACATGCAAACACCGTATATGTACTTTACAAACGTAAGGAGGTAGATAATGAAAAACGATAGGTAGGGTATCTCTCCCATATTGATTCCCCAACACCATGCTAGGTTTGCTAAATTCGACTGACGGAAGGAAAAGGACCAAGACAAAGTCCAACAAAAAACGAAAAGTACTGAAACAGACATCATCAAGTCATGCTCACGTTACTTCTTTATGTACCGTAGAAAAAAGATCGGGTAGATGGACAGCCGGGACCCATCCCCACGTCTGTTGTCATTCAGGAAGATTGTTAGAATGCGCAACATGCACCTGGCATCCAGCTAAGAATTTCGTGGAGGAGGCTGCTGAGTTTCTTCCCCAGACGTAGTATTCCGCTGCTCCCCCTCCTGCTGCTGCTGCTCCCTTTGAACAGGTGTCGCAGGAGTATCCGCCGTTGTGTTAGACGGAGCTGGTGTGGCAGCGTTGATCCGGATTGTGGGTATGTCTGCAATGTGCGGCAACTGCGGCGGACCTTGTTCACCTCTTTCTGCCACTACACTTTCATACGGCGGTGCCTCCTCCCAATTCAACTGCTCGTACTCGGGAGGCGGTAGGTGCAGTGCCCCTACATCGCCATCATCCTGTTCGGATGTAGTCGAGGCAGACACGACGGTCGAAGCCGAATTGCCACGCGAACGGGTAGCGCCCGTTCCTGTTCGAGCCGACGACATAGAAGGCCTCCCGTTTCCATCCATGCCCACAGCACCAGCAGTGTCCAACAAAGGACGGTGATCCGAGTCTGCCGAATTCGCACGTATCCGCGAGCCGTCATGTCGGACGTGCCCGAGCTCCGCGTAATTGACGCTGGATATCCGTCTTTCTCGACCACGAGACCGGTGCTCCGCGAGCATCATGGCCGAGGTGAGGGTGGTGCTGCTACCATTATTGCTGCGGGTACGTTCACGCCGGAGCTCTTCCAGACGAGCATAGTCACCCCGGGCGCGGGCTTCATTGCGTTCTCGTCTGCGTGCTTCACGCTCTGCGATCTCCCGCCGTCGCTGGAGACGGATCTGATACAGCGTCTCCATCTGTTCTTCCCTGCGCGCTTCCTCCTCTTCCGCGGTTTCAGGGAACTCGAGCACGACATCCATCCCTCCGCGCTCGCCCTCTCGAGCGATGATCTGCTCCGTGGGCTTGGGTTCTGCGGAGTACGCTGGTAGTGTGATTATGGATCGAAGGGAAGTATCACGGTGCACCCCATTCGAATTGTTTCCCGATGCAGCTCCGGCCGCTCCACGGTACTCAGTTTCCTCATTGCGATTAGACGGTGAACCGCCTGAGACTTGGGTATAAGGAATCCCCGGATTCCATTTGTTCCATCTTTCCTTCAAAAACTTTCCCGGTAATAGCTTGGGACTATAATTCTTTTGGCGGAGAGTGCGGAGGATGAGATAGGACAAAATACAAGCGGCGAGGAAGACGACTGTCATCGAAGCGCCCTATATCGAGTGAATATTATAACAATTAATGAAACTGGAATTCAGAGGGAGATAAAAAGGGGCTGGACAAAGCCTACAATGATGAAGCCGGTGTTCTTGGTGCTGCCATGCTGCGAAGTTCCGGGACGTTGGTTTTGGCGGGATTCGAGTTGCGGGGGAATGCGCATCTTGATGGACTTAGATAAGAGATAAAGGGCCGGGATGTACTCCAAAGTCATCAACTCCAGAGCATGCAAGGTGCTTTGAAGATCATAAAGTCTCAGGCCCCCAGCGGAACAAACTCTTTGCTGGCGGGCAACGCGTGGCTCAGCTGGTAACTCAAGCGGAGCGCCGCGGGAGCCGGAGAAGCTTTGAGGTGTCCACGGATACCTTGGAGAAAGAACAACAGTTCAAGCGCCCGCAATTGCAGACATGGTGGAAACACTTGGATCAGTGGATGAGATCGTGTGTACAGCGAGAGAGGTAACTCTTAAGTGCAGCGAGCCAGAGGTGAGACAGCCTGCTGGCCAAACAAAGCGGGCGGCGGTGCACGACGCCAACATCTGACAGCGATCGAGACCGGCCGTCTTGGGCCTCTCCACCCAACCCCGGTCTGATCAGAATCTCCCCCTATGGACCGGGTAGTCGCCGTGGATCGATGGAAGCGCGTCCTCCTGTTCCTATTCCTGAGACAAAGAAGGTCTACTGCGTCGAGAGGCAACTATCCGACCATCCCGAGGGGACAGCAGGATCGTCATGGAGATAGCTTTTATCAGAGAGGCCGATCTTCAGTGATTGAACTAGGGCATCCCCGGGTCCGCGCGGGTCCATAATTAGCACCATCTGGATTCTGACGCAACAGCCTCGTGGTTGCTAGTCGTCCTTATCCGTGAACCATCTCCCGCTTCTGCGTTCTGTATGTCAGTCATAGATGAGAACCATCCACTATGGTTTAACCTCTGCTCTCGAACTCATTATCCGGATATCTAGGTGGTGGGAAAGGCCGCTGTCGCACAACGGTTTTCACAGGGCAAGGGCACGACCGTCTCCGCTCCCGACCAGCCACCCTTTCATTCGACCGCAACTTCTCGTGTATCCCGAACAGCGCATCAGGGCAGTGCCCAGCCATGAACCAAGCCTCGGATTTTTTCTAATTATGTCGATCTCGGGAATAATTCAGTTTCGTTATTGTCGCTTCTCTTTACGCCATGGAGTATACTTGGCCTTGTTATTGCAATTTGGCATTACACTGTACGACCTACGTCAGTACGTATACGGTCTGTGGGTCGCGGGTACGTGGGTGCTTAGTCTGCAAGACGCGTCACGTATTCGTGCGTCTTTTTCCTTTCGTCGTGGTAATTCAAACATTTTAATTCTTATTGGGTTGAGAGTATTTTAGACTTGACCTGGATGCGGCTTTTCCATTCTGTAAGGTATATACAGAAGATTCTGAGAACACTTGCGCTTATTGAGCGCGAATCCAATGTCACATGATGGAATAGATAATCTGCTTACTCGGTGAGATCTTTTTATGCTTATAGTGGTAGAACAGCCGGACTTCTTAGAAACACCGAATAAAAAAAGGGGGAGGGGGGTTATATACGGGGCCGGGAGTCTGATGGTATGTATAGCAAAGACCTTAGGTCGTGAGAATTTAATGGACTTTAGCCACTATGCAAAATGTCTTTGGGAGTATCTACAGACTAGGTAGTATTTATTCGACCATCATGCCCATTAACAACGAATAATAGAGAAGAACATTGTGAGATCCAATTCCTACTGGTTAAGTTATATATTTTGTTGTACATCGTAATGAGAAATTCAGATACCGAAAATTTCAAGAGAAAGGCTTTCTTTCTATATCTTCTCCTCTCCCTCGAAGAAATCACCACCAGCGCGCAACATCAACATCTGCCCTAACTTCCCCCCAGGCCTCTTCGCAAGCACACGGTACGGCCCCCCCTCGACAACCCTCCCCTGATCAACGACAACGATATTATCTGCAATCTCCATCATCTCCTTCGCATGCGTGATGATGATGACTGTCAACCGCCGCTTTCCGTCCGCAACGAGTCGCCGCACTGTCTGTCTGATAACTTCTGTGCTCTCTCTGTCTAGACTGGAGGTTGCCTCGTCGAGGATGAGGATCCGCGGCCGCCGTACGAGAGCCCGCGCGATGACTACCCGCTGCGCCTGGCCGCCAGAGAGCCCGATGCCGTCGCCGCCGTCGCCGACGACCGTGGCGTACCCCCAAGGGAGGGATTCTATGAACTCGTGGATTCCGGCGGCCTGGGCGGCGGCGTGGATGTTCTCTAGAGTATTTAGCGGGGATGAGGGGTCCAAACCGTAGCTGATGTTTGCGCTGATGGTGTCCGGGAATAAGGTAGGTTGTTGGGGTACGATTGATATTAGGGAGCGTAGGGTAGAGGTGTGTAGGTGTCGAATGTCGATTCCTCCGAGGGATAATGCTGCAGTGCCATCCTTGGATGGTGGATGTGGTGCTTCGTAGAGAGATAGAAGTAAAGACGCGATTGTTGATTTGCCGGACCCGGAGCGTCCTACGATCGCGGTACACGTGTTCGCGGGGATGGTTAGGGAGAAGTCACGGAGGGCGAGCGTGTCCGGCCTGCGAGGGTATCTGAAATTGAGATTCGTGAATTTTATGGGAGTCGGGTCGGAAATGCTCAGTTTGCCGACGTGCTCATGTGAAGCTTGTCGGGGAGGGTTTACAAGACGCAAAAGTCGGATTGCTGTATTACGGGATGAGCTCATTTGAGGGACTAGATGCGATGGTGAGAGGAGATTTTCAGTAGGGAAACCAAGAAAAAGGGAGAAATGTTGAATACATACTCCAAGATAGAACCGTGCTCGCATATCCAATACTAAATAGAAGTATGGCGAATACCGTCAGGATTTCTTTGGAAGTATAATCTCGTGAAGATGCCAGGACTGCACCATAGTAGAAGATCAATGCTATTCATTCAAGTCAGATCTTCATAGTTCCAATGTTTAGATTGAAGACATACTCACCACTCGCGAACATGATTGCGGACTCTGAAAGTCCAAACAAAACCCCCGTGTATCCAGCCCGTTTCAAACCCACCTGCATAGCCTTTGCGGTAGATTTGATATGCTTTTTGTGGAAGTAAGACTCCAGCGTCAACGACCTCACCGTGCGTATATCCGAAAATGTCTCCGAGAAAATCGAATATATGTTCTCATGGACATCATTTGACCGTTTCTCCCACTTCCCGCTGATGCTCTCGAATCCTTTGGTGATGCCATACATGATGGGACCGCATGATAGACCGACGAGCGTCATCTTCCAGCAAATGACGAAACTCCATATGACAGCTATAACAACGATGGTGATAGCGACGAGCGCAAAACCAGCAAACCTGCCAACTAAATCTCTCATCTCCTCGGCGTTCTGGTCAAGGCAAGCCGTGAGGTTAGAGGGCTGATTCTCATCCCGTTCGAACCACGATCGTGGTCGATCTAGAATTTGGCTCATGGCTTGCCTCCGAAGGGCGTCGACCCACGCTTGTCCGCAATATTCTAGGAGATAATGCATTAGATAAGATACAGTCGCATCACAGACAGAGAGCCCGAGAACAGCCAATGACCACTTCATTGCCGCCTGTGCGCGGTTTTCAGGCAAGGAGAAAGTATCAAGGAGCTGTGAGAGCATGTAGGCAAAGATCGGTGTTGCAGTAGCATGCATGAGAGCACACGTGAAGCCTAGAATGAGAAGGATACGCTGGGAAATGGTCAGGCGTGGGATGATGGTAAGCAGGATTCTGTATATAGAAGGTACATTGCGACGCTCCTTTTTGGTGTTGCCAGACTTCCATCTCCAGTTTCGATCCCGGGCCATTGAAGATTTCGGTGCTGTTCGTTCCAAGCCCGAAGTCATAGACTGCGAATCTCGTGCAGCTCTAGTGTTTGTTATACTATTGACCGTTGTCTCAGTTGCTGTTTCACTATATCTAAGGTCATAGATCTCAGGCAATGGAAGCTTAGACATGCGGCGTCCTAAATATGGGCCAGTACAGAGAAATCCTGCCAGTTTATCACCGGTAGACTCGCGTCGAAGAGAATCTGGAGGGTCTGGTTGGGATATTGTCGTTTCCGAATATGGAGGAGAAGGGGTCTCAGGGGCCACTTCATCATGAGTGGATGTGGTAGGCAGATAGGTTTGCCTTGAGCAGGCTTTGGCGTTTAGTGATTTCTCACCTAACGATTGAATCGAAGATGTGTCAGAATCTGAATCCATTCTATCAACCGCGGAAAGATAATCGTCGCCAGCTTCGAGGTTGGAGGCGCTTCTTTTTAGGCTGAGGAAAGGAATATTTTCGTCTTCGTCCGCCCTCTCGAGTGCCTTTCTGTAGCCCGAATACACCACACTCCCGTGATCCAGTACGTAGAAGAAATCATCTTCAAGGATTTGTGACATATCGTGCGTGATAATGATCGTGGTTTTCCCTTTCCGCCATTTACGGATAGCTTGCATCACCGCGGTTCGACTTGTATAGTCAAGGGCGCTTGTAGACTCGTCTAGGATGAGAATTGGTGTATCTCTCAATCTGGCTCTTGCAATGGCCACTCGCTGTCTCTGACCACCGCTCAGCGCGCTTCCACCCGCACCAACGACAGTATCTAACCCATCTGGCATATCATCGATCGTGCTCTGGAGCATCGCCAAATCGATGCAGTCCTTGATATGCTCCTTTTCGACACGGTCGTACAGTCGACAGCCAAAGGCGATGTTTCGGAATATTGTCTCGTTTAAGAGGATACTTCGTTGCAGAACAAGGGTGATGTTGTTCCGAATCCAGCTCATGTCGAGGGCGTCGATCGGGTTGCCATCGATGAGGATCTCACCAGACGTAGGCGAGTAAAATCGCATCAGAAGATTACCGAGAGTACTCTTTCCAGATCCGCTCCGTCCGACCACGAAAGTTGTTTCCCCAGCAGGGAAAAAGAAAGACGATGACTTGAGTACCAAATTTCCCGGTTGGGATGGGTAAGCAAAAGAAACCTTGCTGTTGTTAGTGCTCACAACTTAGAAAAACATCAACCCGTACTTACATCTTCTACTTCAATGTCTCCCTCGCAATACTGAGGGTATAGCATTCCTGTCATCCCTGATGTAGGCTTATCAGGATTTAGATGCTGTAGAATAGCTTTCAAAGAGGCTCCGGCTGCTTTTCCTTTCTCCAGGACAATGATATGAGGAACGACCTGCTCTATCGATTGTGCGGCGACCAAGCAAGCCCAGAATGTTCTCAGAACATCGCCCGCCGAGATCTTCATAGAACCAACAAGTGAGCTACCGTACCAAAACCCTTGAACGAACATTCCAAACATCATAAGCCGAATGCATGCTTTCTGAAGGGCATTGAGACATGCTTGCTTGAGGTAGTAGCATGCAGCTGCGCTAATGCTGGCGGAATATTGGCGGCACTCGAAGAACTGCCCGTTGAAACACTTCACCGTGTCTATAGAGGCAAACGCATTATACGACAACTTAGATGCGTTCGTGAGCTCACCCCGCTGCGCTTTAATACTGTATTGCATCTTGGAGGATAGAGAGGCGACAACTGCCGAACAGAAAGGGACCGCAGCGAGAGTGACCAGCGTGAGGCTCCACGAAGTATAGAACGCCAACCCAAGGGATGCGACTGTCCTGACGGAGTACTGCAGTGTGAGACCAAGCGGTTGAGACGTGCCCATCTGCAATTCGCGGATCTGACTAAAGGAGAAGTCAGCATATCCAACGTAAAATTCAAGGACGAAGATACTTGCGCTTGAAGGTCAGATAAAAAAGCACCAACGCCCCCTTTCCGCGTTTCAAACCACTCGATGTCCTTTTTCAGTAATTCAGTGAAGAGTCTGTCACGGACAGATCGTGCTTGCAGCTCCCCAAACATTAGCCATAAGGTAAAATAACCGCCGTTCAATACCCAGCTGACGGCTCCGAGACCCAGAAGTGCTAGACAATTACTGGATATCTCGACGAGCAACTGCCCATCTGAGATAGTTCCGGCCCCAAACTTCGTGAAATATTCGAACAGATTCCCGAGAAATATTGCGAACGCAGGAGTAGTTATGCCAGCTGCGATGGTGACTATCGATGTCGCTATAAGTGTTAAGATATGCTTCCGAGTCGTGAAGTTGAACAGCGATTTCCAGCTCGCGTTCAAGTGTGCGTCATCCATATCGCCGGGATTTGAGGATGTTATTGCCTCTTCATGTTCTGGGAAGGTTCCTTCAGAGCTTAAAATAGCAGATTTCATCTGTCCTGAATTTTTGACTCCTGCACATCAAGCACTGTGCACCATAGAGAATAAGGATATCGATGGCATGACATCCAAGAAAGTCGAACGGCATGATAGTGCCCACTCGAACATGAAAAACTCACATGGTAGCTAATCAAAGGACAATATAAAGAAGATGCTAAATGCGGTAGCATTGATGGGTATGCAGCCTCACGGAAGATGAAAGAGATGAATGCGTTTCCTTAGTATTGTTCTTTCCAGCTGAAACACCTGTCATGTGACAAGGGAAATTCACGACCGTGTCCAATCTAACATTCACAGCAAATTATCCTATTATCTGTATGGATGGAAATGCGGATAAAAAATAAAGAGATAACCCTTTTCTGATTCTGATCTATTTTCTTGACAAGTAAAAGATGTGGAGGCGGGGTATAATGCCGATGGATCGGCCGCAAACTTCCACTATCATGACCCAATAAAACGATAATGCCGCATTTCGATGAAGCATTAGGGTCTGTGGAACAATTTTTGAAATGGTAGTTCCAATTTCAAGTTCTGTCTAACACAGGCTGCATCGCAAGTCGTTCGAGAAAAGCTGCAGAGTCGGCTGCAAATGGAGGCCCGGGCAAGCATCAGGGGCTCAGTATTACGCCCTTCTTCCAAGACGAAATAGCGAAGACACTCTAGAATATTTGATACTTCGAGGGAGATCATCGAGAGTATCGACAGTAGCTGATCAGATGAATACGCTATCAGCCTTACGAGCTCGACTTCTTCTCCTCCGGATGGGCGCGCTCGTAGACCCAGTCGTTCAGCCCCGCGCGGTTTCTGCTTCCTGTTAGAGTGGCCCAAAAAAGACTGTGCGACTGTTGATAGCCTCTTACCTTGCGATCTCAATAGCATAAAACTGCATTCGCATACCTAAAACGCTTGTCAGCCACGCTGCCGTGCGACTCCAACTACAAAGGATAGCTTACCAAAAATAGTCGTGTTTTGGTCGTACTCAAATTTAGGGTTCGTCCTTATGATCGTGCCGAAATTGAAGTCGTTGATTTTCTTCTCGTACTGGTTCATAAAGTTGCGCCACTTCTCCTTCCCCTCCTTGCTCTTCATCTTGTCCTCATCGATGGTCTCCGCAGGGTCAAAATCGGGGAATTCCTTCTTAAAGTGTTCGTAAATCTCGTCGTCCATCTTAGTCAGGCGCAGCCTGGAGCCCGGGATCTTCTGCAGAATCGACCAGTATGTCTCTAGATGTTGCACGGCTATTGAGATGTCAGGGGCGTGTTCCACAGACGGGGGACGTGTAGATGTAGGATCGGAGGGCTAACCCTTCACCGCAAACTGCTTCTCGATCTAGAACTGAGAGTTAGTTATTCATAAATTTCAACTTGTAGATTGGCTGGGGACGTACATCCTCGAGGTTTTCGGCCTTCTCGGGGTCAAATGGTTGAGACATGGTGTATGTGGAATGTGTTCCAAATGATAGATAACTTCCCGAATGATATTTTGATGGGAGAATATGTGAAGACAAAGCACTGGTGAAAGCTGTTGATTTTCAGTCTTGTGGACGCCGGTCGCGAAGTGTCCCGCAATAGTTAATTTTTCGGGCGGAGCGCGAAACCCCGCCGAAGCTGCAACAATCTGAAGTACGTCATCTCTCAGCTTGAGCTGACGCCCCACGTCACGGATAAAACAGCAACACTTTCTGACACGATAACAACAATACTCGATGGCTCTATGTTTAAAAAACTAAATGTGATCGTAGAAAATAAAACGATATCTACAGCCTCAGAATTCCGATCAATGATTATTGACGGACCCACTGCTATGTTATGCTGTGCAAACATCATGTTCCAAAATGCCCGCCTCGCTGAATGCAATATTATAGAAGTATGTATAGCAAACAAACAACAGAATTATCAGTATATGCCGCCGCCAAGATATTTCAATCACTCTCTTCATCGGAATCCGGAAGTTCCTCAAGTCTTCCTTCGCGGAGAGCTTGAGCCACAGGATTCTCAACATTGATAACGCCATTCGCCTTCGCCCTACATGTAAAGGTAAGTAGGTGTTTGGGGTATCAAAATAGGATAGGAGCAAGTACCTCTCAAAAAGAACAAATAATCTCTCTGCTTCCCTTTCCTTCTCCTCTCGTGTCATAGGTGGGCCGGTGTCTTTCGGTTCTGCATCCCACCTTTGGCCTGTTATGGGATTGATTTCCGGGTCTGTGTTTGTAGCAAATGCTTCGTTGGCATTTTGTGGGATTTCCAAGCCACGGGACGCAAGGAATCCCGCGGCAAATCCGTACCCGATGTTCTTAGTGAGGTTCTCTGCATTCTTTCCGGAGAGCACGAACATTAGCTCCGAGATAGCCGTCTTCAAATTGGCCGAAGGTGTAGTTGACAGTCTCAAGAGCTTAGAAGAGAGTGTGTCAGAGTGTCCAATAGGTTTGCTGCGGTCGCTGTCCTCTGGAAGAAGCAGCCACTGCATATATTTCCTAGGACCCTCAGGGGCTAATTCGTGAATCGTGATTAGCAGATGCAGAAGTGGTATAGCCTTTGTCTCAAGTTCTTCCGGCCTGTACAAGGAAACGGCTTGATCCAGGATGTTGATAAGTTTGTCCACATTGCAATTCTGGTTGAACGTCGGGAAAAGCGGGTTGCTTTCAAAGTGCCTTCCCTTCTTTTCTTCAAGATCAAGGACCGTTAAGCTATTAATGAGGTAGCTGATCAATCCATCCAGAGGCTGGGCTGGGATTTCCATGCGACTGATGATCTTGAGGATATGAGGAATCGAGGGAGTAAATGTCACGGCTAAGTCTGGATACAGCTTCGAAATGTTGAAAACCAATTTCAGGGTATCTGTCAAGGCCAGTTCGTCGATTTGAGGCAGAGCCTTTTTGCCCCCCTTTGGGAATTGCTTTGCGTGCCGTGCGAGTTGCTGCAGCGGTCAGAAAGGCTATGGAATAAAAAGGTTGAGTCTTGACTTACATTGTTGATATTATTTCCCAAAGAGTTTTCATTAATAAGTTTTTCGAAATCCATGGTGGTGTCATAGGTGGAGAGGAAGAGAATCCGACTAATCACCATTTCGTCCTCTGAATTATCGGTCTTCAACAGGCGGTCAACATAGGACGCAAGGCCTTCAATAAGGTCGCACGCGTACCTTGAGCCTCTCTGCAATTTTACCACCATATCCTGTATCCACAAAGATCTGGCGCATCTTGGGATCCAAGAGAAGCGCGTTCGCAACGCATCGCAGGGCAGCACGGCGTACATCGGGGGTCTCTCCATCAGCGCCATATTTTACCAATGTCTCCATACCCTGCGCACCCATCAGAGACAGCAACATAGTCGACGTCTTCGAAATAACATACTTTCTTTGAATAGATGGGGTCCGCATTGGCTGGGCTTGTGCCATGTTGTCGTAACTTCAGAAGGATCTGAACCCGTTCTGCATAAAAAGGGCCAGGTCAGGTATGCCCGCGGCTTTCCAGCTCTTGTCTGTGAGACGTACGAGAAGAAGAGAGGAGGTTCCCATCGAGGTCCCTCTCCAGGGAGACCATCAGTTGGGTAACCTCCTTAAGCTTATCTGCAGATGGGATTTATGCGATTAGTCCCACCATCACGCTCCTATGCGACTTCTTAGGTGCCTGCATACCTTGACCATTCAGCATCATGATCTCCATGTTGCCTGAGCGCAGAGCAAGTCGTCAACAAGCTCTTCGTGGTAGTGTTCGTGGAGCACCGACGGCCTGAGTGCTCAGAACCAACCGCTGTTCGGTCAGGGCCCTGCACCAGCTAGGTCTTTATGCGACTGGTAGCACTGGGGGAGGGAGAACAAGGGAGCGATGTATGACAAAGGAAGCAAAGTCGTGTGATTACAAGACCATGCCCGGGAACGTCAGCGCCCAAGGACAAGCTCGATCTTGACCTTCCGCGGGCCCCAAGCAACGGGAGCCGAAAGGCCCCACCAAGGCTGCTTCGATGTGCTTCCCCGCAGAGAGCATCCCTCCGTGGTACTTGATTTCTTGATGAACCGGATGGACTTTGGACTATAGACAAATGATATCCCATGGTCAAAGGTCCATTGGGCGTTGTGATGCGGCATGGCGCTGGCTTTGCCAACAGTCTCCTCGCTCTGTGAGTGGTGAATAGCAGCGCGCTGTAGTCACTGCTACCGCGTACGGAGTACGGAGACACCGCGGTTCTCTTGATGCCTCAGGCCAAAAACGCGCCTCGGCCACTTTACGCGTGCACCAGCCACTGTCGCGATCTCTGCGGCCGCCCTAGCTCGATGCGCGTCAAAAGTGCTGCGCGGCCGTGGCTCTTCTCCAGCTCGCCGTCAGTGTCGGGCAGGTCGAAGGGCTTCAATTGCTCATCCTCTGTCCACAGCCGAGCATGGGCACCATCTGAGTCGCTTTTTCCTTACACAGCAATGTTTCTTCGTTCCCTGTCTTCTCTGTCGATTGCATCCACTTCACTCTCCCGGTCCGAAATATGGTGGAGGTTCTGAGCGCGCTGCCTGCTCGTCCGCCGACTCCGCCTAGGACATCGTCTCGTGCCTTGTCGCTCAACGGCGAAGGGGATCAGTTGCAGGGAAATCCGGCTCTGCTCGAAACTCCTCGCGATTCTCCGTCTTCAGCAAACGGATCCACGAACCCCTCCGGTAGACGCACCAAGCGAGTCAACTTCTCCCCATGGACCAACTATATCAAACCCCCGAGCTTTACCAACTCCGCCTCGAAATCGCAGACGGATCTGAAAGCCTTGCGTCCTTCGAACGAGTGCAAGCCGACCAAGTCGATCCTCAAGTCGACCAACAGCCCTATCCCTCTTAGTCCCTCGAGCAATGCTCCTCACACTCGAGAGTCTTTCATCATGCTGTTGGCGTCGGTTACTCAGCAGCTGGCCGGGGAGTCTCCGAGCTCCAGGCTAGATGCTTATATGCATCTCTTGGGAGCGTTGAAGGCATATGAAGGGCTCCCTGGGGAGCAAGAATTGGCCGGGAAGCTGAGTCTGATTACGCAGTTCATACAGCGGGATATATGCAGGAACCTTGACGGCCCCCTGGATGTAAACATAGTCATTCATGCTCTCAAGTTGTGCATCGCCCTTTTCTGGCATTCTGGGCTCTCAGCACATCTCCCGGATGAGTTTAAGACTTTCATCATCGACCAGTCGATTAACTGCCTCCAGGAGGCCAAACTAGCCAAGTCCATCTTAACGCATTACATGCATGTTCTGTCGACACAGAACTTCACCACAAAGGTCATGACGAATACTAGAATAACACGCCTACTCACCGTACTCTACGACGTTACAGATCGTATCAGTGGAAATGCCATCGTTTCCCAGCGATTGAGCATTTATCAGAGAGTGATCAGCCAGTCCAAATCGACTATGGCTACTCAATCGGCATTATGGATCGAACACCTAATTTCCGGATTACTCCATCATATCAAGGACACCAGATCAAGAGCCATATCTCTAGGCATCCAGGCTGCCATGGCATTTGGACCGAATGCCACCGTGTCGAACGCTATCCGCGATATCTTCGACAGATCTCTCGATCAGGGCAGAAAGCTGGTGTCAGAGGTATGCGAGCGCATGTCACGAATGACGGCATCCACGGATAGTGGGGTACACGTTCCTCAAATTTGGAGTGTCATTGTCCTACTCCTGAGAAGCAAGCGCTTCAGTATCGATCAGTGGGAGCATTTCAAGGAGTGGGTACTCGTCCTGCAGAAATGCTTCAATTGCAGCGAAGCAGCCATCAAGGCGCAAGCTATCGTGGGATGGGATAGATTTGTCTACGTCGTCAGCCCTAACGAATCGACCAGCCTCTCCATGATCAGGATGCTCAGCAAACCTATCTTGTCCCAATTTGAACGAAGGAAACATGAAAGAACGGGGTCACAGGTCAACCAATTAGCACTATCCAGCTATCACAACCTCCTTTATTATGCATTCCGTCCCTCTGCGTCTTATCAGCACCTTGACGTTGTCTGGGAGGAATACATCGCGCAGCCATTTGCAGGTGTTTTTAGCTCAGCTCCAAGCTTGAATGGCCGTGCATCCCAGATTCTTTCTTCCTTACTGTGGAATTCACAGCCCAAGATCTGGACTGAAAATAAGGTGAATGAAACTAGCAGACTCGAGCCCGAAGAACTGCCTTCGTTGGATTCCAAATGGGTCAGATCACGAATTGGCACGGTTCTGAAGACCTTTGAGTCTCTTTTCAAGTCATCTGTCTGGGTCGACGATGCTATCGAAAAGTCGAATATCGCTGTCGCTTGGATAAGCCTCTCCAGGGCGTTGTCCAACGCTTCCAGCAAAGAGATAAAGCCTTCGACTGAATCGATGCAAGCTGTCGCGAGTGTTCTCGCATTACTGCTGCGTCTCTGGAACAGAGGGCCTTCTTCGCTGAACGCTGTCGGTGATCATAGTACCGATACATTCTTCGACCGGTTTCGCTTCCTGTCCACCACAATCATACTGTCCTTCGGTACTATACCGTTTACCGAGAAGCTTCTTTCGAAGACTGCACAGGAGGGTTTCCAGACCGCCAACACGCCTACCCATCACCGTTCACATGATGACACCAATCTTGACACTCCTATTATGCATTTCCTTCGGATTATAAGCTCTTTCAATGGACCGTCAGAAGCCAGTCCCTCGTATCTTCGCTTGATTGATGGCATCCTGGAAGCTGCAGCCAACGGAAGGTTATCTAGAGGATCACGTCTGGCTCTCTTCCGGCAATGTGCAGATCTACTCCCAGGTGATGTTGGGGTTCACCCATCTGCAACCTCTACATTCGCTCAGTTTATCTGGCAGGGGACGGCAAAGTTGGCTGAACGTTGCCTGTGTTCATTCCCGATCGAGTCTGCCCGAGATCGGGACGGGTCTATCTCTCGCGATTACGAGAATGCGATGAAGATCCTCCTATCTGGACTGCAATTTCCTGATGCTCGTCTGGGATGGAGCCAGCTCCTCGATGCATTCGTTCGTGTTTTACGGACTGAACAAAGCGATCGCGCTATTTCCTCCATCATCGTCGAACCCCTAGCAGAACATTTAATGCTCCTTCGGCTTGAGGAAGCTTACTCGCCATCGGCAGCACTTCTTAGCCATGCCTTGTCTCTACCGTACTACCATCAGGGGATGTTGAATTCGGCGAGAGCGGGATTTATTCCCAGCTCGTCTATCCCTAGTCAGAAAGATCAAGTGCTCTTTCCTCATCGGCTTCTGAACTTGGTCGATAGAATTCTCCGAGACTCTTACCAAATGTTTAACCCCGTTGAAACTGCTGGTGTCACGGATTTTATTGAATCTTTGACTTCATTTCTTGGCAGCGGAATTCTTGCCTTTCGTTGCTCTATTTTGGAAACTCTCCAGACTCCGCTTTCTCTGTGGCTGAGGGATGAAGCACTCCAGCTAACCGCCGAATCCTGCGCAGATAGTAGGATTTTGACTGCTGTGAGTTCACCCGCTGCCTGTTCTCAACATGTACTGACGTTGGACAGTTCCGTGCACTCTCTCTGGCTGTTCCGAATATTCTGCAAACATGCACAACTCATGATACGTCAAGTCTTCGAAAATTCGAGGTTATCATCTCTTCGGGTCTGGAGTCATCACATAGGTCGACCGCGAACAGGTTTATCGAGATGTGGAACAATACATTCGGCTTGCAGGAGTCCCTTGAATATCCTGAATCAGTGGTGCGGGCATTGAGAAAGTTGGAGCCATTCGTGGAGCTGCAACTACCATGCCTGCCTCCGCAGACTGGTTCACAGGTGCGTACCAATGAGACCAAAAAAGCTATCTTAGTGACTAATATGCTCCAGACCAATCAAACCAGCCCGAATTTTCTGTCACAAAATGACAGCGTCGGTCCGGAGACTCAAGTCAGAGAGCGCGACGAATCTCCTGGGAGATTCACATTGCGAAACCGATTCAGGGTCTCTCGACCTACAAACTTCAGTTCGTCTCCAATCATCAGTGAACCTCCGATTGCGTTGCCAGAGAAGTCAATAAACCTCACACCAACACGGCGGCTGCGCCACGATGATTCTCAAGTCCAATTCATTGCCATCGAGTCGTCTCCGGCCCTTCCAGCTGAACCCGAGAGCCAGTTGCTCACCGAGCATCAGAAAGAAGTCAAGGAAAGGCAGCGTAATGACACGTCCATGATTGTGGACGGAATCCGACCTGCTTCTCCAGCTTCCACTGTTCGTCGAAATCGCGTTCTTGATACGCCTCCTCAATTGCGTGACTTGCGCAATCCTGAACCAGCCGCTGACATTCCGCTAACACCTACACTTCCCGCGGTTTTGCCTGAAAATGATGATGTTTTTCTTGGATCGTCTCCTACCCCGGGCTCGAAAGGTCGACCACAACTTGATGGATCCAGACTCGCTTCGTCTCTGTCGGTCCAAGCTCTAGACCCACCGTCCTCCCCGCCGGAAGTCGAACAGCCGTCGCCGAAAGGTCTCAAAGACTCAGAACCCGTTCCAATATCACTACGCACAAACTCCGAGTCCGAGCAGCTGGCTGCTAGCTTAAACGATATTGGGGACGGTGATCTAGAGAGGCCCGCAAGTCCTGATACACCAAACGCTCCAAAGAATGGCAATGATGAGGAAGTACATCGGGATGTTGGCCAAACAAAAACTTCAGGTACACCGATAGAGACGGCCACCTCCGGTGATACCAGTCTCCCGGAGACAGCCTCACAGGACTCGGGATTTAATGCAGCGGGCCCCAAAATAGACAACGTGAGCCCGAATACCACAGGCTCTCCTCAGATCGCCACAAGTGTTTCCAAACCGGATGTCGCGGTCTCAGCGCCCGCGGCAGAAAACGGCCCTAGCTCGACCGATAGCGCAGCCAACTATGACGAATCGAGCCTCAGACCACCTGTCGACTGCATTCCAGATTCATGCAGCGACGACCTGGAGATGCAGATAGCCTCTCAACTGGAGCAAGACCTAGAACTGGCGGTGGATTTGAAGAGGACAGATGCACAGTCTTCCTCGGATCTTCCAAACAGTTTCCCAATGACAAGGAAGAGGAAGAGGGAATTGGATGAGTCTGCGACTGCGCCCGACAAGTCTAAGCGTCGCTCCACGAGAAGCTCTTCCGTTGTTACCAGGGGACAGGCCAAGGAGGAAGCACAGGAAGGACGGACCTTCAGGACCAGAAGGTCTACTGCTGCTGCTGCTGCTGCTTCAGGTTCAGTTGAAGAAGACAACATGCCATCTCCAGCGAACTCTACGTTTAAGAAGCGAGCGTCGCAGCCCAAGGGGTCAGAGACAAATGCGAAGGAATCCAAGGCTAAGAAGAGGTGTCTTCCGGATGACATTGACAGGGCCTCAAACAGCTCGAACCAATCGCCTCAAGCCAAGCGGAGGTCATCACGCCTTAGCGGACATCCAGTCTTTCCTGCTCCTCCTGTTCCGGATACAAAGGAAACGGCAAAAGAAACGCCAAGGAGGTCGTCCAGAGTCACTCGTTCTCAGACGCAGCAGACACCGCGCAGTCAAGACGAGCCAGCGGCGTCGCGAAAGCAACCTCTGCCACAGACGCCAATACAGGAACCTGATGCAGATGACTCATCTGCAGAGCAGGAAAAGCAAACTGTCGAAGACACAGCATCTCAGCAGGAGTCTCTACCGCATGAGAAACCGGAGAAACCTGCCGAGGCACCTGTTGAAACTGAAACGGAGCAACCGCCCCAGAAGCAGGGGCATGATAGCGCTGAAGCCGATGTGCAGACAGAGCGTACGGAAGTGGACACAGTTGACGCGGCGGAGAAAGAGAAGGGTGCTTCTAAGGATATTCCTTCTCCTTCCCGTCATGACGCAGCAACAACGACAGCAACCGGACCATACATCTCCGAAGCAATCCAAACCGAAGAAAAAGACGCTACTCCCAGCGAGACAGCCATCATCGATTCTCTCCGCCAAGTTCTAGGCGACATCAAAAAAACCACACTCAGCCGCTCCGCCCTGCGGGAGATGGACGACTTGATGTTCGATATCCGTATCGAGACTCATGAAGCTGCCCGGAGACATTCTTCCGAATAGACCAACCCAACATGAAAACACAAAAAAAGGTATAAACAGAATAGGATATGGTATGGTACGAGAGGATAGGACAGGGAGGGCTGTTGGTTTTTCCATTTACTTAACTACATACCTAAACTTTTTATCATAGCACAGCATAGCATGATATGGCATAGCGACGGCGCAATGGGTAGATATGTATGATATTATACTGGGAATTGTTTTCTTTTTGGCAAGTGCCCCAGATTTGCATTGCATGTTCTGTTTTTGTTGCCTTGATATTCTCTGTCTCTGTTGAACTGTTCAAAAAATTATTATTGTCTTTTCCCCTTTTCCGTCTCTTTTCTTCTTGATTTTATATGATGGGCAGAGCAGAACAGATACTGGGAAAAACAAAAATGTGTATAACTATCGGTTAATTGTCCTTCGATTCCATTTGATATTGGTCAGTCATTCAGCTAGTTTAGTGACATATGGGTAGGAGAGAAGGCACGGGCTGCATGTGAATAATGATAAAGATGAAAAAAAAATAAGTAGGAATAGAATATGGTTAAGCAGGGGCTGTTTTACGTATTGTATCCTGTGCTTTGTATGTCATGCGTAGAATCCATCCATATGTCTCTGAGTCATTCTTTTTACCCTATGAACTACCTCCCACCTACCTACCCTCCTCCATCTCCATCGAATCAGCTCAAAATATCCCAACCTCGTAAACAACTCAAACTCCATCCTCTCCCCCGCCTTCGGCCCTCTCCGTATCTGGCCCAGCATATCCGACCCGGGCGGAAAATCGTTCTCGAAACACGGCTCCCCCATCTCTTTCACGTTGGTGAGGACCGACCGCCTGGCGGAAGTGCCAGTCCAGAAGCTCGTGGGGAGGTCGGCGCGGGTTTGAGATATATGAGCTGTCAAGGTGGGTTCCGGCGATGTTGTCAATGTCGGGGCGGAAGAAGATGATTTTGTAGTTGTGCTGTAAACAAACCATCAGGTAAATTCACGATATGTTTTTCAAGGAAAACGATTGTTTTTCTTTTTTTTAACATGTACGCACCTTTGGCGAGATCGAAAACGTATAACAATCAAAAGAAAAGCTCATGGATATGACTCCGCAGCAGAATCCCATTCTGAACAGAATTGATATTATCACCCATTCGGCCCTTGCACGGTGACGTATCGATCGAATCTCAACCGCTTCCAAGCCCGCGCATACGCCGGGGGAAAGGTGTGCGCGGCGTCAAAAGTGTCCCAGACCCCGGCGTCGATGTACAATTGGTCATTCTGGAGTTTCGTGACGACGCAGCCGCGGTCGCGGTTGCGGACAGCGTCTGTGAAGGACATCACAACGCTGATCATGGAGTCCTTTTCTTGTTTTTGATAATTTGGTCGCGGTCCGGGTTAGAGTTGTTTCGTTTGTAAGGGTGATAGTGATAGGCGCTAGATTGATCGATCGGTAGCTTGTCAGCACCATTTCTGGCTAGGTAGGTTGTTTCCATGAAGATCTAGATAGATAGATAGATCCTCTCACCATCCGAGACGATGTAATGATTCCCCCACCGCACGGGGTCATCATCCCTCGGCACTTTCTCAATCTTTTCATCCCGCAAATACCAAGAATACCCATCCGCAGACCCAGAGTCGTCAACAATGATCGCAACCATGTCATAAAGCAACTCATTCGATACGCCCCTTGTCGCACGAGAGACCCCCGATATTCGCTGGGGGTGTCTGGTTGTCGGAGATGTGCACGTTTCGAAGTGCTGCACGGGCTGTAGGGCTTGGTCCGGTTGGAACATAATTTTTTGAACTCACAGGAGAAGACATCGCTTGTTTTTGGAGGAATATAGATAGATAGATACTTCTTCCAGTATTCACTACTGAGGGTTGTTTTTCATGTACTGTACTGGACAAATGGAGAAAATTGACACCCGCTCAGGGGTTTTGCTGGAGGAATATAGTAATAAGGTTTCATGTATCGGCAGTAGAGGTGATCGTTGGTAATAAGAACACTGTATGCTGCTACTTCTCAAAAACAGCTCTGTGTATCTAGTAGATGGGGGGGAGGGGCTCCCAATAATAATAACAGTTTATATATAATATAGGAAAAAAAATTAAACTAATAGCTACACCCTCTAGGCTGCAATGCAGTGCAGTGAGCTCACTTGGAGAAGAAATAAACTTAAAAAATGATAGTTACCTAGTAGGTAGGTACCTACCTACTGTAACCTTCCATGGAAAGGTTGGGCCCGGTGTCCCATTGTTTCCTCTTCTACTAGAATAGTAGTAGGTTTAACGGGGAGTAAGGTATGTAGGAGAGTGCCTGGGAGGCCTCTTATGGAGTGGAGTATTTGCTACAGTACTGTACACAATCAGCGCAGGTGGATGTTAATTGCTTTTTTTGGCTTTGCAGCGGTGACCAGGCGCCGGTCATATATATGGAAGAGGCGAATTTATGCCTGTGAGGCTAGTATGCTAACTAGACTCGACTCGTATCGAAGACTTCAAAGTTGACGAAATCTATTCATTCATATACTATTCTATTCTATTATGATAAGTATACTTTGCATCCGTTGTATCAAAGTAGGATTTAGTTCGTACAGCGAGTGCGCTTCCTTGAAGTGATAGATGAGGGTGTCCTATAGTATCTCCTCTTATGTTGGCTCTTAGCAAATAACTCAAACTGAACTGAGTTCTTGTAAGGGACTTCGTATCCCTAAGTTCAAGCAAGTCGTAGACCCCATGTGGAAGTAAGATCTTACGCGAACACAGGCTTTCCACAAGGCGGAGACGGAGCAGTTCCACCTAAATGGCGGGGGCGGAGCGGGGGCGGAACACGTTCCCGATGGTTGGGGGGGGAGGACACTGACCAATTTCAACCCTCTATTAATAAAGCAGCGATGGCAGCTTCATGGTGATAAGAAAAAAAGGAAAGTAAAAAGAGTCAAGCAAGACCTTCTTCTTAGCAATTTTGGTGGGGGGTTGCCACCGGAAGGATTAACTCCGCATTAGTTAGTAGTCGAGCGGGCAATGACTTCACGATACCGTAACCGCAGTGGCTTCAGCGCACTCTGGGACAGGACTACCTATCAATTGGCCCAGAGGTAGTCTTGCAGATAGTGCACATAGGCTGTCTGATATAAAATAAGCAGTGTCAGCCCCCCACCTTTCGCCGTGTCTGGAGCCTATCCCATAAGATAGTCTGCTCTGTTAGCTCGTCATAATGATGTCTTCTGACCCAGCGTCTTGGACCCCTGTTCTATATTGAAGGGTACCAGAAGGGGGATGCCAAGTTACTGAAGTTATCGTTATATCTCTAGAAGTATGTTTACTGACGTATCCCTGCTGTAATCTGCCGAGTTGCCTAGACAGGTAGGCAGGTAGGTAGGCGGCTATCAAGCCCTAGCATGCAGGTTTCACGCCCGCCTAAAGGGTGAATTTTTTTTTCCCTTTCCCTGTTTTGAAAGAAAAAAGAGACACGCCGCGATGGCCCCAGGCCAGGAGATCCTCCAAGCCGGCCTCGCGGCCGGTATGTCTGCCACGCAGGGCATCCACTCGCCGAAACTCAAGCCCGTGGACCCGTTGAAGAGCGACGAGCCATACATCCTGCCCGACAACATCCTGCCGGACACGCAGAGCAAATTGTCGCTGCGGGGCACGACGCACGATGTCCTGGTCCCGTACATGTGTATCGGCGCGTGGAGCTGGGGCGACACCTCCACGTGGAACTACTCCCCGGACGAGTTCCCGCATATCAAGGAGGCGTGGGAGAAGCTGCGGACGGCGGGGCTGAACTGGATCGACACGGCGGAGGCGTACGGCAGCGGGGAGAGCGAGCGGATATGCGGGAAGCTGTTCGAGGGGCTGGATCGGAGCGAGTTCGTGATCCAGACGAAGTGGTTCTCCGTCCCGAATATGACGAACCTGCTCTCGCAGTCTTCTGCGCCGGTGAAGAAGCTCCGGGAGTCGCTGGAGCGGTTGAAGCTCGACTATGTCGATGTCTATCTCGTGCATGGGCCTGTCCATCCGAGTACCATCTCGACGGTCGCGAAGGGCCTCGCAGAGTGCGTCCAGTCCGGACTGACGCGGTGTGTGGGTGTGTGCAACTATGACAAGGACGACATGATCCACATGATTGATGCGCTGGCGAAGCACAACATCCCACTCGCGATCAACCAGTGCGAGTACTCAGTCGTGAGGAGACATCCGGAGACACACCGCCTGATACGGGCGTGTCGCGAGCGAGGCGTCGTCTTCCAAAGCTATGCGCCTCTCGCGCAGGGCCGTCTCACTGGGAGATACTCACAGGGGAATGAACCTCCCAAGTCCTACCGTTTCAGTAGTTACCCGATCCAGGAGCTGGAGACGACTATCGCCGTGCTCAGGCGGATCGCGGAGAAGAAACGGGTCTCGATCAGCGCTGTCGCGCTGAACTTCAACATAAATAAGGGGACGATACCCTGCGTTGGCATACGCAGCCTGGAGGAAGCGGAGCAGAACATGCAAGCTTTGGGGTGGAGGTTGTCGCCGGAGGAAATCCGGCACGTTGAAAGCGTCAGTCTGGAGGGGCGGAAGACCGTCCTGTTTCAGCAGGGGTGATCTTGATGATGTCGGAAATGTCCATTGTTGGAGCTGCCTTTTGCGTGTTTACTTGTGGATAGGCATGATCAAGCGCTGCTTTATTTCACTCATCCACAGAAGAGTGACAGCATTCCAGGCTTTTTGAAGCCAATAGAAAGAGACACACCCAGGATAACGAACATATTGAGTTGCATGGCATATGAGCATCACTTCATATGTGTATACTAGCGATACTTCGAGATATCTTGATCAGAAAGACGACACTTGTTTGAGTTATTCAAATTCAATTGCTCCAACGAGAACTTAGCCCGGGAGAGCACAGAGCTATAGCCCGAGAGACATAACACTGATATCAGCGCCCCACATTCATAGTACACAGTACTGCGGAGGCCAAGCTTCGGGATATCGATATCGAGATAAGCCTGATATCATATCATAAGTATCATAGGGCGAGCTGCACAGATGTATGTACTAGTAGTACGCACAGATGCACGTTCTGTACACATACATCGTCATTTGAAACTCACCTAAACATAGCAGCTGTAGCCATCGAACAAGCCAATGGATAATCGACAATGAACAGCCCTCTCAGACGATACCCGAGATGGTTTTCTCAAGCGGCATCTTTCTCCGCCCCTCCAGGACAGGTATAGAGAGAGAGATAGGATGTATGGTCCGGTCCGGTCCCACTCCGCTCGGCGGCTTCACCGCCCGCCCGCCCGCCCGCCGCGCCATCTCGCTAGCTTAGCTCCAACCTCAAAACGGCCTATGATGTCGGATGCCCCTCCTGATGTTAGGTACTTGATACTAACTGACCAGATATACAACAACTCACTCACTCACTCCCTTCCCCTGTACAAAAAAACGCAAACAACACCAGTGAAGAAAAAGGCGTTGTCTATCTTTCCTATCTCTATCCCCTTCGAAATCCCATCCAACCCCGCTCCGATACGCTAGGTACGCTACGCAATGGACCGCTCCAACAGACCCTCCGCCATCGGGGTGCCGACGGGCAAGAACCTGCCACAGCCGACGGTCACGATGCGCGAGAACCTGATCGAGGCGTCCCTGCCAACGGGCGAGTCCGTCACGGTGCACCTGTTCGGCGCGACGGTGACGTCGTGGAAGCTGGCGGACGGGACGGAGCAGCTGTTTCTGAGCGAGGGGGCGAAGCTGGATGGGTCGAAGCCGATCCGGGGCGGGGTGCCGGTTGTGTTTCCTGTACGTTTCCTTTCTTTTTTGTTTTCTTTTTTTTCCCCTGACACTTTATATGTATATGTGGTTTATGTGTCTGGGGCTGGGCTAACGCCCCGGGAAATCATGATATTTTAGGTGTTCGGCCCCCCACCCAAAGACCACGCCACCTCGTCCCTCCCGCAGCACGGCTTCGCGCGCAACTCGTACTGGGAGTTCCTGGGCAAGTCGTCGTCGGAGTCGCTGGGCCGGGACAAGCGCGACGGCGGCGACGCCGTCAAGCTCGACTTCGGCCTCTCGCATGGCATGCTGAGCGAGGAGTTCCGCAGGGCGTGGCCGTACGAGTTCGGGCTCGTGTACAGCGTCACGCTGAGCAAGGAGAGTCTGGAGACGTCGCTGCAGGTGCAGAATAAGGGCGGTCGGGCATTTGAGTTTCAGGTGCTGTTGCATAGTTATTTGAGGGTTGATGTAGGGTTCCCCTTTTTTCGTTTTATGTCGTTGTTTGAAAATGAAGGGAATTCTAATGAAAATCTTCATTACAGGACATCTCCAAAATCCGCATCAAGAACCTCCAATCCAAGACCTACGTCGACAAGACCCAGAACGCCACCACCCACACCGAATCCTCCCCGGCGCTGGCCATCACCCAGGAGACCGACCGCGTCTACCAGGCCCTCGACCCCAAGGTCCCCATCGTCGTCGCCTCCGATGACGACAAGCCGCTCTTCTCAATCACCCGCGAGGCGCTGAGCGACATCGTCGTCTGGAACCCGTGGATCGACAAGGCCAAGGGCATGAGCGACTTTGCGCCTGACGAGGCGTACAAGAACATGATCTGCGTCGAGGCGGGCTCCGTGGCTGGGTGGCAGACGCTGGATGCCGGGGATGCGTGGGAGGGTGGACAGACGATCCGGGCGAGGTTGTGAACTTTTTTGCCCTCTCCTTTTTCTATGACTCACTGGAGTTTTCATACCTGGGGTGTATCAAGGTTGGGAGAGTACGGACGAGCAGGCGACTGACTTCGCGCTCGACTTCCGCTGTGATGTGACGCATGCAGGGATGATACGATATCGGGATACATGTCAGAGATGTAATTATGACGAGACGAACATAGCTTTTGGGCGGTCATCATATTATCCAACGGGCAGCAATTGACTCATTTTCTCTTCAGCATGAAAGAATGGTCGGAAAAGAAAATCAATTGTATTCCCAAAAGCTTCGTTTCTCTATCCCAAGAAATATCAATGGATAGAAAAGAAAACAAAAGGTCCACCCAGAACGTCACAGGTGTGTAGTATACATAGATAAGGTCTAGACATCCGAAGGGAATAGCTGTGATAGCAATTGTACTGTACATGAGTACATGATACATAGAACGGAAAGTGAAAATAAGAATATGGTATCCAAACGAGCGTGTCCATCTCTCCAGAAGGAAAATAGAAACAAGCCAAAACAGACATTTACACATTAAGGGGTTGTTGGGGTATCATAGAACCTCTGGAGAAAAAGACTCCCCTTTTTACATTTTCTCTCGAAGAAAAAGAAAACAACAAGCTGGCGTGCGTGCTTTGTACAAACTTTATTTGCCCCCATTGATGCTGTTATCATCAGTAGTGGGGGTAGTACTATCTATGGCTCCATTGCCATTTGATTTCGTATGGCTGAGACTCAGCTCGATCCCCTTGAGGGCGGGATCCTTTTTCGCGCTGACCAGGAGGTCCTGCACGACGTTCTGCTTCTTCTCCACCTCGTCGTCTTCGTGCACGACGGCCAACTTCTGCGCAGCCTCCATGCTGTATTTGGGACCTTCATAGTTGCGGAATCCCTGGAAGATCCACCACAGCCCGACGAGGGTCATCAGGCCGACGGTGATGACGCTCGTGTAGTTCATGTTGTGGGCCGTGGCGGGGAGGACGAACGGGAAGCAGAAGAAGACGACCGTCACGAAGATGTAGATCAGGGCGATAATGTTGACGACGAAGCCCAGGGTCCGGCCCATGTAGAAGGGACCCGGGACGATGTTCTTGCGACCCGTCAGGACGTGCGGGAGGATGGCGCCCGCGTAGGAGAGCGTGCTGAGCACGATGAAGGAGGAGATCAGCGCCTGGAAGGCCGTCGTGCTGCCGACGTAGATGCAGCCCAGGCAGGTGACCATGAAGCTCATGGCTATCGTGGCGCGCACGGGGGAGTTGAGCTTGGGGTGGACCTGGGCGAAGAAGGTCGGGAAGGGCGTCGCGTTATCGCGCGCAAGACTCCACCACATGCGTCCACCGGTGACGAGGGTGCCGATGAGTGTTGGGAACGTTGCCAGGAATAGAAGGGTGATCAAGCCAATCGCACCCGCGTTGGAACCTGTGGCCTGCACGTAGATGTCCGCGGTCGGGAAATAGGACCGGCTGCCTTTGAAGATGGCGTCAAGGTCGTTAATGGAGTAAAAGAGGGCAATAAGATAGACGAATGCAGTGGAGAAAGCCGTCAGCATCTGCAGCATGATGCCCTGAGGAACCTTGGATTCCGGTTTAGGGACTAGAGATGTCACGTTAGCACAAGAGCGCCTAGTTTCATATGGGACAAAGTACTACGAACCCTCTTCGGATAAGTGACTGATGCAGTCCGGAACTCCAACTGCGAAAGCAGCGTTAAGGAGCCCAGTGAGGAAGCAGATACCGTCAGACCAACCGCCGGTCTCGTTGCTGTATATCCTCCACACTGCAGCGTCGGTCGCGTGTCTCCCTCGTGGCATCGCCGCAAGAACCACGATGGTGATAAACAGGCCACCCATGGAGAGGATGAATGCGATTCGGTTGATGAGCGGCAAGAAGCGGTTTCCCAGACAGACAATGGCACAGCAGAGCCAGTTGACAATCTGGAACGGGATGAACACCTGCCATGCATGCCACTCCACCTCGGGGTGCCGCAGCAGGTACATGGCCACGAGTTCGTTTCCAAGGATGGAGCTCATCGAAGAGGCCGACAGCAGCCATGCGCAAGCGTTCAGGTAACCAGTGAAGAATCCCACTGCCCGGCCATACTTCTTGGCCACGACAGTCGACCAGTGGTAGACTCCTCCAGCAGAAGGAATGGACGACGCCAGCTCCGCCAGGGACGCGGATATAGCCGTGTAGAAGATGCTAACCACGATCAATCCGTAAAGGACGGCCATGGGCCCGCCATTGTAGAGAGCCGTAACAATCGTGCCTCCGGTTGCAGCCCAGGAACTGTAATACAAGGTCAGGTCGACGCGCACTTCAAAAAAAAAAGCTAAATCTGAAATGGACGTACTTTGCAATGATAATACCCAGAGCCGTCAGACTGAAGAGTCCGAATCCTCTGGTGAGTTCCTGCTTGTGACCCAAGGCCGCCTCCAAGCGGACTGCGTCGACTTGGACATCACCCTTCTCCACCGCACCATCTCCCCCAGCACGGTTTGCCCGCTTCGGCCACATGAGGTAGGATATCAGCGCGATATCCCTGGAGATAAGGAAGAGGGAAGGTCCAGTGCTACTGGAGTGGTTATCGATGCATAGCTAGAGAAAGAGAAGCAACAATGATAAAGGGAAGAAAAGAGCAGTGTCAAACTTTAGTCGTCTGCTTGACAGACCGTTAAGAGTAGGCCCACGCGAAAGCTGTGTGCATGGGCCGCCACGTGCCTATCACGTTTTCCGCAGGAGGAGAAGCCCTTGGTGCTTGGCCTGGTAGGCTAGCCATACCCACCCTTCGATGTAACCGAGGGGACTGTTTACTCGGACAGAATTATTATCTTATTTTCCATCCATCCATGGTCTTCCGTTCATTGGCCTTGCTTCCATATGCCGTGAAAAAAAGCAAGCAATCCCGGAGTATTCTAGAATGTCTGTCCGGAACAGGGATGAGAAAGTATGAATTGCGATTAGAGTCTTCGATACGCTGCAGGGGCCGCAGGCTGGGCAGGGGAGACGATGCATCATTGGTAACGGAGGGGCACCGAGAAGAAGACCCTTCGCCGGCAAGAGAGCAATGAGAGCGAGAAGATCGGCCTCGTGAGAGACCTAACCAGAAGCGGCGAGCGCACGGGGTTTGTGTTACGTACCGGGAGGCGCGTGCGGTGGAGCGTGCCTGAAGACGCTCGGCCCGTCACAGCGCCGTATCGCGGCGCCTAGTAAACAAGCCTCAACCTTATATCACACAGCCGCTCGAGATCAAAATAGTCTCGCGACCTCCGGCAAACGCCGGCAGTATGCAGTATGTGTGCGCACTGCACGAGGTTATGCACCTGGTAAACAAACTGGAACCCCTTCCACGCTATTGATACCATCGTTCAATAATGCTCCCTCTGAACCATGGAGACCATCACCGCTTTCCACCGAGTCTGTGGACTGGACCGGGTCCGATCTCATCGGAGCGCGGGGACGCGGGTGTACACGGTACGACACCTATCGGGAAAGCCGAGAGTCACGGTCAGCCTCTGCCGGCGTTGGCATACGAGGTACCCCGCACTTCAAAAACTTTTTAACTGAGCGCGCCAGCGGCGTCAATCTATGAGTCTTCTTATCATGAAGATCCTGGAGGCTGAGGTCATAACTATCGAAAAGGTGCAGGTCGGTTCGCGCCACCTTTGCGGAATCTGGAATCGGCATAACGAGCGGAAAAGGGTCTTTTGCCCAGCCAGGCATCCCAGTCCGCGATCGCAGGTGGGGGGGCGTGCGATCTTCCCACCACACACGGACATCCACCTGGGGGTGACCTTCCACTTTGGGTTAATGTATCAAGCGCTCGTGAGCGAAATTGCGATCGGGCGTAAAGTTTGTCAAATCTTTCTCTTGGCGCCCGTGTCCTCGAGCAACGACGTCATTCGATAGCCAAGTCCTTGCACCATCTCAGGAACCGTGGATGATGTCCTTTGCGCGGGATGGCGATGGTAGGTACTGTGTAAACAATCAGGTTATGCTGCTTGGGTCAGTCGCGTGGTTACTAACCAACATTGATGGGTGCTACGGGCTTATGCACGATTGCAGGAACTGACTTTTCTTCTGCAGGACTACCATGACCGGGCATGCACTTGTTTTTCTAGCTGGAGCATCGGTCTTCCGCTGACCATTCGCGTGGCAACCCAGCTGTTGCTGTGGTATATGATGGAATAATTCTGGGTCTCTGGCCCATCTTGCTCCAGCTATGGTAGCAACCTTGTGGAGGATTCCAGCAGGTACTCTTCAGACCCGTCAAAAAGCAACCAGGCACACGCGAGTTTTCCACCTGGTCCGCGCGGGCTCCACATGCTGGCCTGCCCACGGCAGATCATCCCACTGCCGAAGTCTTGTGTACGCCCTCTTGTGCAGCGGTAAACGAGCAGCCCCGCCAAACTCACATACAGTGTGGCCATGTTTCCACGGTCGTCGCCCCGCCCCTCGATTTCTCTCATGGACTTGCCAATCAGGACAGCCTTGTCCGAAAGCCCGGGCTTCGGTGGCATGCATCTTTTGCTCTGATAAGGTTTCGGCCTTTCTAAGGCTGAGCTTCCTGCACTCCCCGGCGGCCCTGACAAATCGTCAGTCCCTCCTGTCTGCTTTAATGGCGACCCTGTCGCCCTGGGGATAACCTCATCCTTCATTCCGCTGCATGTAGACCGCTGTCCCGCCGGTCTGGCATCTCAGTCCTGGAGCGCCTGTCGCTCCGTCCACCAAGATGGGCAACGAGTCGCCTACTCCTCACCAACTGCTCACAGAAGCAGCCATCTTCTGGAGTATTGGAGTCGTTCTTTATATAGGGAGGATGTAAGTCAGGTGCCGTTCACGCGAGACCCTTCTCTGACTCGAACGAACAGGGCCTCTCGGATCATCGCAAATGGATCAATTAAACATCTGTTCCGTATGCTCTCCCGATATCGCTTCCTCTGGAGAAGATCACAGTCTAACATGGTATCTGTCGTGCAGTGGACGATTATCTAATGACATTCACCTTTGTCAGTTCCATCATCCTTCAGCGGACAGGACGTCAACTGACGATTTTTTTTGACAGTGTATATACACGGCCATGCTCGTTCTGATCCAGATATCTTCCCGTTATGCGACCAATCTCATGGACCCGAAGGATTACGACAAGGTGCTATCAAACCCGAAAGAAGTACAGGACCGCATCTACGGCAGCAAGATTGTCATCGGCCTGGAACAGTGCATGCTGTTCTCCACATGGGGTGTAAAATCTTGCATGCTCATCCTCTACTACCGGATGACCAACGGCCTACGCATCAATCTTTATGTCAGGGCACTCGCAGTCTACGTGGCAGTCGGCCTCGCCGTCATCCTGATCACCTACTATGCCGTCTATTGTCGACCATTCTCTCAGTACTGGGCGATGCCCGTGCAGAACATGCAGTGCGCCACCTACCAGCACTACTCGATCACGCAGGCGGTTTTCAACATCTCGTCAGATGCCGCCATGCTGGCTATTCCCATTCCGCTGCTCATCAAGGCTCAGATCACGATGAGGAAGAAGATCCTGCTCATGTGCGTCATGAGTCTGGGTATCTTCGTTATCGTTGCCGCGATTCTGAACAAGTATTTCAACTTCGCCTCTCCGCTCACAACGACATATCAGATCTGGTATATCCGTGAAGCCAGCACTGCCATATACGTTGCGAATCTCATGTGTTGGTGGCCTCTGCTGCGCAAGCTTTTCGGATTCAAGGCCTTCCAGCAAAGCAGCAGCTACCGTCGGTATGGAGCATCTAGTTCGCGCCGCTTCTCGACCTGGCGCGGATCTACGATGTTTTCCTCCAAGCGCGCTTCCCGCGGTGGCCTAAGTTTCGTTAAAAATTTTCGGAATTCAACGCACGTCTCCAGCATGCCCCAATCCACGAAACGGCCGGATTCCACCAGCAAAACGCTGACGACCACGACGAGTGAGGAGGCAATAAACAGCCCTTACGATTTCCGGGAAGGGAACCACGATTTGGAGGCCAATATGCCGCTTGAGATATGGCAGAAGGTCGAATATAACGTGGTGAAAACCGAAAAGGTCCCCACCAGTCCAAGGAATGGCGAACCGAGTCAGGGCTTCAACAACGAAGTCCTGGGAACGAAGTATCAGGCAGAGGTCGTCTGTCATGATGATTCCGAGTCCCGGGGCTATTCGAGCATTGAGAGTGCACGCAGAGTAGGGTCGGCGGATAGCAAGACGTTAACTGGATGAATCGCCTCCAACTTGGCTTTTGCGACGGAATGCACTCCTTCGAGTTGCCAAAACTTGCACGGGCTTCGTCTCTCCTCACGCGTTACGATATCACAAATCTCCCACCACGACCAGGCAACCGAGTTTTTTTTTTTTTTTTCGCGTTGGTCTATTCTTTGTGGGACAGATGAAACGTCTTACGGCTTGATCTGGTGAGAAGCCAAAGTTCCGGACATTTCTGGCGTGTGATAAAACGAAGACACGGTTATTATTATGTGCCCATGAAAGAAATATCTCGGATATGGGTGCATTAAAAAGAGAAGTCACTCCTTTCAACAAGTACGCTTTATATCTCAAGGGTTTCGAAGGGGGAAAAAAATTGGTATTAATGGGATTCCTCCTTGGGAGGAGGACGAGCGGCGTTGAGGAAGCGCGGGTCGGAAGAATCGTTATTAGGCATCCAATTTGCCTTTTGTGACTACTTATTTGATACCAGTTGTTTTTTTTTCGCCTTTTCTTGCTGCATGCCCGTTTGACAAATTTCATTTTTCATGTTTATTATCAGTTTCCATGGACATCAATCGATGATTGGAAAGGAAAACAGCCTCGATACATGTGTTTTGGCTGGAAGATTGTACAGTACATGTACAGATAGCACTGTACCTACTACCTAGATAACAACCAAAATCCAGGTAGTCCCTAGATGAAAAGTTACATACGTACGCGAATCGGCAGTCCCGTCTCCTCTCTATCATCTGGGCCACCTAACCGGGTGGGATCATTCCGTTTTATTATTATTATTATTATCATCATCACGACGCTGTAGCCCTATCCATGGATCTGGACTCTGCACTCTGCACTACTCTAGAGCGGGAGCCCCATACTGTACAGCAATAAAAATATTACCTGCATAAAAGAACATGCATGCATGACACAAAATTTCCGATAGACAATAATAACCTACTGCGTAGTCTGCTTAAATTAGAAATAATTGTTTCGGAGTGGTACATACCTACATAGGGTACCCCACAGCGGGAAGGAATCCAATAGTTCCAGAACCCGCGCCCAAGATTAAATTTAGGATTTGTGTTTCACTTTCAGTCGTCCCGGGACGGGACGGGTGGCGAATTTGGAATGATCGATATCGGATAAGGGGGGTAATTATTGAAGTTAATCGATCGATCGATCGATCGAGATCGGGGATCAAGGATAGGATTGAAGATCGAGTTTTTTAGGGGTTTTTTTTTTTTTTTTTTTTTTTCCGGTAAGGCTTCGCTAAGTTCTTTTAGGTATGGCTGGGTGGTATCTGTATCTGTGATGGCGTTGAGGGGCTCTTTTTATATATATTTGGGAGAGTTTTGGTTTCTGCCGTGAAGGGATCGCACGTTAGACAGATACAGCAGAATAAGAAAAGAAAAAATAATTAAATCACAATCGACATATCCATCGCGCCCTCAAACGATAACAACAACAATAGATAAAAGAAAGCACCAGAGGAGAAGCACGAAGCCCAAGCACCCTACTAAAACACTCGCTAACTACCACTCGGAGCGCAGCGCACGTGTCGTTGGTTGGCCTCACGTTGACAACGTGCGGGACGGGACGGGACCCATCCAAAATCCCCAACCCTTACGTTGGGATCGCAGAAGGGATTGAGGAAAGTCTCCCCACCAAGAAAAGTGGCGCCGATGGTCAAGGGGTTACGATGCAGTCCTCCCATCCAATCGCTGAGATTGGGAGGTCTTGGGCTAGACTGCGACCCGGGTTCGAATCCCGGTCGGCGCACTTAACATTTTTATATATTCGCCGTCGCATATACACATCCACATGTGGATGTATATATAGATATTATGGGGCGGGGTTTATCTTTTTACTTTTTTCTATTATTCACTACTATTACTTGACTGACTGGATTTCGTAGGCGAAATCATGTTTTCATTTTTCTGTCCTGTGTGCAACCGTAGCAAATCCACTTGCAGTTGCACTCATACAGTACAGGTAGTTATATAAATATATATACTCTGGGCCGTCGATCGATCGACGCTCGAGCTCTTCAGGCACGATGGGGACGGACTGCAAATCATCGGAGTTAGGTAGCTACCACCAAATCAATTCATCCCCACTGCTTTCACTCTTGTTCCGTCAAGAAATTGTAAGTAGATAGGACATGGAAGTTGCCCATTTGAATTCACAAATCCCCTCGACGTAAATAAATGTAGAGTACTTCACTTCTTCCACCTAGCTAGGTCCGGTGGCAAGTTGCGGCCAGCGAGCTGTCACTATTACGCTTCCGTTCTCCCTTCTCCCCATTTCTCTATTAAATAGCTCGTTCTTGCCGGCAACCTGCTACTGCTGCTAGTACTACGTCTATTTTCATCTTCGACCAGGATACTCCCGCTTCCAATCTTTATTCATATAATAGTCTGTGGGATCAGGCAAGGATGCCGCGCAGACTGAGTACCTATTCTAATTAGCTATGAGTATCGAGTTTCTTTGCTATATGGATGGATGGATTCCTTAACATCGTAACCACCACTACTATAGCCATCACCATCTGCATCGTCTAGACCTATCCCGCCCAAGTCTTATCGATCTACCTAACTATTCGTTTCTTGTTTCTGGCAGATACAGACTTCTATCTAACTACCTAGAGACCTTCTATATCTGCATCTTTACATATGAACTTGTCCAGCTCCTGTGATTGTCTGCGCTTTTCGCATACTCATATATCTATATCCACTTCACTAATTCCCGGACTGTGAATGACCTCTTTCCAAAGGGCTTATATACTCTCGAACATATACTGCGGACATTCACTCCTTACCTACATAATTAAATTAAACTATCCGCACATCATCCCCTCAAACGATACATCACCTCTCCACGCTCACATCACATCTACATACTTATCAGAATAGAAAAGCGTCTACACCAAGCATGGATAAATCTAAATAGAGGCAAGGAGTCAGTGGCCCAGATTTGGGCTATCATCTTTTCGTATTTTCTTTTCTTACGCAAGATGGTCAAGGTCGCAGCCGAGTCAATTAACGAACCGCGCAATGCAATGACCATGCATAGTTAGTTACATTTACCGGCACTTCGGCAACTTCAGAGTGGCACTCGAACCGACAGAGCATGAAAATGTATACCAGATCAAGCTGTACTGCTTAGGCTCGCAAGTGTCCTTGAACTGGAAAGATGGGAGATGCAGCCAAACAGTTCTTGGCTAGTTCAAGGACAGAAAGGATACTCGCCGCACTCATTGTTGAAATGAAAGTCAACCGCCAGCAGCGAGCTGTTGGTATTGAAGAATTGACACAATCTCAACGACCCGTACTGGCATCTTTCCAACAGTGTGCTTTGGGTATGCATATCTACTCACTCATGGTGAATACACTCTGTGGTGACCCAACCAGCAATACACTGAAAACAATGGACCAAGGGAGCTACATGCATCACACAATGTGATACAGTATGAGGTTAGCTACCTAATCTACACGGAAGCATAAGCAACTAACCGCGATTTCCCTACCTCACACCAGCAAGGGAATGACAGTGCTCGTGACTTCCTTGAGGAAAGAGATCAAAACAGACACCTTTTCCCCAGTAAAAGCGTCTTGTTCTTCTCAGGTTATTGTTCATGACTATTTTCTATTCAAAAGAAACCAAGCACGGGTACCCCAATCAACACAGCGCTCACAAGTAGCCTAGCGAAGGCGATATCTCCATTAAATACATGAAGGCTTGGTCAATTTCTAACTATATAACTTCCATAGGCATGGCCCATCAGATCAGAAAGCGGCTACAAAAAATAACTCCATAGTCTACGGATGCTGCTCAGATGGAGACCAGTTCAATTTCCTTCAAATCGACTATGGATCTCTGATAGGAACCTGCTTCTCTTGAGGACTAGATGGCCGGCACTAAGCAAAGGACCTTTGATGATCTACCTACGCTGCGCTAATATCCTCACATAAGACATCTAACCTTCAGCGAATTAGGCCCATTAATGGGAAAGTGCGGCCGTTGTGGCGCCCCGGGGGAGTCCTGGATGCTATACTTGTGGCATTACTGCCTGGGTTGGTTTGTGTCCAGTCTCTAGGGGGAGCCTATGTGGAGATACAGGTGTTGCCTTTCTACAATAAAGTCAGGAAAACACTTTTTTGTCTTTCAATTTCCTGCGTCAATGAATTTTACCAGGTAAGTTTAATATCGCTCTTCTATTCTCGGAATAGATGGATCTTCAGCGCTGACAGTGGACCTAAAGCAGTCATGCCCAATCCTCCTGTGATGTGCTCAAAGGCCTGACGTGTCCGGAGGGCAACATCGAATAGGAAGCACTTCGCGGGAAACTATTTACTGGACCAGAAGCTGTATGAACATGCGGTTGGTTCAATCACGTAGACTGAATCACAGAGACTGGATATATATTGCTCATACAGCATACCCCCAGGGTGTTTGAGTCAGCAGGATGGCCGTCTCCAACTGATACTTTGGATGATAGCGTAATTGCGCTTTCCTCCCTGGTCCAAGGTGATGAAAGAAGACGCCCAAAACATGAGGCAAATTGTCTTTGATATGCTCATACATTTTGTCTTATAGCCCAGGTCACCGATATAGGATTTACAAATGATCATATATCTGGCGGCTGTCCAAGGACCGTGTCGCTCAAATGGAAAATTAAACAGTTTGGTTTTCGGAATGCTCACGGGTTGTAGCCAATATCTCTTTCTCTACCTTGAACCAGATAAGAAGTTATTCACATCAGAAACATTGACCTGGTGGTGTCGCGGCAAGGATAGGTACAATCATCAAATGGATTGACCAACTTTTGGAGGATGCTTCATGCTTCCCCACATACAACACTGAAAAAGTCAGCTAACACATCACTATATGATCAAACAAGTTTGAAACAAAGCCATGTATTTGGCCAGGATGACTTCCATTGACAACAACCGCTACCTGAACTCTGAAGCCGTGACGTGGAGCCTTGAACTCACCGCGGAGGCGATGGGGAAGGCTGGCACGAACGTGTCTACCGCCCAACTCATAAGTAACCTCGACCTTGTGCCTGGAGAGACAAGATGCTCGGTAAATATCCTTTTTCACCAGGTGAAGAGAGCAGCAAGAGTAGAGTTCTCTAGAGTGGTAACAACTGAGTGGACACTGCAGCATGGGACGAGCCTAGGTATTCAAATATGCCTCCTGTGGGGAAAGCAACTCTGTTTTACAGCACAGCTCCAGGATGATGTGGAGACATGCAAACACCAAGTAGTGCAGTGCCGTGGAAGTTGTTGATGAAGGATGACAATGCTAATGGACCTGAAGGCTTTACCGATGATAAGGATGTCCTTCGCCTAGAGAAGGAAGGAGATTTCTTAGCGTGTGCCATATTGATGCTGCTCCATGCATTACCAAAAATTTCCTGAAGAATTCAAAAAGATGCAGACCTAGACTCCTCAACTGTATCAACAAGCCAGCTGAGCAGAATCGTACTTGATGAGGAAGATGAGCTGCTTAAGCGTTAGCTGGACTTGTACCTAACCAGCAGGAGTTGATGAGTGTGGTCATATGGCCCTTCAGGACGCTGTTGGACAGGTGGATCAAAAATATGGGTTTTTTAGTGGATTTCATTAAGTTACGGCTGGTGTTGTTTGAGGTTATGGAAGGTGTCACTTTCAAATTACGGATGGATGATCTCAGGCTAGTCCTGATTAGCCAGAAGGACCGAAGACCTCCACCCTTTAGATTTATGATGCCAAAAAGTTCTAATAGTATAATACTATGGGAAAGGTTGACCACAAAGTTTTCTTGTCCTATTCATTGAATCTGTCTTGTGCGAGAAATCGTACGGTCAGGTCCGTTTTGCAGACAAATGACTGTTCTCTGAACATCCTTTCAGCGAAGTCGCGTGGTCTAATGGTTATGATATCTCGTTCACATCGCCAAGTGAGCACCAGCGTCCAGCTGATCCGAGATGGTTCCCGGTTCGATCCCGGGCGCGACTAGCTTTTTTTGCTCCCACTTTTTTTTGTTCTCGATCTGACTAGTCAATACGAGACGAGATAAGAAATCGAATATGGTAAATAATGGCTAATTGAGCGATTGCTAGTGCAAACTCGGAAGGTGGGTGGGTATGGGTGATAGTGCCCATTATATATAGGTGGGAATAATAGGATGCGATAGAATCGAATTATTCTACGTCTATCCAAAGTATATATGCATATACCGATAGACAAAAGACTCAAATAGCGATAACAATGGTTATATTGTAAATATAGAATTTTCTTTTTCTCATGCAGCCTAGATATAGCATAGCTATCTAGCATTTATGTGATGCGGGGGTCCCCCTGTACAGTACACCCTCATACAACGAGATAGGCTGGTAAATCTGAATTAATGAATACCAATTGATTTACGTTCGACGCCAACCCGCTTTCTTTGTTCTGTATACTTGTATGGCATTCGTCCATTACTATTGCTCGAGTTCTTGAATCCATAGTCCACACGCAGCATAATGTAACATAGTCCCCCGAAGATCTCATTCATTCGCACTCTTTGCGAGCGTCCCCTTTTCTCTAGTCCTTAAAACAAACGATGTCTTTGTAGTTTTTTGTCATAGTCGTCCATCCCCTCTGATTCCGGTTTCACCTTGGTCAAGAAAGTTACATTGCATTACTCTCCGGCCCATCCAACCCCTCACGGTAGAACCCCGCAACCAAAAACGCCAACTCCAGCGCCTGCTTCTCATTAAGTCTCGGATCGCAGAACGTCGTGTACCTCTCACTGAGGCCATCCTCCGTCAACCCTCCGGCGCCGCCAACGCATTCGGTCACTGCCTCGCCCGTCAGCTCGAGGTGCATGCCTCCCAGGAACGAGCCCGCGGCACGGTGGATCTCCAGCGCCTGACGCAGCTCGGAGAGGATATCGGAAAAGTGGCGCGTCTTCACGCCCGAGGGGGTGGTCTGCGTGTTGCCGTGCATGGGGTCGCACTGCCAGACGGGGATGTGGCCCGACTGCTGGACGGCAGCGATGTGTGCGGGGAGGTGTTGGGCGATTTTCGACGCACCGTAGCGGGAGATCAAGGTTACTTTGCCGATTTCTTTGGTTGGGTTCACGACATTGAGCAAGTTGACCAGTTCGTCGGGGGACATGCTAGGCCCGATCTTGATGCCAATCGGGTTGGCAAGGCCCCGGAAGAACTCGACGTGCGCGCCATCGAGTTGCCGTGTACGGTCCCCGATCCAAAGGAAGTGGGCTGAGGTCGCGTAGTACCCCTTCGGATGGGACGAAGATGCAGTAGTTGTAGTGGCCCCTAAGGGAGATCCGGAATATGCAGCTGGTTCAGGCCCTGAGAAGGCATTGGGAGGATGTTTTAGCAGACGGGTCAGGCTCTGTTCATACTCGAGGAGAAGACCTTCGTGGCTCGTGTAGATGTCGACGGTTTCGATGCCGCGGTCCGTATCGAGTCCCACAGTCCGCATGAAGCGCAGGGAGTCCGTGACCCGGTTGACGATACGTTCGTACTTTTCCTTCACAGATGGAGTGATCACATGTCCAAGGCCCCAGTCCAGGGGGGAGTGCAAATCAGCAAGGCCGGAGGAAAGCGAAGCACGAAGATAGTTAAGAGTTGCAGCTGAGTGGAAGTAGGCCGACACGAGACGGGACGGGTCTGGCTTGCGGCAGACAGGATTGGCAGCGAAGCCGTTGATATTGTCGCCACGGAAGGAGGGCATCGTCACCCCATCCACAGTCTCCATAGGGCTCGATCGCGGCCTGGGAGGATAAGTCAATTGACATTGATTACGCTCTGGAGAATAGACGGAACTTACTTGGCAAACTGGCCAGCGATTCGAGCAATACGCACAACGGGCTTGTTTGCACCTAAGGCTTCATTAACAGGAGCTCAAATGTGGCATACATCCGAATGTACATACCCCAAATGAGCACCAAACTCATCTGCAGTAGCAGCTTGACTTTGGCTTCGATCATTTCCTGGTTACAGTAATCGAAGAGCTCAGCGCAATCACCTGGACGTTTAACCAATGAGTAAAAGACATCTTTTATCCTGTATACAAACGCGTACATACCACCCTGGAGGACAAATGCCTTCCCCAATGCAACATTTCGCAGGCTCTTCTTGAGGTTGACAATCTGCTATCATTAGTAGAAGTCTAAGACGCATCATGTATGTTCATCGAGCGCGTTAATCCACACACCTCTTGCGGGGTGACCAGTGGAGGTAGTTGCTGGAGTTTTGCGAGCGCAGTCTGCACACCCTCTGTATCCTCATAGACCACTTCCTGCTTGATGGGCTTGGACATCCATGCTGGTTCAAAAGCGTTAATGCCTGGTAGAGAAAGATATTGCATAGGAAGGGGAAGACAAACAGGTAGGATTCCAGTCGGCCATGATGAATTGTGCAGTTCTGTCCTTCAGTTGAACAAAGATAGTGGTTGCAGAGTACAGATATTCTGAAGTAGGACACTGTACGGTCCTGTAAGAGGTAGATAAATGTAGAAATAAATAAAGGACAGACTGTGCAGACAGACACAAGCTGCTAGCTAACACCCCAGCCTTTCACACAATCCAAATGAGAAAAGATATCAACTTTCATGAAAGGTTATTGCAACCAGACGTCTCCACGCAGTGAAAGGGATATTGCCAAACACTAAGTACTAGATGTCACTCAGCACCCAATCAGCTTGACAGGAGAAAATCAAAGCCAACAAGTTAAGAAATATCAGAAAGAGTGTGTCCAAGTGTCCAAGAGAAAAAAAAAAGAAGAGAAACACAACAACTCTTCAGCAGGCCGCACAAAAAACATGAATTTAATTAAAGAAGGGAGAGAGCACACAGCGCGCTTAGCACCGGCGGACCTGGACGTCACCCGTGACTTGACTCACTCTTGTCAGCCTCGCACGGACTGTCCCGATCCGGCCAAACCAAACAGGGAAAGTCTGGCCCGTCCCACCCTGGGCCTGTTTCAACGTCAACCGCTGGAACCTTTGCATATTTCAGTACAGAAATAAATAAATAACCCTATATGACTGTGAACAAATGGCATAGAAGGTTGCATCCTTTGTCACTCCTATTCGTGGCATTTCTGTCCTCGGTGCTTCTGCCTTACGACCGCATCCCCGCATCTGTAGAGGCGTCTACACACGCTGGGGAAGTATGACCGGACCTGGGCAGATGGTTAGTACATTTATCCATGATTCCATGTTGGATGTAGAGTCAGGGGATCCTTATTGCAGTAGTGGGAGGGGGCTAAGTATATACCGAAGACGGAACGGGGAAACCCAAAGTGAGGTGAAAGGAATGGATCTAGTTATCCTCTGAGGCGCGGTCCGCGGACTACTTAATATGCAAGAAAATGACTGCCAATTAATGAGCAGAACAATCCCATAAATAGCATCAAACAAGAGGTGCTGTACTTATCCGAATACTTAATTCACCAACGAGCATTATGGTCGCTGATAGTACGAAGACATACATGGGTTTGATATTAGGCTATCATCCCCTTGTAGCCACAGTTTGCCCGTTGAAGAAAGCAAAGCAGTCTTAGACCACGATCACTGTGAGATCTCCTCTTATGTACCTATAATCGCTGCAAGGTCTTCTATGCCCATTCCATTCCCAGATCCGGGGGCCTCAGACGGACAATCCCCTTCAAAAAGGAATATATACCGATTCGATTTCTTTATTATTCCAAAGGTCTGCGCAGGGGTTTGGGATGCGGTGAAACCAAGTTTATATCGAACGCTTCAAGGATCATCAGCCGGAAGCTCCCAAACATTCATTTTCTGACCTCAAATGAGAGAGGCATAAACCATGGCTGGAATCTGTTGTAAAATACTTAATTTCCCTTCTTCTTCATCGCCTTTGTAACACCCTTAGTGTCTTTCCATCTGCACGCTGCGAGTTTCTCTCCTTTTTTTGGTCGGCGGTCGGGGGGGGGGAGGGGTCTGATTTTGGAGCTTGAGATGCAAAATAATTTTTACCTTTCCTATTTCATGTGGGATAGATATGTATATATCCTCTATACACTCCACTGGAAATTTTACATTTTGGCTTTTTTTTTACCTTCCAGATGCTTTCTTTCTTTCATAACCACCACCAAAGACCCTAGCCAATGCCCTCTCGTCTATAGACCCCCAATTCGCACCTTTTCTTTTCTATCCAATTGCTCCAATAGGACTTGCTAAAAAATTAACCTCCCTTCTTCTGCGCATGCCTCTGACCTCTTGCTTGTGTGAGCAGAGAGAGAGAGACAGCGTAACTCCGAGACAGACAGACGACCGGGACAGAGACAGAGACGGAGCCATCTGACCCGCTTTCTCTCCGAAGAAGAAAAGGCCTGTCTGTCGTAGGAACGTCCACGACTCCAGTCGTCCCAATTCATCCGAACGTTTTTCTCCCAGGAAGTTCCCTTCTTTCCAATTCAATTCAATTCCTCCCTTGATTTCATCTCTCGTTAAGCGTGAGTCGTTCACACAGCTCACTCCGGGATACATACTGTACGAAGTGCGATTGATTCCAACAGTGAACAGGGTGCCCATCTGATTTAGGTAGGTAGGTAGGTAGGTAGGTTAGGTACTTATGCGGAAACGGAGATGAACGCCTTGATCGCCTTGATCGCATCGCCGTCGTGGGCCTTCAGGAGCTCGGTGGCCTTGTTCTTGTTCAGGTCGAGCTCTTCGACCTGTGGAAAATGAAAACAATCAAGTCAGTTCATCACCATCCTTTTCATTGCAACTTGTCTCACCACCACCACCACCACCACCAACAACAACAACAACAACAACAAACAAACAAACAAACAGGGAAATGAAATGAATTGGAAAACCCACCAGAAGCGCAACATCCTCCGCCGCAACCTTGACGGCCTTCTTCTTCCCCACCTCCGCCTCCTTCCTCTGCTGCGCCTCGGCCGCCTTCCTCCCCGCATCGGCCGCCTTCCCGCCCGCGGCGGCGATCTCCAACCGACTCATCGCCTTGCCCAGCGTCTCCTGGTCCGCCGCGGAGGGGGCCTTGCCGGTGGTACCGGCGCTGCCATCATCCGCGGGGGCGGAGATCTCGTTGGAGTTGAGGGAGGAGAGGGCCGCGGCGGCTTTGCGGTCCTCGGCGTTCTTGGGGACATGTTCTTCGCCGGCGGCGGAGGGGAGGTTGTCGGCCATGTTGGTTTTTTTTTCCCTTTCGTTCGGCAGTTTATCTTTGTCTAGATCAGGTCGGATCGGGCCGGTTTGGATTCAGATTCGGGCTTGGTGGCTGGCTTCGGTTGGTTATGTGCGGAGTACTATGTCGTGTGTACCTCTCTGTATGTACACTGCGGGGCCGGGCCGGGCGGTGACGCTGAATTTCCTGTTGTGGTATAGTTGTTTATATTGCTGCTTGGCACCGCCGTGCGTGGTCTATATCTATAAAATCCCCCTCCCTATTCTGCCCTCGCTGCTTGACTCTTCTGGTTTACTTTACCTTTTTTTTTCCCCTGAAGCATGGATATATCTACTCTATCCATCATAATGCTATGATTATTCTCATTCTCATTTTCATTTTTCTCATGTATGTACATATGGTCTATCCTGCATGAAATAAGAAAAAATAAAAAATTATTTTGTATCACAAGTTCCGAAATCAGACCAACGAGGACATTAAAAAACTCGTTATATCTCTCATTCCATCATTGTATGGCGCCATCACGTAATCTTTTTTGTTAGGATCTCATTGACAAATAGAGCGATACAAGTACAATGCCTTTCTGCTAGTCTATCGCCTCTCCTCCTCTTCTTCCTCCGATACCTCCACCTTCCTCCTCTCAATCCCCTTCCCCTCCGTAATCGTCCACGTTATCACCCACCCCACGACCGACTCCACCGCAAGCGCCCACCACACCGCGCCCACGATGTTATGCTTCAGCCCCAACCCGAGCCCCCACCCACCGACCAGCGGACCCAGCGTCCTCGCCGCGCTCGACACGCTCTGCGCGATCCCATGCACGGTGCCCAGAACTGACGGATCCGTGACGGAGTTGTTCACCAGGATGATGGTCGCGGGTAGCGAGAACGTCCTCGACACGACCTGCAGGCCGACGACGACAGTGAACGCGGGCCAGACGAGCCAGGGCAGTCGCGGGACGAGGACGAGGAAAGGCATCAGGACGTACGCGAGGGGCGAGAAGGGGAGGAAGGTACGGTAGCATTTGAGGGTTCCCAGACGTAGCTGGATGCGGGGGTAGAGGAAGATCTGGAGGGGTAGGCCGATCACGCCGATCAGGGCCGTGGCGAGGCCGACGCGGGAGGTGGTCAGCCCGAGACCGCCGCCGAAGTGGAAGAAGCCGTGCCGGCTGCCTTCGGGGGCGCGGGGCGTGGGGAGGAAGACGAAGGTCATGGCGTTGAAGGCGCTGGTGTGGAAGGCCAGGAGGAAGTGCGTTAGGAGGGTCAGGAGGACGTTGACGGTCAAGATCTGACGGAGGGCAGGGCGTCTGCTGCGTCTGTGATGATGGGTCGGGGTGGGCGGAGCGGATCTGCGTTCGAGATCGATTGAATTGGGAGCGGAGACGGTGCTGAGGGGGGCATAGTGACGGGGGACTCGTCCGTAGCGGAGGGTTCTGGCGAGTGATCTTCCCAGCTGTCGACCCCAGTCGGTTCTGTATCTTGCGGTTTCGTGTGTCTGCCCCAGCATCAGCATTGAACAGGCGGCAGAATAAGCATAGTGGAGCGTAGAGAACATACCTCATCCAGACCAAGAAAGACAGCCACTGCGGAAGCGAAGATGAATATAGCACTCAGGACATTAGGCAGCGCATACGGCCAATGCTGCATCCACCAGACGCCATCCTTGCCTCCTAGCAGCGATCCAGGACCTAGCAGATTGGGATAGCTCTTGACCGGATCTGCCAGGATACCTCCAAAGATGGGCCCGACGATGACTCCAATATTGAAGCACATGGGCAGGATCAAGAACGCCCGGGATTGATATCTAGATAGAATCCTATCAGCGGGAGCTTCATCAATCGAATCTGCAAGCACAAAAAAAAAAAATAACCAAAAATAAAAAGAAATAAAAGCGTACTTCTTCTCCTCAACCATCTCCGCAATCATCGTCCTCATAACACCCACATTACTATTCAACACGCCCCCCAAGACCCTAAACACCATCGCGCCCCAAAACCCGCTCGAAAACCCAAACCCCACACAACTCACACACGTCCCCAGCAGCCCGATCAGCAGCACCCTCTTCCTCCCCATGCCTTCCCAATCCGCCAACCGGCCCCAGAACACGGCCGTCAGGAACTGCGCCGCGGTGAAACTGCCCTGTAACAGACCGGCTTGCGCGGAGATGGTCGAGTCGGGTAAGCTCGGGTCGAAGGATCTGAGCATGTAGAAGATGTAGGCCTGGAGGGAGGTCTGGGTGAGGGGCTCGGAGAGGCGGGCGATGGTGAGGATGGCGAGTTGGGATTTGCGCGGGAGGGAGAGCCAGGTTACGGGTTTTTCATCTGTTGATTCTTCTTCTTCTTCTTTTTTGGTGTCGTTGGGGGAGGGGGAGGAGGAGGAGGAGGGTTGGATGGCGCTTTCATCTGTATCGGAATCTGAAGCCGCATCTGAGGGGAGAAGAACCCGATCAGCTCCATCTGCATCTACATCCCTATCCAGAGCCCGATCCCCGTCTTCAAGACGAGTACGAGTTCGGGCGGCGCCCGGTTCACGCTCCTCTTGTCGCATGGATGCTATCCTATCCAGAAGGCAGACGAGAAACTCGTTGATTAGAAGACTGCGGAGAAAAGCAAGCAAGAGGTAGTAGAGATTAGATAGATAGCGGATGGCGTAATGTGACAGAAAAAAGCCGCAATCTGGAGAGAATCCGATAAGACTCAAAATCAAAATGAATCAAGTTTTTTTTTTCACATCACTTGTCCGACACAGCCACAACATTTCACATCCACATTCATAAACCTTGTGGTATGTAGGGACAGTACAAAGTACAAAAGAAGAAGAACCCAACCTCTCCATCTCCAATCCAAGAAAGACCTGATCGCGTGCCACGGCGCTAAATCGATCAGAAAAGTCCAAGACCCAACGCCCTCCGCCCCTTCAATCCAATGAACAGTTCATCGGTAGATCCGTCTCGCTGCGGGGAAAAAGTTCAAAAAAGCCACCCGCCGCCGTTCGGAGCCACTCCGACGGTCTCACCTCCGCCGCCACTGGCGTGTGCCGATTAGCCGGGATGATCAAATAGCGGCGACAGCCACCATCGATAAATATTCAATAATAGTGATACTCGATTCGACAATTCGGTTCAGAGCCAGCACAGCAGGGGAGAGTTGCGATGGTATGTGACTTGGAAAATACTTCGCAGCTCATGTTGGTTGCCCCGCTGCGGAAACTTTGAACCTTACACTGGCCTGTCAATTCATCACCTGCAACCGCAGAGCGGCACAGCGTGTGAGGTTGACGCAGATCATGATGTTCGACGCGCAGACGGGCAGCAGCAAGTCTGCAAGGACTTCCGTTCGCACATATCCGTGACGATCAGCCGTCGATCGGATGATCCGAGTAGATAGATCATATGCTGTCTATCATCTTGTATCCAGTTTGGTAGTCAAAGCAAGCAGCAACAGATCCAAACTTTAGAAGAAAATCATAAAATTTATGTTCGGACCGCGCTCGACATATCAACAAATTAACGTAGCGTACAACGAACAGAGATAATAAGCCGTAACCCTGTACCCAAAACGCCAGTCCATAACCCAATTCCGTCCCAACCAAATGGGATGCATGTACAGTATGTACAATCCAGTCCAAAACACCACAAGCAATTTCCCGCAGGTACAGTGCAGTGCTGTACATCGCAGACGTCAACCGCACCAGAAACACGATACTTGAAGCTCATGACAACCGACTCAGCGGACTCGCAACCGCCGGCTTGAACGCTAAACTCTTCCTCCTCGCCGCCTCCAGCCTCGCGCGCAACTTCTCATTCGGCCGCTCCTCGATCCGCCCACTGACCGGGAACAGGCCCTGACGCGTCTGTTTCGGCGGGCACGTCTGCTGCACCAGCTTCGCCCCCTGGGTGAGATAGTACGGCGTGGCGGGCGACATGCCGACCGTGTCAAAGTTGAAGTTGAAATCACAACCGTCCTGAGCTGGGGTGCTCGGACCTCGGAAGGGATCCTGTTCCTCAGGCCCTGATCGATCTCCGGATCCGCGGCTTGGCTTTGGCGTCGTTGGAGTCAACCGGATGAACTCCTGCATGGTGTCCCAGTCCGCGCCGCTGCGGCGTGCGCCGGATGAAGAGCTCGACTCGACCTTGACGCTGCCGTTGACATTGCTCAACGCCCGCGGCTCCATGCTCTTTCTGCGCTTGTGGCCACCCCGTGGGATGATCGATCGATCGACCTCGTAGGGCGACTCGTCGAGCCATTTATTCTCCCGTTCGCAGCTAGATGAAGTCAGCAACCGTTTCTCTACGACTCGATAGATCAAGAGAGAAAAACATACTCAAGAACCCAGCCAACACCCACACACTTCACCAAGCCCGCAGCCTGTCTAACCTTCTCCAGCGTCCTCACTCCACCATCCTTATAGACAACGTGCGTAATGCCAATCTTCTCCTCCTTAAGGTTAGGCTCAGCTCCGTCTACAGGAGACAAGCTGGTCCGCGGGTTCCAAGACCACGACTTGACGCACTTCGCGCCCATCTGGGTCAGCAGCTCGACGAAGATGCCGCTCGCATCTTCTCCCTCGATCGTGTGGACATCTACAAACACCACAGCGCCGCGGAGAACCTGGTCGTCCGCAGCGATGCTTCTCCGTGGAGTCTTCGAAGGAGAAGTAGACCGACTCCTTGGCGTGTAATTCCGCACCGTCTCCTCATCGCTGTCACCATCCAGGGCTACTGAGTCATCCTCTTCCGAGGGGTTGAGCGACAGGGAAGGAGCAGTACAGCTCCTCTGCATGTTCAGCGAACGCAGTCTGGGAGAGGAACGAGTGGCAGAGCTCGAGGAGAGAGACCTGGTTCTCTTTCGAGGCATTTTGAGAGGAGAGACCTGACCCTCGGGTTTCAAAGGCACTTTGGAGACGGTATGGACCTCACGGGGATAAGAGATGTTCTTCACTGGAGTAACCACTGGAAACGGTGTGTTCTCATCCTGGTTCTCCTTATCTTCGTCCGCCCCATCCTCGGCAGGCTGCATAGGCGTGCTTGGGCGGGATTCCTCTGCCGGAGGGGCGTTTTCGTCGCCATAGACGTCCTCGCCCTCGCCTTCGCTTGCTGTCTCGGCCTCTTCATCTTGCACCATATCTTCAACAACCTCCGGCTGGGGCTCTTCCATCTCAGGTTCATCTTCGAAGACAGTGATGCCCTGCTCCTCCTCGACTTCATGAGGTTCCTGTTCTTCCTTGACCTCATGAGCCTCGATAGTGACATCTTCATCGCGAGAAAGGTTCTCTTCGAAGTCAGTCTGCTGATCAGCGGAAACAGGCGACCGCGCCAACCGAGACGACCTCCTTGCGGCATTCGAACGCCTTGTCGTCCTCAACTGGTAAGGTTCCATCGAGTCCCTTACAGAAGAACCACCGGAGCTGCGGCGTGGTCCCGCAAGGGAGAAAACGCCCCTTCGTCGCGGACGTTTTGACTGCGACTTCTCCGGACTGCTGGCCTTCCATTGGCTAAGCTGGTCAGCCAGAGGAGTGAAGCCAAGATCGTTCGAATTCTCCTGTTCGACGGTAGTGGACTCGGTTTCGTCCTGCTCCACCGGCATGGGAGTCTCTGGCCGAAGTATCTCACGAGCCAGCTTCCTTTTGACTGGGCTGTCCTCTATCATCGTCTCATCGTCCGACTCATGGCCGTCCTCACCACGGTACTCACCCTCGGATGGATGAACAGTGGCTACGGCTGGTGGCGATGGAGCCGGGGGAGCAATGCTTCGAACTCTCTCCAGAGGACTCATTGTGCCATCATTGTCCGCAACTTCATACGTGAAGACCGGTCGGGAAGCAGCGGAAGTGACTTGAGCGTCCGCGGACGGCAGAGGCGTAGTCTGTTCGACAGGAATGTCCGCATTCTCCTCATTTTCCGGGTCGACGTGGATCGCGAAGTCCTCTGTAGCGGCGTGATGGAGATCCTCTGCAGGGACGTCCGCAACATCCTCCGTAGAGACATGCTCGTCTGCACGCGGCAGCTGCAATGGTGACTCCACTCGGAAGAGGCTCTGCTCGGGGTTCTCAACGAACTGCCCGGGCCTGTCGACGAAAGGGTCGTCCATAAAGATGTCGTCCTCGACTTCATAAACGGCTTCTTTCTTTTCCTCTACGTCGAAGTCTTCATCATTGATTTCATTCCTCTCTTGCACCTTAAATTCGTGATCATTGGCCTCGCGCTTCTGAGGGGAAGGTGAATCAGTCGAAGCATCACCTCCAAAATTGGTCGTGACATTCTCACCCGCATCTTCAACGTCTGCCTCATCCTTCGATGGCTCAGCTTCACCTCGCTTCACCAGGCCTTTCATCGGGGTAACACTAATCTGCTTCAACGGCGTAAAAAGCCTCTTCGCAGGACTCTTGAGCAACGACGCCTTACCCGGCGTGAACGGCCCGGAAGGTGCCTTCGACGGGGACAACGACTGCGAAAATGAAGAACTGAAGATGCTTCCCTTTTTAGGTGACGACTTCAACGGCGACGTCTGCATGGGCGTGAAGTCCGGCTGCGCAATTGGCTTGCTGGACAGTTCTTTGATAAACAGGGGACCCCTACGAGGAGTCTCCTTGATCGCATCCTTGAACGGCGAGGGCGGCAGCCGTCTAGCCGGACTGGCCATGATAATTGACTCCTTAAAGTCAACCGGTGGCTTCGTGGCCTCGCTGTTAGCATTATTCTGCGCAGAATCCGTAGGCTTCGGCGGGAGAATGGGCGCGGTCGAGCCAGTAAAATTGATCTTCTTGACAGGGGAACTCAAGCCCATATTCTCAGAATCATTGTTCTTTGTCGGCGACCTGACGACCAATTTGACGTCGTTCTTCGCGCCGCTGAGCTCGTCATCCTCCGCATCCTCCTGCGTACAACCAGACTTCGCGACCTGCGTAGCCTTCTTGGGAGACAGTGGCTCTTTCTTCGTTGCCGTCTTCGTCTCTGCTGCGGGTTTGCGACCACGAGTAGATGTAGCGGCAGCCGGCTTACGGACCGGTTTAGCCTTTAGACCAGTCTGGGATGCTGTTGTACTGGTAGTACCCTTCTTTCCAGCAGTCATGGCACCACGGGCAGGCGGGACAGGCAGATTCTCCTTATCAGAATCAGACACGATGTCCTGGAACGTGACCTTCTTCTTCTTCTTGGGCGGGTCTTTGAGGGAGCTCGACTTTGCCAGAGAGGAAGTAGTTGGCGCGGTTGCGGTCGCAGCAGTCCGCGTGCTGGGCTTCCTCTCCGTGCCCGTCTCAGCCGTCGCGGCGGGTGCAGCTTTCGTAACCGTCCTCGGTCTCCCTCTTGTCGGCTTAGTCGCAACGTCAGTCTTAGCCGTTGTTGTCATCTCAGGCGCAGGCTTTGTCCGTGGCCTGCCAACCTTCCTCTTGGGAGCATCCACCGGCGCTACCTGCGCCAATTCGTCGTCGTCAGAATCATCGCTCTCTGCATCAGTGGCTGTATTGTGAGTTTTCGTTCTCGTCGTCGTAGTTGTGGCATTCCTCGATCCCCGACTCGTGGTCGTAGTAGTAGTCCTCGAAGTAACTGACTTCCCCCTGGAAGGCGCAGGCGCGGCAACTTTCTTCGTAGAGGTAGTAAACCCAATTTCATCATCTGTCCCATCGCTGTCGTCCTCCATGTCGACATCTGCCTCAGGATCGACCTTCTTCTCTGCAGGCGCGACCGCCTTCCGGCCGGGCTTTTTCTTCGTCTCATCTGAGGTCGCAGTCGTCTTCGTCTTTGTTGATCCAACTGGTCTCCCTCTGGGCCTGGGTGCAGCAGCAGGTTCAGCGACAGTGGCCGCCAATTTAGTGGTCGCTCCGCGTGTTCTCGTGCTTGTGCGCGTCGCCCGCTTCGGGGACTGGGCTTGAGGGGGGATGGTTGCGGCGCGGGCCATTGTGTTGTTGTGTTGTGTCGTGTCTTGTCTTGTCAATTAAGTGGTTGACTGATTAATTAAACTTGCAATATTTCAAGATCCTGTCGTGGGTCTGGTTGACCGAGGTTGTGCTCGAAATTGCGTATTTCCGGTTGTGTGTATGTAGCGGTGTAAAGGTACTGATCCAATCGTGGAAGATAACCTCAAACAAGTGCGGCACTCATGCTGAGTGTTCCTCGAACTGGAAGACCACACTCAACTCAACTGCTCACGACGCAGCCGATTCTCCGCGGGCTTCGTATCGACGGCACCGGAGAGGTTGGTCAAGTGCAGCAGTGACAGGACTGGCTGGGGTCTGCAGACATGGACAAGCAGAGCGGGCCGGCGCGCGAGCCGGCGTTTGTTGTTCTTGCATGTTGCGGCTGCCGATCATCCGCCGTTGCCCGAGAAACACGGCACGTGATGTCGGGGCCAGGTGCCGACAGGTCACGTGCTTGAATACAGAATATGACAGGAGACATCGTCCAAGAAATTCAAATTCATTTCCATATACACCTCGAACCTTTCCATTCCTAAATGTTGTATTTTGCAGAAGATAGAACAGTGATATCTGAGAAGGAGTATCCAAGAGATGAAATGAAATGAAAGAAAAATAAAAGTTATTCTCCAAGCCAAGTTTCCCAACCCTCCGAAATGAACCCCCAATAAATCAAAAATAGATCAAAAATCAAATCACATCAATGAAAATAGAGCAACAGATACTGTGGCCGCCATGGCCATCAAGCTGGGCGAGATGCTGACCGCCGCGCTATCCAAGACCATCGGCTCGTACGGCGCTGGGGTCGTGCTGTTGACCCTACCGTCCCAGCAGTACTTCCGGAAGCACTGGTTGCAGATGTCCGGGACGGGCGTGCCGGTCCGCTCCCACGACCGGCTCAGCATGGCACAGCCGACACACGCGGGCCACTTGTCGTCACGGGTCGCGTTGCCCATGGTCGCGACCTCGTGTCCGTTCAGGATGATGGCGTCGCGCTCCGCGTTGCTGTAGGTCATCTGGAAGGTGGATGTGTTGGAGTTGGTGACGTAGGGGTAGTTGGGGATGTAGACGACAAGCGGCGCCGGGCCCGTCAGGTTGCGGCTGTCGCAGCCGAAGAAGGTCGGGCGGGTGTTGAGGCCTAAGTTGACGAACGTGTTCTGGTCCGGAACCGCGGGGAAAGCGGTGCCGTTGGCGATGCCTGTGCGGTTCAGGCTACGCTCGTACGTCGCCACCAGGGCGGTTCCGTTGGGCCAGCTGTGCTCCGTGTCGGCGGACGAGTCGACCGCGAAGATGACGTCGAGGGCCCGCTCCGGCTGGATCAGCGGGTGCAGGGGGATGTTCTGCAGGTCCTCGCCTCCGTCGACCATGTCCAGATCCCGCGAGTTGGCGTACGGGGAGGTATTGTTCGAGTAGTGGTAGAAGGGGTTGGGTCTGTAGACCGCGATGTCGTTGTTGTCGTTGCCAACGGCTTCCAGGACCTTGGCGATCTGATCCTTCAAGAAATCGGGAATGCTTGTGGTGTTGAGCTGGACGAGGAACTGGTTGAAGAGCGACGAAGAGGTGCCCATTACGAAACCGGCGTTGTCGAAGCCGCGGACGCAGGTCTCGTTGTCCGGCAGCACTCCGCCGTCGAACCTCGATCCCAGGAACTCGAGCGGAGCGAACCCATAAACCGTCGGGTCGAACGAGCCAAACTCAAACGGGTTGAATTCGTAGACCGTCGAGTTGCTTCCGACGAGCAGCTCACCAGGGTTTCGCCCATCTGCAACCAGAATTGGCATTGGCATGTTTCCATTCTGGAAATCCGATGTCAGAGAAATTGACGACCAGGTGTAGCTTGGACCGCCATTGGTCGCGTTGATCAACTGGTAGGACAGAGCACGACCCCTAAAAAGAAATTCATCAGTACTATACTGAACAGACGATGGGTCAAAAAGGGTACCAGTAATCCGTAATAGAGGTCGGGTAGCCGGCGTCGGCCTTGGACGACACCGCGTCCGAGATATCCTTGTAGTAGGTGGCCGAATCCAGGATCTGGAGACCACCCTCATCGGGGCCCTCCAAGATGGAGTTTCCAAACTCCCAGACCGACCCCTTCTGCTCCGTCTGCAGCGCCGCAATGGTGGTGAAGTTGTTGATATAGATGGAACCGACCAGCCAACCACCGCCGCTGAGACCGGCCAGGTACGTGGCCGACTGCAGCAGTCCACCCAGATGGCCCGGGGCGGTCGAGTTCTCCGTACGACTGTCAAAGGCCTTGATCGCGCCCGCGCCGTTCATCAGAGCCCGGTAGCCACCTCCCGACACGGCGATACCGATATTGGGCAAAGCGGTCGCATTGTGGGCGACGGAGTTGATGTACGAGACGGCGTCATAGTTGTCCACCGTGACATGTCCGAAGAAATCCTTCATCGCCTGGATGGTGTTGTTCCTGCGCTTCTCCAGCCATGACTTTTCGCTCGGGGAGAGCGTCTCTGCACTGCGGATTCTGGGGCGTTCCGCCGGACACTTGACTTCGGCGGGCGCATATCCGTCGGGGGCGTTAGGGAGCGCGCGTATCACGAGGTCAAAGAACAGATTATCCGCTTTCGACCACTGGGGAGCGGCCGCGACGCCTGGAACACGAGAGTCAGTCCGTTGTCGCATGGACGGGGGCAATGGGAAGGGGAACCCTAGGGATCCAGGATCACCCCCGGAGCGATCCCGCCTTACCGGAAAGCTCTGCCGCGAGGGCAAACGCGCCAGCGGCGGCAGCGACAAATTTCATCTCGCGTGAACTGGCGCAGACCACCCGCGACGTGTATATCGAAGACGGAGGGAAGAGGGGAAGAGGAGAGGAAGATCACATAGGGGGTAACGGTGGCACGGGAAGCGTCGCATGTTTTATATAGAAGCTCAGCCCAACTGCAAGGACGGTGTTACGATCATCATCCAGCGGGGCCTGCGGAAGCGGGCGGACAGCCCAGCCATGGTGCATCTCCAGCGTTCCCCTTGCTGGTCGGCACGCTCCGGCTGGTCCGAGGATCTGGCACTGCCTCTTTTTTTGACGTCTTTTTCTTTTCTGGCCAGCCACGTCAATTGATGGTATTTTTATCCCCCGGCTTCAGAAAATTATTCATTTTAATGTTCTCATGAATATCCTCCCCCACTCCAACGTCAGCAAGGTTACCCGGCGCCGGGAGACCGCACGAGCCAAGGCCCCGGCGACTAGCCTCCTAGCCTGGGCTATTAGTACCAGGGGACATAATTTGATGCACCACAGCCCCAGCCCTCCCCCACGAGCAGCTGGACATGAACAATCTTATTGATCGGTCTTGTGTGTTTGACTTTCTATACACTTTGCAGTACTGCAGAGTCGCATGCGGCTGTGCGGCATCCGGAGAGCATACGCATAAATGTATTATTGTATCATAGATTTTTATGCCCCACCGCCTGAGGCAATGGCGCGCTCGGCTTGACATCATAGCTTGAAGCCCTGCAATGCTAGAGGACAGTGCACTCCAGCCTACTGTTATCGGGTTACCTAGGCACCGTTTGTACGTACAATAGGGCTTGACAGATGCCTTGGCGCTGATACTTGCAGTTAGGTTCCAAGACAAGGGAAACGTGGAGCGCAGAGACCAGCCTTCGCAACGACTCGGAGGATATCGTCCACGCATGGTACAGAATGTTTGAACGTTTTTTCCCATTATTCTGATCTAGTTACTATTCCACGCTTCGTAATCGATGGTCATTTCTGTAATGTTAGGTACTTGGATATTGTCCCATATTTCCTGCTTTCCACGTTGAGAATGAGCCTTCCTCTTGAGCCAAAAAATGGCGACACATATTATCCTCTCTCCATCTCTCAGAATGATGCATCTGGTTGACCCGTAATCTGTTTGTATTCATGAAACATTAATTGCGTGCGAATATAAATCGTTCAGTCTGCTGAGTCAATAATCGCACCATTCAAACAAATCTTAACTCCTTCAGTGCCGAACTCCCAGAACTACACATTCTGCTCTTACAAGATACCTAACTGCGTCTCTACCTCTGCCTTTCAGATGTTGCCACAAATAGACGGGTATATGATACATACCTGCAATTATTTGGAAAGTACTCGAACGGTGACGGTTCCACAGCGACTGACCGATCATAGCCCATGTTCTCGATGTCTCTTCCGCAGCAAGAACAGCAGACAACAGCGAACCGGAGTGTCGTATAATGATGGGTAAACACTGTGGATCAGACTCCTCAAACATCTGGCGTTCATAATGTAGGATCCCACAAGAAAAGAATCTGAGCTCTTCATTCTTATGGCATTTTAGGATTGTCTTGCGCTCCGCGTCCCAATGACTCCATTTGCCAATTGACTGCCAATATGCTTCGGGAAGTTCCTTAGAGTGTCCCTTTATGAACTCTTCTCGGCGCCGTGCATCCTCATGTGTCTCGTCAAAATGAATCGCTGTCGCTACTCCATGAATGGACCGCCTCCAGCTCAACGGGTGAAAATAGCACATGCACCTATCAAAATGAGTCCTTAGCTCCAGTTTTCTTCCAACAACAGTTATACGCTTTTCAATTTTGAGATCCTCTTGTTCATCGATATACCTCAAACCCAGATTATGGGCAACCCGAAGCAGCTCAACATGCTCCACATTTTCTTCAGCACGGGATCGGAATACACCTCTATTTTCACAAACCTCCCGAATACCGTCATAAATAGAGCCTTCACGCTTTATGACCCTAGGACGACACGGAGAGTCAATGCATCGCGCTTCTGCATGCTAACTTGCCAGAATGAGGATATCCCTGCAACATATCCATTTGACAACGCAACAATGTCGTCAAAATCAAAAGAGAAATTGCCTGGAAGTATTTGAGCCAAGGCATATTTACAGAAATTACTGATAGAAATGCCACTTGGCGATAACAATGATCTGCAAGAATGGCCGACAGAGTATAAAGGCAGGGAAATGCGCCGCGTCCCGGAAACAAGAAGACAGGTGGCAGTCAATATGGCGTGGAAAGCGATATAAGATGCAGTCTGAAAGATGGTGTTTGTAGCCACTTCTTCGTCATCCTCCTCCTCATAATCTGTGGGATCGGCTCCTAGCCTTGATTGAATGTAATGTCCACCCGCCTCTTCGATATCCTTCCAGAATTGCTCTTCATCTGCAGCTTGAGCTAATAGTTTTGCAAAGACGGACTGCAATAAGGCGACGGCCATGTCTTGTCCATTGACCGTTGACTCGGTCCAGCCATATTCCTGGATAGCGGAGCTATATCGTGTCATCCAATTGTGATGGAAGAGGTCGCGAAGAAATGTTTTAGTGCATTCCGTCTCAGATTCTTCACAACAGGGTTGGGGTGCATATATTGAGCCAAATTCAGTCAGTAAGACGATCAAAGCACCTGCGACCTCTCCCACAGTCTGTATTGCTCGAGATCTGATAGGGAATTTGAGATAGACTAGGAAGGATGGGCTCAGAAACAATCTCGTGAACTTGATTGGTATGTATGTGAAGCAGTCTATTGGTTCATCGCTCTTTGCTTCCACCTCTAGTGTCGACAGTTCGACATTTCCCTTCTCGATAGTCCACTTGCCGTAGTCACTGAAATCTGCGGGCCTGGTCTTGAATGCAAATCTCAATTTTGAATTCCCGTCATGGCCATTCAGCAGCTCCCCGTCAATAGAAACCGACGTAGCTTCTGGGTTCAGCCAGAGAAATGCGGTGACCAGCAAAATACCACCAGTACAGCCAGATAAAGTTATGGAACCAACAGAATCATCACCCAGAAGTTCGAACAACTGGAGTAATGCATCTGCGAGCGACCAGGAAGTCAACCCCATATACAGGTTATCCGCATCAAGCGACCGCTCATGCACTTCGATTGCCAAACGGTACATGATGTCAATCGGGGCCAGATCCTCACAGTGACCGGAGAAGACTTTTATAAGCTCACAGAGCTGAGAGGACGCCACGACTGGAAACTTATCCAGTATTTCGGACAGCTCCATCATCTCAAATGCTAAATCCGCAACCTCTGAATCCGTGAAGCAGGGCTTCCAAGCGCACACAAAGAGAAAGAAGGCAAGTAAAGGGTCTGAGTTTTGGATCATCTCTATGAAAGGGCTGTCGTTGAGACCGATCGTGAGGTTGAGATTATCCCATCTAACTGAGTCCCTTCTGTTTAGGGCGAGGATGGCCCTACGCTTCAGCGCAGGAGACACTTGCAGTCGGCGCCCCAGAGCCTGTGCGGCCAGGATAGCCTGAGGCTGCACATTGTCAAAGGAGGCGACTTCTATCAGTCTTCGAAGATCAGACGCGGTTCTGAACGTTGTCTTCCTGGTGTCCTGGCGTTCGGAAGGCGACATGGTGAGGTGGAGATTGAACCGCTGGCTCCTAGGAGCTGGATTAGGTAGTAACCGAGAAGCACAAAGTAATGGTTGATAGTCGATGACCGAGTCACACAGTGCTCACTAGTCTAGTCTGCAGTGATCTGTAAATTACCACGTAGCAGTGGCAGAGGTGAAAGAAGGGTGAAAACCACAAGCTCAACTTCCAGGGTTGTGTGAAGCTCTGCGACGTTGCTCGTCTGCGGCGAGGAAGTCACGTCGTCTCGGGAGGGCTCCCTCGTTCCCGTGACTGTCCTCCTACATGCGGGGCTTGACCAGCTGGTAATGAAGCATCTACTTACGTATACTTGGACGGGCTGCAGTCAGAAAGGCCTCTGCCTGATTGCTACCTAGATGCCTAGTTGGTAATCGTCTTGGGGCATTGAGACGTCGTCTCGAAGCTTGGAGCCCTGTTTCCTCTGAGCAGTTCATGCTCTTTTTGAGCAGCTTGGAAGAAGGTGAGAGGTCATGTATTTGAAAACGCCTCATAACAAAAGTTCCAGTTTAATTGCATTTCTATCTATCTTAATTTTATTCTATGACTGACTTTGACACTTCAGCAACGACAGAGTCTTAATCAAGCGTTTAACCTGCAAGTGAGATAGACCACTACCTGACAAGCGTTCTCTGATTCAACATATTTTGCAGTTACAAGAATAATCTGTTCACAACGCTTATGGTCACAGTATCATGAAAAGGCAGACATGAATGACAGAAAAACCTAACCATTCTCGAAAACCTGGACGATGAAACCCCACTTCTCCGCTACTTTGATGATCAAAGTGACCAGATCTGGGAACAACGAGCCGCATATTTCTTCCCTGAATGTGACATCGTTGATAGACAAGTGGGCAACTAGACATGGCGTAGTCTAGAGAACACATGCATAAGGCTGGGTTAATTGCAGCTCAAAAGCAGCATATTTAAACTCAATGTCTCTTCCACTTGAATGCTCTAGAACAGGTAGCACTAAATTGCATTATAAAGGACAAATCATGTATCAAGAAGGATTGGCACCTGAGACTATGGAAACCCAAACAGATGGAAGCTCTCTCATTCAAAAAGGTTACAGTTCTCTTATTCCTGTTTGTACAGATATGCCCTAACTAAAAACAGACCCTGCTTGACCCAGAGTTCCCCTTCGTAAAGAAACAATTTTATCCCATACCGGCCAATCCATTTGTGAATCAATGTGCTCCAGCTTTGCAGGATAATCAGAGCCTAACTATGAAACAAAGAGCAACTTCCAAGCCACTGCTTTGGGAGGCGGCTCACACATTTCTGGTCTAATCAATTGGCCTGAATTACTTGGATCTCCAGGATTTGGTGGTATTCCGTCACTTTTCAGTCCTACTTTTCTCCGCGCCCTGGAACTCAGAGATGGGTACAAAGCACAGTTATTAAATCTAAAGCAAATTCCATGCTCATTGGAAGAATCTTCCACAAGCAGATTATTATTGGAGCTATTGCTTAGGAAGTCCATACACCCATGAATATCAATACAGGATTGTTGCAGATCGTTATATTGTCTGTCCGGCGTCTTTTGAAGCATTCAAATCTTCCAGAAATTGATGATTTTCCCACTTGCTAAAGCCCTGGGATGGTAGACTCAATTGATCACAAATATTCTAAAAGTGTTGCTGGGTACTGCTTTATTGTCAAGAATTGCTTTGTCACAGGAGGCCTAAAACTCTAGGCTAAACTCGTCGAGGTTTATCTTGAGAGACAGGAAACAAGTAATATAATTTGCTTTCTAGGTCTGATTCTGAACTGGGAGTTCAAAATGAGTGAATGTTACTAGATTCTTTAGACAACTGTATAGACTTAATTAATAGACAAGTTGACCACAGAGTTCTAATTCCATGGTTAAGTGTCTTATATACATAATAAGTTCTATCTGAAAATATCTATCTGATGGATTGTAGTGATCTCTCTGGATTGTGGTGATGCATATAGATTATAGTAATTCTGATAGGTCACAGTGATCCAGATAAATTATGGTGATCCAGTTATGTGATGCCTTCCCCTTCTTCTTCGCCCCTGAGTATCTGTAGGCTGTGCTGTACCATGCCTTTAGTTGGATAACAATTCAGGACAGGCAATATTTTAGGTTTTCTTGAAAGGCATACAGTGAAAATGAAGTTTACCATATCCACTGCCATATTGATTTTATTCAAATTTTTCTGGCTTTGCTTTTTTCCAGATAGCTCTATTAGATGTTCCTTCAGTTTCATGTGCATACAAACATCTGATCATAATGCCATTCTGGGTTGTCTCCTCAGGTAAATCATTTGACTCTTAAAATTGCTTTCAGTTACACACACAAAGAGGTCAAAAGAGAAGATTCACAATTCTTACCCAAAAGCACACCATGTAGCATCTTTACCCAGGCAATAGCATCAATGCCTCATTCTTTGACAGCGCATGCGGTGACGCAACACAAGATGTGATTATTCGTATCCAGCCTCGGGATATAGCACACTACAAAGAGAGAACGCAATTATACTCCATATGTAATAATTGATTCAATTAAGCTAAAATCTTATAACTTAATGTCGGATATCGCGAACCTCGTAATCCGAAGGTATGACGAAGAAAGCTCTGATTATTCGAATCTACGTAGGTAACTAGCTGACTATTTGTCTTTTGGGATTAGGTGTCAAGACCTTCCGAATATGGCTATATAGAGCAAACACGAAAAATATGATATATAGATGCAATATAAAGAGGTATTGCAAGGGTTATAATAGACGACCACGGGTATAGGCAGTATGATCCCTTTATTGCAGGGATTATAGCCTTCAAAGAGTCCGGATCGGCGTGTGCTGACTAGGTTGATAGGCTTCTTGTCATACTGCTAGGTTATAGCGGTAATATTCGGCTGACACTTAACTATACCTAATCTATGCAGGTTTAAATTAGGTTAAAGTAATATATTTGAACCTGCAAAAATTACAAGTCTATTCAGTATGATAATATTATAGAGATTGAAAGCAATATTGCAAATATTAGGGTTTTAGTGGATTCGTATGGGAAAATAATGTGGGTTTGGCAATTTAATTGCTATGTGACGGCGCGGCGTGGACTACTAACAACTGATACAGTAGAATCGAGTCAGATAGGCAGTGAGGGAGGCGGCAGGAGTTCGCCTATCTGACTCGATTCTACTGTATCAGTTATTAGTAGTCCACGCCGCGCCGTCACATAAGAAGGTTATCACTATAAGGGGGATTGCCGTAGCAAGGCCAGGCTGTACCTTTCACTTTTTATCAATAGGCTATTGCAGAAACCCAAACGCTGAATGGTGTGACATGCCAAGAACCGATGACGCATCCTATCCACTGTGGGTTATAATAAACAAAACCACCGCATAGCAATACCTGGGTGGATAGCCATTACTCTTTTTGTTAAAGGAATATACGAAAAATACTTCCAAATGCAAGCCGTCCGCCTTCATCCTGCTCCCGCCTCTGGAGCAGCTCCATATTCCATAACAAACAAACCCAGCCCCTCCATCCGCACTCAAACTCGACAGCAACATTCCCATCCCCAAACCAACAAAACCAGGAGAGATCCTGATTCGAGTCAAGGCAACATCCGTCACCCGCGATGCATTAAACTGGCCTGAAACGTATGTCCATGAATACGTCATTCCTGGTCACGATCTCTCTGCGTGGTCGAGGTCTTCGGCAGTGGTTCGCGATTCAAACCCGGAGACGAAGTGCTCGGCAGTGCGCATCCTGACCGCGGGTCAACATGGGCGGAATATTCGATTTTAAAGGAAGGAGAGATTGCATTGAAACCGAAAAGGTTCTCCTGGGAGGAGGCGGCGGCGGCTGTTCCGATCTCTGCGTTGACTGCGTATCAGGCATTGTTTGAGCATGGCGGCTTGATTATTCCTGATCAAGAGATAACTCATTGAAAAGAAGCAACTTCGGTCGGCGCAACAAAGCGGGTGTTGATTTCAGGCGCTGCCGGTGGAGTTGGGATGTATCTCGTTCAGCTCGCGGCACTTATTCCAGATGTGCATGTTGTAGCTGCTACCAGCTCAAACAGTCGAAATGAAGCGTTTCTGAAGGATCTCGGAGCTGATGACATGGTGGAATATACGCATTTGCCTGAGAAAGGGAACTACGACATCATTATTGATACTGTCGGAGGGGAAGTCTTGGCTGGATGTTGGGCGACAGTATCAGAGAAAGGCACTCTAGTGTCTGTGGACTCGTCTAGTTTCAATTTCGTTAGTGAGCATACCAGGTGCGGTTTGCGGAAGAATAAGAAATGCGTCAAAGCTTTGTTCTTTATCTACAGTCTAGCGGACACATACTGCACCAGCTGGAAAAAATTCGCGGATATGGGACTTCTGAGGCCATTTGTTGCTGCGACCTATCCGCTGGCTGAGGCGGAGAAGGCATACGAACATGCCAACGGAAGGTTTACCGAACACGGAAAGGTTGTTTTGACAGTTTAAGAGAAGACAATATGTTGGAAGCTTCGTGGTGCTTCCATTCTTTGTCTCGCTGCCTGTTTGCCGTGCTTTGTAAGAATACATACTATGTCAAGTTAGGCTTTTTGCCTAACTGTACAAAGACTTCGACATTGTATCAATCATAACCTACACAGAGATGTATACCCAGACCGAGTGTTTGATCAAGGCCAAACACCAACCCTAACGCCAATGGCGAAAAGGGAAGAAGAAAATGGTACAATTTCACGCATATGATTAGGTTTACGTGACCCAGGGCTTTCACCCAAGCTATATTCTCCAGGTGAATAGTGTTCGTATTGCAGAGACCAAGAAAGGATTCTTACTGCCTTACTGAATGAGGTCTATGGGCCATATCAAGAATGGATCCGTTGTTGTTGTTGTTGAAAACAGAGACTCCTTTCCCAAGTGGAAAATATGCTCTTGCAGTTGCAAAATACATGCCAAGCAATTCCGCGACCGCGTAGGAGGGAGAGAGGACCTCGTGTTTGAATTATTCATCCATTCCGGCATCTGCAACGCAGATAAGCTCAGGGCGGGTATGAGGCCGCATGAAAGACCGGCAAGAAGTGAGGGCCAGATAGGTTGATGTAGGGATCTAGATGCCAGTATCGCAGAAGAAACCAGGGATCAATTTCAGTAAGGTATAATCTGTTTCTATTATCACGTCAGTATGCTGCTGCTCAATGCGATAGATTAGCATTTCATCTTTAGACTAGGGCAGCAGAAATGGTGAAGCGCTTCTTGGAGCCGAGAATGGCGTAGGCATTCCTCGAGCGACCTCAGGTCCCGCCAGGGTAGCTAGTGGAATATCGTGACATTGGCAATGGACCTCTTCCTTTCCAACGCAGACATACAACATTTTCACCGCTTTCCAGCCACGTGGGATGGGAAAAGGACAATTGTCCTGCTGCCGATATCAGAGCGTTCATCGACCGTACAGATCTTACACCTGTACTACACTTTCTGCAAGTATTTGCAGGGAAATATGTCCTGAGAGGGTCTCTGAGCTTTCAAGACGACGAAAATTTCCGCAGCTTCATGTTCTCTGGACCGTGGATGGTATTTTCCGAGAAATCAAAAGGCATTCGATTATTCCACTCTAGTTATGCGGACGATCTTGAGGCGAAACAGGACAACTGTCGAGTTCCCAATCTGCTATCAGCTTCACTAAAGATCCAAAATGTTAGACCATCTAAACAAAAACAGTGTCCTAAGACAGATTTAGCCAGACAACCAACCCGCGCAAGAAATGCGAGCTGAGACGACATGGGGTCTGATAACCGGCCAAAATTCCCAACTACTGGTTGGATCCTTGTCAAGAAACAAAAACTGCAGGCGGACTCCTTTCTAGCATGACCTGCTCAGCCAGGGACAATGCCACAATGACCACAGGGGAATTGAAAGAGATGGACACAAAGACGCGTCATGTTGAGATTATTGTGCGGTTGGAACATACAGTAGCTCGGCTAAGAGCACAGCTGTACAGAGACTAGACAACATGTCAACCGTGTGTACACAAGTGCACAAAGGTGACGAATGCATGACAGTCACCAGCCAGCAACACCAACATGTAAGAAGAAAAAGAAAACACAAGATAGGAGGGTCTGTTGGACGTGTCAAGCCCAAGCGCTTCTCCATACAATAGACAACTCAAGAGGTATGGAGCATGGCCTATCCTCTTCTGCATCACAGGGCATCGGCTCAATGGAGAAAAGTCTGCACGGGCCCAAGTCTCAGGCAAAGTTCTTCACTGGACTTACTAGCAGCCTAGCCACCGGACATGCAGCCTCAAGCACGAGAGCTCCGGATAATTATTTGTGGCTGGTCGCAGATCTGATAAATATCTACTCCGTACTCGTCATCGGGGACATTGTCGGCACGGTTGTCGTGGGGGTCCATATTTCTTCTGCAGAGGGCATTGTTAGCTTGAAACGGATGGAAAGTATCCCCGCAAATAGATTGCGATAATCCTATCTGCAGGACGTAGCGGTCTGTTGACCGATGTTGACCGAGTGGACGGGCTCTCAGATTGGCGCGAGTGGCTACATGCGATGTCGAGCCTTTATTGCCACAGATATGCTTCTAGATGTTTTCGAAATTGCAGCTTATCACACATTAGCTTTTTGGGGCACATAGAGACAATCGGGTACATCTAGTCTGTGTGAACTGGCCGCTGCGTGTCCAATAGTAGAGTTAGATATACTCCATACTATATGGCAGCCGAGGCACTCCAGCTTCATTATTAGCGATGCAAAAGGCGAAAAAATAAGGACATCCCTTGGCTTCGTTAGTGGACAATCATACGAACAAGAGCAATGGTGCCTTATAGTATCGTTGTAGGCGTTGAAGTAAACTGAATAGCCGTGCTATTACAAGCCGACCAGGCGGTGAGACGGAACTCCTTTCCAATAATGCGGCCATCAAAATGATACGGCCCGCTAAACGGCCGGGGAACCCCCGGGACTGGAACCCCCAAGACATCAAGTTGTCCACAGGAACACAATTAATGGATACACGCGATCTCTCCGCAATCCACTCAGACAACACAACATCCAAATTGTGTACACTGTAGCTGTGATACACTCGGAAGTGTCGCAGGTGAATTGTAACCATCAATAGTAAATGCGACGAGCGCGTGGGATGCTACTCCGCGCCACGTCAGTTGGCCGTCCAGAGAAAGAGCGGAGCGCGGACCATCGCCCCTTATAACATCTCTGTCAGGTCATGCGGGCACTGACGACCCACAGGAGCTGCGTTCGCACGGCATTCCTGCACGGACCACAGCCTGAAGGGGATCTTGCCTGGAACCTGGGGATCTGTGTACATAGGCAGCGCGCTAATCTGTGGAGCGAAATTTCCCTTTCCCGGTCGCTCGCGTTCGGTCGAGGCCAGATCTTGCGGCGCAGCGAGTATGCGGCCGGACCCACTAGCATGGCGGACCGCAGAAAAGAAGCTTGTTGAGCTGTGCAGGGGAAGAGCCAGAATTGAGTTATCGGAGATAGGAGCTCTGATCAGGACGAGTGAATGGAAGCGAGGAGCGCGCAGAGATCATCCAGTGCGGGCAATTCGTCGTCGTCTCAGGACGGCAGCGTTAATGCTTGATAGAGGGGCCGATAGACTGGGTCCTCTGGCCGGGGCTAGTGTTAACCCGGAAATTCCGAGACGGGTAACTAGCAGGTCGGGCGGCAAGGTGCGCCTCGCAGGGCCGAGAACAGCGCCAGGGCGATAACGCCGACAGGACGTATGTACAACAGAGGCCGATCAGAAAGAATCTGATGGTCACACGGGGGGTCGCAAGGGGAGCCGTCGTCGACTCGTTCCTCGGTACATGAAGCTGGCTCTCCGTTTGGGGAAGCGCATGCTGTAGTCGCCTCCCATTTGCGAAGAGCTAGGCTGTTCCAGTGTGCGAACACATTCGAAGTTTCGAGAGTATGGCGTGTTGGCCCGAATCTTCTCCGATTTTCTCTGAAATCATAGCCTATGCGATCGTAGCCTACACAGGAATAGCTAGGTTGTGATGGACAGATGTGGTGTTGCAGATGAGGCCCGAGAGGGGTGCATATCTCCGGGGAGGAACTTGATAGAAAGACAGCGGTGCCCGATAGCCTGGGACTCCCTTGATGCTAAGCCAGGGGTTGCGATCCTGTCACGTTGAGGGGAGGGAGCAGGCCGGCGGCCCGGCGGGGATGGGGTCGAATGGGGTCGAGAGATTCTCAGCGGTGCTTCTAAGAATAATAATACTCGTGATCATTTGATGCATGGTGGTTGAAAACGGTGGACCCTCTTTCGACGATCTTCCAGGACCCACACGTGACCGCACATGACCTGCACATGACCCGCGGCGCCGGTCGAAGCTTCCAAGGATTCCGTTCCAGAAAAGTCCAGATCGTGAGCTGTGCAGGTCACGACGCTGTTCTCCAGCAGCTCCGGCATGACCCATCTCAAATCCGCACTCCCGCGCCCAGGCATGTCGGATTGCCCGATCGAGAAAGCCGGGCCTCCGCCTGCTTCCCTCAGATTCCCATTCCCCAAGCTCTCCCCCACTGCCAGCGCCCTCGTGTCTTGGGGCCTGACGGCCTTGCGCTGTGGCGAGTTATGCGGGCTTGTTTCTTGTCCAGACGGCCATTCTGGGCCTCTGTTGACGCATCATCGATGAGATCAATGAACGATCTGCTCTGTCAGTTGAGAGAGACATACAGGCCTTCTCGGCTTTAGAATCCAGGCATTGATGATGTGTCTACTGCGGTCGATTACTTTGTCATCCCAGGAATGGTGAATTTTTCCATCGCGATGCCGGCCTGGCTGTTGGCCCAAGACCCGGGGGGCGTGGGCGGACGGACGACGCAAGCGTCATGTCGGAGCGCATCCGCCATGATGCACCGCGCATCGGGTCTGGACTCCAGGCCTGTCGTCGACGGTGCACGCCGTCGAGGTCGGCTTGCTTTTTGCCGGTTCTGGACTATTCTTCAGTTTCTTCTGTCCACATGAGCTCTCCCCCCCCCCTTGATGGTTCCACCGTAGCAGGTTATAAAAGGACTCTTGATGCTGCGTCCCTTCCAGTGAATTGAACATCCCAGCAGTCATCGTGTGTCCTCCGTGATCCGTGAAGTCCTCCTAGGCGGCTGTCTCCCAGTGACCCAGCTCTCCCATACCTCTCTTCCTTCTGTTTCTAGCGACTTCCCGATTTGGTGAGAGTAGTAACCAGGTGTCCAGTAGTAGACTCATCCCCGCTCTTGCTTGCCCTCTATAAACCTCGCGCTCCTCTTTCTCTCTTCCTCTCCTACCTTTTCTTCACACACATAACTCTCTCACACGCGACTCCCACATAACAATGTCTGCTGCACCCTTCTCGATCGAGCAAAGCAACCTCCAGCCTCCCATGGCCGCCCGTGGCCCCCGCAGCCCTCCTGCTGAGGAGAAGGCTTCCAACGATCTTGTTTACCTTGGCACCAAGAGACGCCTGCCCGAGTTCATCCTCACGGACAAGGTTGTCCTGGTATCTGGTGCCGCACGGGGTCTTGGTCTAACCCAGGCAGAGGCTCTGCTGGAGGCAGGCGCAACGGTCTACGCCCTTGACCGTCTTGAGGAACCGGTACTTATTTTCCCGTCCAACCGTGTTGTTTCGAAGGGCATTGGCTGACCCTTTTCTGCAGTCTGAGGACTTCTACCGCGTGCAGAAGCGCGCCACTGAGGAGCTGGGCACCATGCTGCACTACCGTCGTATTGACGTGCGTGACACGGAGCTGCTCAACAATGTCATCGAGGAGATCGCCAACGCTGAAGGCCGTCTGGATGGCCTCGTGGCAGCCGCGGGTATCCAACAGGAGACGCCTGCGCTCGAGTACTCTGCCAAGGATGCCAACATGATGTTCGAGGTCAACATCACTGGCGTGTTCATGACAGCTCAGGCGGTTGCCAAGCAGATGATCCGGTTCGGTAACGGTGGAAGCATTGTCATGATCGCTAGCATGAGTGGCACGATTGCGAACAAGGTACGTTAGTTGTATCACCCGGGGTTCTGGGGGTGTTGCCCGTGGATGAGTGCGGCCTATCTTTCCCCATGTTTCTTCCCCCGCCTACAACCCCACATGCTTATATAAGCACACGCTGACTCGTGCAGGGTCTCATTTGTTCCGCGTACAACGCCTCCAAGGCTGGTGTCCTCCAACTCGCGCGCAACCTAGCCGCCGAGTGGGGTGCGTATGGCATCCGCGTCAACACTATCTCCCCTGGCTACATCGTGACCAAGATGGTCGAGAACCTGTTCGTCCAGTACCCCGAGCGTCGCGACGAGTGGCCCAAGCAGAACATGCTTGGCCGTCTCTCCAAGCCCGAGGAGTACCGCGGGGCCGCCGTTTTCCTGATCAGCGATGCCAGCAGCTTCATGACTGGCAGCGATCTCCGCATTGACGGTGGCCACGCCGCGTGGTAGACATTTTTCTTTCCTCCAGCTGCTTATCTCATGATGATCATTGGGCTTTGTTTATTTCGGGTGGCGTTATCTGTTTCCTAAGCAGGCGTGTTCTCATGATTCAGTTTCGGGTCTATGGTCTGTTGCCATCTATGGTCTGGGTTCTGGGTCGCTTCGTGACGTCTCGTTCTGCCTTTTGTTCGTTCATCTTCGATGTGGATATGTTTCAATGGTACAAGGCCGCAATCCATTCCTATTATTGGTAGTGGTAGTCATAATGAAACCATACCTCATACGGAGTGTACATACATATGTCATGGCCAGGAATGTTATTCGCTAGAGCCTCTTCTCGTCTGACCACCATGGGGTACGATCATCGAACATGATCGAAGCGTTAGAGCAAGCCTAGCCATAGAGTTATTTCTGCACATCACCTGTAAGGTCTGAATCTGCCGCTCGGATGCCGACCGAACCACCGGGAAAGTCACGGGCCCACACTAGCCGGTGGCTTGGGCACGACCCAAGAACCGCCGGTCCAGTGTCTGAGAACTTTCCCGGCACAGGCCGAAACCTATGACGGCTGATGTTGGAACGGTGGCCTAACCGGCTTTTCCAAGGTTGACCTGCCTAGGTAGGTGCCGGACTCAGGCCAGGCTACCTACCTGCTTACCGTACGTAGTTCCTACAGGGTATTATGGAATTTAGGTATCTAAGCGCGGTCTTCTCCGTCTGTCTCCTTCTCTTCAGGTTAGGTAGGTATATAAGTGAGTCACGCGCGCTGCCCTGCGCGGGGGTAGGCCTACGTGTACTACGTACATTACATTACATACCTCAGTTAGGTACATTCTCCACTAGAACTGTACCTGGTTCTGAGGTACATACTGTACTATTGCCTGCCTGAGCAGTTTAGATACCTCTTAGGTAATGCATCTGGATGATTCAGGAAATGTCCTGCCCAACCTGTCTGTCTATCTATCTATCCACCCGGGACTGAGTAAGATAAGGTAAGGTGGGCCTTGCAGTGTCTTGTGAGGTTGAGGTTGTTTTGGGTTGCGATATCCATCAAGTAGGTAGGTTGGTGTATACTTTTTACCTCACTCTTGGACTTGATTTAGTCTTATCTACCTAGGTAGGTGGGCTTATCCATGCCTTCATGTACTGTACATAAATCGAGACGAGAGGCTGAGTTCAAGATTTTACATACATACGTATCTTACCTAGGTACCTAGGTACGTACAGTGCATGGACTGTTGTTCTACGTACCTATCTTATATCCTATGTCATATGTGTCATGGTCCATGGTACGGTGTCTCCGGGAGGGTGTCGATTTTACTTATGGGGAGTCGAATTCTGACGAGGTATGGGTCGCTATCTGAGAGGCAGACCTTGGCAATGACCAAGGGAGATGCATAGATGCCGTCTCTCAAAGTTATAGAAATTATATCTGGCCTTTCTTTTTACTGTACAGTACAACAGAAGCAATGCACAATTCAGATAGTCATCAATGAGAAAAAATACTAATGTACAAGCACGTTTATGTTCATGAATAATGCATGCATACATGGATGGTAAACCACGTTGAGTTTTTTTATCATTATCGTCGCTACTCCCCACGATAATGCCAGACCCGTTTCTGCTCCGCGACCCACCACTTGCCTACCTCCACCGCATTCTCGAGCCAGTTAGCAGCATCCTGACCGTACTTCTGGAGGACGCGCGGCTGCAGCTCTTCGAGTCTCCAGGCTTCGAGGGGCTGCTTCTCCGCTGGGTCCTCCATCAGGTGGGTGAACCGGTACTGGAATCCCTCCTTCAACGGCAGGATAAGGCGGAAGGGAACCTCAGCCGATGCAACCGAGAGTATGGTGCCGCCAGCGTTGATGATGCCCATATTCCAGACCTGGCGGCCCTTGTGACTGCTCCGGAACGGGCGCAGGAGGGACTGGCCCTGGTACTCGTGGATGAGGGCTGAGGCGATGCCGGCATCGTGGTCGTTCAGGGAGTGGGTCTGCACGAGTAGATCGAGGATCGTGGGGACGATCGAGAGGGAGGTCACGTTGGCGGAGATGTCGATCCGGGGAAGTCTGGGGTGGCGGAAGACGAGAGGCACGCGGAAGTTGCTGATGTGTCCGTTCTCGAAGGTCCCCGTGACTTTGGTGTCTTCGGCGAAGGCTTGGCCGCTACTGTCCATTAGCAGGTGCACATGATAAGACAGCAATGAAAATACTGAAGGAAACCTACTGGTCGCCGACTATGACCACGAGGGTGGAATCTGCGATCTTCGCCTCATCGAGTAATCCGAGAATCTCTCCCAGCCACTCATCGTCGTAACGGACTGTGTTGAGGTAGTCATTCATAGGCCGGTGATTGATGCCCAACGGACCGCGACGACCCATGTATTGCTCCCTGTAAAAGGACTGCGGCACATTCCAGGGATGATGAGTGGTGCTGGTAATGTGCGAGAGGAACAGACGTGTCCTGTTTTGCGCGGCGTTGAAGATGAAGTCGCGCAGATATGGCTTGACTTCGGATTCTGCATAGCTGTAGATGGTCAGCACTCGCACATGACTCGTAGAGGCGGCACATGTCGACAGGAGAGATAAGGTGAGGGGTGGATGTCTGAATGAGAGATAACCTACCCAAAGTAGTTTATTTCCTTAGTCTTCGGGGGGTAATATTTCGAGAACGGGCTCTCGAGTATCTCCTTCACAATGCTTTCGTTGAATCCCATCTTCTTATTCAGCTTCCACTGGCGATCGTACGTGTCTGTGATAGATTGCATAAAGACCGAATTCCAAGGCCGCTCCTGGAAGTCTTCCAGGCTGTTTCCTTCATCGTTTGACGAATTGTTCTTGGCTTGGTTGAACAGCCGGAAGATATGAGGCAAGCAGGGTTGATAGATATCATATTCGACTTCGTCAAGAAGATCCACGGGTAAGGGATTGACGCCGCAGTGACTGCCTAAAAGGCTTTTGAAAGTCAAACTGCTGCCTGTAACAGCACCCTTGACATTTATGCCACCCATTCCTGGGGCTGAATGATCCTGCCAGTTTACATCGCTGAAATTGTTGGGTTCTCCTTTGCTGTTCAAGGCATATTCACCAGTGACCATCTGTGCGACAGGGGTCAGTCGGGACATCTTATCAACGGCCCTATTGCGTTGTTTTCCTTCCTCGTGGGACTCGACGATTGCATCGTACAGAGCGGTTGAAGCTTGCATTGGGAAAACTTCTTTCCGTCCACTTTCCATCGTCACCATTACAATATGATTGATCTCGATGGAATTTTCCTGGAAAGCTTGACGCAAAGGCTCTAAGATATCAAGGTCGAGATTTGATATCTTGAGAGGATCAAAGATTGGACTGTAGGACCGATAAGCTCCTGGTGTGTCAGGACACTTGGATGACACCTCATGTTGAGTCTTCCAGCGCTGGAAACCGGGCGGAATGTCTTCAGGAAGCCAAGATGGGCGTTTCGGAGCATCATCAGGCTTAAGGAGTTTGCCTGGGCTCCAGCCGGGGTAATCACCCTGTGGGATCTCCCAATTCTCTTCGGAAATCAGATCCTGCAAGGGAAAAGGCACCTGGGTCTCGTGGCATTCTTTTGACGATATATGGACAGCATGCAAGAGTGTAAGAGGGAGTGCTTCCGAAAGATGGTCATAAGGAACGGATGGCCGAGTAGCCTCGAGGACGATGAGAGATATTGCAATGGCGATTGCTGGAAGCGCCCAACGCAAATTCAAATAACTCCAACAGGTGCCTTCATATTCAAATTCAGCATATGGAAACGGACTCTCTTGCGCTTTTCTGTCCTTAAAAAGGCCATTGTGGATGACCTCGAACCCGGAACCGACAAGCGAATGTAAATAGGGACTCAGCAACCACGAGACAGCGAGTATGACCGCGCCAGCAAGACACACGGTCCATATTCCACTCATGAGCAACTTCATCGCCGCCGGATCTCGCAGAAAACTGTCCGAAGCTCTCCATTCCACCTCAGATCCCGTCTGGAGAAAGAACCCGAATTGAATCGCGGAGGCACCGAAGGTAACCAAACTGTGCCAGGGTCAGAAAACAGTCAACCTGACGGGAAGGGGAACAGGTGACTCACGCCAACCCGCCGCCCAGAACGCATCCTAGCAGCTGGCACGGGCTGTTTGGAGTCCGCAGCAGCAGTCTTCCAACGCAGATGACCAGAAGATCGACAAGGAACAAGGTGGGGAGATAGATGATGAGATAGAGAGCCTGCAACGAGGAGAGATGCTGCAGAATGTGCAGGACCTTGGCTGAGAGGCCACTCACCACAAGAAGGGAAAAGAGAAAGGGAAGGGATGGGAGGTAGGATGTGGGATGCATCATGAAGGTTCTCAGGGCAGAAACGAGAGGAGAGTGATCATCATGGCCAGACCATGGCATACTTGGGAGAGAGTGTGGACATGTCGGAGAACCGACATGTGTCAAGAGACGAAGGAGAGAAGTGAAAGGATGCTGTTTCCGCAGCTCACAACATGGAGTTAAAGAAAGGGAAAGATCTCGGTGTTTCTCAGCATGGCCCTGAGAAGCACCGCGTGGAGACAGGCCATGACCGCACGACAGCAAAACATGATCCAGATCCCTCCATGACGCTGGACTGTGGGGACTGGCCAGTGATGCGCAGGGGGATCGTGTCACAGATGAAGATCACTGGCGCGCCTCCGTTCACATTTTTGGCAAGGGATCACGGGGAAAACACGCCGGGAGCCACAGAGAAAGCTTAGTTGGCGCAGGAGAGCTTGTTTGCCGGTCTTGCTCGTCATCAGGGCGGGTCCCTGCGCAAGAGCAGTTGCATAAATAGCACCAAGGACAAAAATCTGAGCCTTCTGAGCCGTTGGAGTCGGTGGGGCTGCAGCAGTGTCCCTGCCAAGGTTTGGGAGCCAAGACCTAGGGCTAGGGCTTGCGTCCAGACTCCATTCCATCCTGCCTGGCAAATTTCGCGGATGGCATCTGACTTCTCCGGGAAGATACTCCCGGTTAAATTGGACAGAAACAACTGCACTTACACGGCCTGATTGTCTTGGTACCACCCAGATCAGGCTCCCGTGACACCACATCTGTTGGAGAGAAAGGGGTGCCTCAGTGTGTAACTTCTATGCCTAGCTGAGCGCACGTCCAGTTCAAGGGTCATCCGGTCGAAAAGTACTAAATGATATCTAGGTCTATAGAATACCACGAAATCATTACTTGGCTCTGGGTCAGTTCAACACCAAAGTCCGTATTGCGGACATTTAAGCTTCGATCCATCTATACGGAATATACACTAGCAAAGATCTCAGATCCCGAGATCTGCCTACAGGCAACCTTAATGACCAATCTGGAGCGCTACTGGCTTGCGCCACTTCGAATGCTAGATACGTGACAAACTGCATGTTGGGCTCTCCCTTATAGGTTACCAAGAAAGACGAGAGAAAATAATACCTCAGGTAAACCGGGTATCGAGGGATAAGAACTAGAAAGAGAGGCAAAAAAAAATCCACCCTTTGAAGGGGCCTGCGCCACTGTATTTCCAAGAAACCCAATCGTCAATAATAGCAAAAAAGCGAAGTGGACCGACCGACCCCCTTCCTTCATCCCATGTATATGTACCATGAATTCTCCGGGCCTCCGGCGTTCGCCGAACCCCACACAGATCCGCCGTCAGACGGGGGTCTGGATCTTCGCGTTTCTTGACAAAGCTTAGCTCATGTCATCCATTCCATAAATAATTAAAGAGCTACTTCTTACTAAAAAAACAGCCCTACGGAACATACGGAATGGCTGACTCTTGGAAATGTACAGGGTAAAGGGAGTGTTGACTGCAGACTGCACGCCTCTTAAAGCTTCGGCATATGTAATGTGACCACTGGGCGGGGCAGGTGATCTATTTCCTGCTGCGGACGCTGCCAAGGAGCGCGCCACCCCCTACAGGGATCAGGGATCGTCTGATGTCTTGACTTCATCTTGCAAAGCAAAGCTGCCTTGTTCAGGTTTTGCGGCTCAACTGCAGATTCAGATTTGAATCACTCAACTGACATGTCATGTGTATTCAGATTGTGTAACAGTTTTATCTGCTGCTCTAAACCTCCAATTGTGCAGCGTTTTTGCTTTTGATATAGCCTCTTTTAGCCACGGAACATGTAGATCGACTATGCACTGTGCTAACCGTGCGGATATAATCTTTCGAGAGAGAATTAGAGATTGATCCAGAAACTTAAGTGGCTTCGTCGCTTTAAGAAGTTTCGCTCTTTAGGAGGCCCGAGCGGAAAGGAAGCTCTAATTCATGTTGAGCAACCACCTGGATCGAAGAGGGAGAGAATGGCAATTAGCTTCTATATTAGTGTGCGTGGAATGCTTCCGACAGATTTCCATGCCCTTTTCTAAAATATGGAGCTTGTGCTCGAGTTGCTGACGGAGTTCCTGGGCCTCAGTGGATTTTGCAGCGATCCTAGAGACCAGGTCTGGGGGCATCTGTCCGACATCTATCGGGGAGAAGATAGACCATGTTTCTGCTACCAGAATTCCCTCCACCACCTGGATGGCAGCATTGTCGACAAAAGATTTTAGTGCCACCTGGGTCGGGTTATTAGATTCAAGTGAAGTTTGCAAGAAGTGCGAAGGTTTACCTTATATTATGCTTGCATGCTGTCCAGGAGCTCTGAACACGCAAAAAAGTCCATATCCCTTACAGACCGTGTCGAAAGTGAATTCTGCCAATTCATGGATGCTTCGAGAAGGACCATTCAAGGCACAAATGGTGTCAGTGTCGGTACGCAGAAAGGCTTGGAATTTTCTTCTCAAGTTCCTTTGCCTGTCGTTCTTGTCTGATCTTCTGCAAGGTCTCAGTGTAATAGTGATTATATGTTATCGAGTGCGTCTTGCGATCTGCTAGAAGGCTATCAAGAGCCTTATTTGCTTCTTCGAATCTCTTGTTGACCTTCTGGTCTATCCAGTTGTCAAATAAAGACCCCGTGGTCTCATCATCAACGATAGAATAAAGAAGCTTCTCAAGAAATTGTCTGCATGCAAGCCGAATGTTTTTGACATGCTCTCGCGCAATCATTTCCCAATTAACAGTTTGGCCACGGAGTAGCTCGCCTACGAGCAGAGGGTTAAAGGTACCAGGCAATTCGCGACCTCTGCTCTTGAAAGGTAGCTGACAAACCCATTCAATGGTGTCTTGCCGGCTGATGTGAATTTGCTCAATGTCAGTTGTCTGAACCGAATTAGCAGCACTTGGCTTAGGGCACCCGTCATCATAGATTGATCTGTGATGGCCCTTCTTGCGCATCATCTCCGCAAAATCAATGTTCATATTCTGTATCACAGCCCGTAGTCGTTTACAGTACTCGTCGTTCGACCAAGGATCTGCAAAAAAGGGGTGTTCGTAGTTACCGTCAATGGCTGCCCTGCTAAGGACTTGAAAAGACTGGCTCAACTTGAGCAAGAATAGACGCTGCCTATTGAGTGTATCGCGGCTATCCCCCAGCTTATCTAGTCTCTTCTTGCACTCCCTAATGTTGGATTCCATGTCCTCCGTCAAGGTTGGAAGGTATGTCTTTATTTGGTCCAAGAGGATCCCACACAAACGACGGCGGACCTCGATTCCAGCCATATAGCGTGGCATATCTTTCCAGGAAATCTTCAGAGAAGAATTTTTTTCTCGTTTTCATCACGTTCTGCCGTCGTCCAGTCTCGTTCTTTGTAATCTCGATTTCTGACTATATGCCGGCCGAGTCGGAAATGGATATTTTCATTGCTGGCCAGTTTCACAAAGTCCCTCTGACTTTCCGAGCCATCGGGAAGGTAACCAGGCTTTGTTATCAGTCCGAGTGTCCGAGAACCTTTAGGATCGACCTGCTGGGCTCGCTTCAAGATGACCTGGTTGGCGTAATCATTCTTCGCAGAAACAACTGCCAGGATAACGCTCCGTTGATTTCTCATGTAGGACATCACAATATCCGAGATGAGTTCAACATCTGCTTCCGATTGCTGCTTACTATTGGTCTGAATCAGACCAGGCAAGTCAACAACAGTCAGCTTGGGTTGGTCGGGTCCATATATTTCCACTCGAAGGATATTCTTTGAAAAAGCTCTTCCAGTAGCCGTGAGACCCATCTCTGATTTTGCTCTGTCGACGAGAGCGGGAAATCTGTCCAGCCCTTTCAAGTCGGCTTTGAATCCGAGCGACCTCTCACGTTCAGCACCCGAAACATCTTATCCCGGCACAATAGAGACAGCGGCTCCAGCTGTTGGCGCTTGTCGAAGGATAACTTCAGTAGCGAAACGTGTACAGAGCGTATCGCTGTGAGGGAACGGTACCCCGGAGATGGCTTCAAGTACGGAGCTTTTCCCGCTGGACTGATCTCCAAAGACGACAATCTGGGGCAGGAATACGAACTCGCTGACTCCCTGAAGTCGAAGATTATCGATCTCGTCCAGCAACGTCTGCTGCTCCGAAGAGCGTAGTTCCGCAAGTGTGGCAGTCCCGAAGTCGTCAGTCATGATTTGCAGATGATAATTTTGTCGAGGAGCTGATAATTTGGACAGCTTTTAGAAGGGCTTTGGCAACCAATGTCGATGGGGCTAGTTCGACTGAAGTGAGACGGCAGTTTATCGTTAGAAAGCAGGCAGAAAAGCGTCACCTCAGAGGGTTAGAAGAGCAATGAGCCAAACTCAACAAACTGGGCAGGTGCGCAGCTTTATATTTTCTATTCCCGACGTCTGCAAGTATATGTGATGGAAACTGACGTATAGGAGGTACATGCAAACTTTGCATCAACAGCCGCCCATGTAAATTTCAAGCGTTTCTACCTGTGGATTTTGAGATTCTCTATTTCCTGCCAATAAGAGTAATCCACGTACAGCTCTGCTCGTGTGTACATACATATATATATGCCTTGACTCACAGTCTTGTCTTAAAACGTGGGGATTTACATACGGGCGAAGCATGCAAAAAGTCAGTTTACGCGCATAATTAAGTGCCTGGTAAAGAGAATGCGCTGAAAAGTCTGCTGTTGCTTTTCTCTTTGCTGGGTGTCTGCTTGAAGCCAAACTGCTCGATGCTAGCGCTTGTAAACGAAATCGACCAGAATTTTGTTGCTTCCTAGTCGCATCATATTTGCTGACTTAACCAAAAGATAGGGCATCAAACATGGCTTGATGAATTCATAATGCAAATAGTCATTCATCACAAGGCCCATTCACTCATCTATATATACATCCACAAGAAGTTCGCTGAACGTGGGGACCAACTCGCCCCAGAAATTCCAAAGACTCCATCCATAGTAAATATTTCTAACAATAGACAGCACGTCGCTTGGAGACATCCCAACGCCAGCAGATCTCCCAGATCTATCTAGGAGTACATACCTCCCCAACTACCTGTTTTCCAGCTTTCCCATTCCTTATCCGATTTCGGCGACAACCCCCTTCTTCCCTAACCTCTCCATAACTCCACTTTTCAACCTCAACCGCTTCTCAATCTCATCCGCCGGCAATCCCTCTCGATCCCGCATCGACAGCGCCTGGCGGATCGTCATGACGTCCAGGAACTCTCGTCCCGTGTGGCTCTGCTTTCCGAACGTTTCGGCCTCTAATTCCGCGGCCTTAGTGATCTGCTGGCGCGCATTCACGACGAGAAGCGCTGGGTTCGCGAATTGTGGGAAGACGGACGGGCCCTGGCTCGGCTGGGGGAAAGGGGAGCGGTTGAAGGTGCTGGAGTTGGAAAATGTGGGATTGGGCGTTACGGGACCGATCGAACGAAGGGAGGCGGCGAAATCGGGGTCGCGACCGTCGAGGTCGATGGCTGTGGTAATTTTTCAGTCGTCAGTTTGAGTAAACATCAGAATATTTCGATTGGGTTCTCTCGTGGGTCCAGATCATGGAATCCCGGCGGTGCCAATCTCAATTGGGAGCTCATTATGGACGCCAGAGAAGAAATAGAAAGCCACATGCCTTCAGACTTCGCGCTCGAAACCTGCTCCTTGGAATTGTACGCTGGTCCTTGGGTTCGCGCCTTGGGTGCTTGCTCCCCAGGGCTCGCGGTTGTTGTTGAGGGGGACGGTTTTCTGGGGTATTGGCGGCGCGAAGCCGCGCCAACGGCGAATCTTGCAGGTTTTGATGCTGAGGAGCCCATCTCAGGACAGCGCGTAAGCTGCAAAAACACCTGGAGAAGTAGATAAGAGAATGACAGCTTTGAGGTTCGAGCTCTTGCGGAGGCGGAGGCGGAGCGCCCCCATCCCGCGAGCGCGGAGAAGGCCCACTTTGCACCAAAAACGCCCTAGAGCGATAGCCTGCAACCTGACGTCAGCTGTCCAGGTACGCAAAATTGCCAAAACATCTGCTATTATTGGTTGTCCTAAGCATCCATATGAAAACACAACGCCATTATTATTTTGGCTATCTAAGATTCGGAAAATTGCATTTCTCGGTGCTGATATCTTTTTATACAATATTACAAGGTGGTGCACTTGCGGAAATGGGCGCGTGAAAAAGAGACCTTAGGTCCCAGTAAACAGATCGACAGGCCTACAGCTGCCCGTTCCTCACTGTTAACTTAGCATAATAAAAATCATCTCAAACCCGCCAGGCGTCTACCCTGGACCTCGCCCAGTGCCCGGCTGCCACTGATGAATGTGACAGCACCTACTGCCAGGACAGCGGGCAGTGTCTGGAAGAGGTTCCATGAAGTATAGTACAGAAAGAAGATCCCCTCGAGCCCGACAATCGATCCAACAAAAAGGAAATGGGGGAGAGGAGCCGACTTTATCGCAGTGGGAAGGTGGTTGACATTGGCACCGAGGTAGAGCCACTGAATAGAGTTAGCAGGCGACTATAGACCATGCTTAATATGTATTGACATACCAAACCAGCTAGTATAGGGAAAGCTGCAATCACCATTGCAGCGAATGTAAGAGAGACAACAACCGGTGGGTTCTTTGGATCCGGTTTGAATATATGGTGAATTTCGGGAAGCTTGCCGTATCGCACGGCCTCGGCAGACGGGAGGGGCTCATCCGGGTCACGGTCAATCGACAGCTTGAAGGCGGTACGATCGTATGCCTTAGAGCTGCCAAAAGACCCAATTACAAAGCGGGCGTCTACTGGCTCTGATGTAGTGAGGAATTGGAGCGGGAGGTCTTTCTGAGTCTGCAACCGCGTTGTGTCAGCCGCAAGAAGATCTTCGAGAGTTCACCATCTCGCAACCCACCAATTCGACCCTGGACTTGCCATTGTCCTTCACACTAAAGGGATACGAGACATCCAGGCCAGTAACAGGATCCTTCAAAAGGAGGAAAGCTTGGTGTGGTCGTTTCGCAGAGCGTCCTTCCTGGGCGGTCAGGGAGATCTTGAGAGTATCGGATCCTCCGAGCGACACGGGCTTCGACAGGGGCTTATCCTCTGCAACCCTGTTTCTTGTCAGTCGCCTTATCTCTGCAGATATTGATAATAGCTCTAGAAAGGCTATGGCAGCATACTTCTCCTTCAATCCAGCTCCAACTCCAGCGCCCTTGGTCTGAACGGACACCGTGGCATCGCTGAATCCCCACGCGGAGGCCGCATAAGCAGAAGGCAGAGCGGCAGACAGCAGCCCCAGCTGCAGAGCGCAGTGCAAAAGCCGCATCCTGTGAAGAAAAAGAGGGGGTAACGAAAGAAAAACAGCAAATACAAGCTGGAGCTGTTATCGTGTTCAGCGGAGGTTGTTTTAGGGTCCGGCGGCGGCGATCGGGCGAGCGCTAGCCAGCGGGAAGACTTGGGGCAAGCTGCGGTCCAGTGACCTGCTGCCCGCCAGACCAAACCCTAATTTCTTGACCTGCTGTCCCAAATCCCATCCGCCAGTTTCTTCATCTCGACCTGTTCGACGGCGTCCCCCGCAACGCTCCCTGCCTGCAAGTCCTCGAAGCTACCGGGCCTCGTCTCTCTGCTTCTGCGCCATGCTCCCTGTATCTTTGCGCTAGGTCCCCGAGCCTGCTCGTCCGCGCATGATTGTAGTTTTGCAGACCTCCCCGCGGCTTGGGTCTCCTCTCCGACATACTTCCTTATCTCTCTTTTTACCTCTTTACAACCGATATCTCCACGGTCCTTCTGCAATACTTGGGCTCATAATACAAACTAGTGAGTAGTGTCCCTTGTGGTTCCTCCTGTCCGCGACGGCAGCTTTCGCTGTGTTGCAACATCTCGACCGCTCCGCAGCTCTTCCGAACCCTACTTCCTCCCGCCATCGTCTCACAATGAGTTTCTCTTCGAACATACGTGCTAACAACCCAGCAGAGACGATTGTGAAGGCACCGAAGAGATCCTCCCTGTACTCCTCGTTCTTCGCAACTACGGTTCCCGACTACCTCTCTCGTTTATATCGCATGCCGTGTTGTCGAAGGTCCCCATAGCCCTAGCCGGGAGGACGCCCTCTCTCCAACAACACAACACCCCCGGAGCCTATCCCCTGAACAGACACATACAAGGATTTGGCACAGCAGTCAGTAAGCGAGGATCTGCCGTTTTCTCCTTTGGATCACCCTCCCTTACGTTGCTCCTGAGGATTTCCACGAACCCTACTACGGATTCCGGGTGATGTTCACTCTACTGGAACGCACGTCACTGACCCATGTATCAACTACATAGTGGCTGGTAAATCATCGGTCCAGAGGACCAGCTCCCCAGCCGGCTCATATCGCAAGTCGCAAGTAAGTTTACAGCTCAACCTTTGCCACCGTGTGTGTCATAATGGTTACTAACTTCACTTTAGACCAACCGACGGCAGTCTTCTCGTACAGCTCGGAGCTTAGCTACAGACGAAGGACTTGACCAGACTTCCGCATCTCTTTCAGCCACTCCCCAGGATTCGCTGTCCCAAGACACATGGCCTACTGCGAAACGTCGAAGGACACAACGAAGTCTGAACGGTGACGACAGTTCTGTACAAGCAGAGGAAAACGTCACTGGAAGCCTGAATACTGAACACGTCTCAGCTGATAATCCTCAAAAGCCCACTCGCGACATCTCCAACGGCACTCATAAATCTACACAAGTGGAACGGGACAAGCCTGACGGGTCTACCCTCGATACTTCCACTCCCAAACCTTTTCAGGGCCGTCGAAAGTCTCAAGGAGAACGAAGGATCGCTTCAGAACCTAATACCAAGTTTGATCTCGGTCAGGCCACTCTCCACACTTTCTTTTTGAAGACTCCTCTTAGTGGACGCAAGTCTCAGAAAAAGGAACGAAGAGCGACCGTTGACTCTGGCGTTGGAGACGGTACCGAATCTCGTGTTCACGCTTCTACTCCCAAGACCGGTCGTGGTGGAAGTAAATCTTCGTCTTTGAAAGGGCGAGCCGAAAGATTTGAAATTGGCCCAGAAGCTTCCGGACACTTTTCTACGTTTCGTGCTTCAACTCCACGATACGCCAGTGGTGGCCGCAAATCTACGGGAACAGCAAAGAAGAGGACGGTAGCATTAGAAGCTGAAGCTCTTTCGAAAAACCGCCTCCAAAATTCAACTCCCAGCAATCCCAGTGATCTCCAGTCTTCGCAAGTTGGACTAACCCGGGCCGACGAATCTGAAATCTCTTTGGACGCCTCTCAAACTCCTCTGCCCCACAGTTCGACCTCAAAGCAACGTCGCAATGGTCGCAAGTCTATAGGGACTGCACTCGACAGTGCCAGAGTATACGAGTTCGACAGTCTTTCCGACTCTGCTCCTGCTAATTCGGCGTCACGTTCGACTCGCGGCGGCCGGAAATCTTCAGGGCCTGGACGCGTGAAGACACGAGTATTTGAAATCGAGAGCGTTGCCAGAAATCATCCCAGTCCATCCTCGAAAGAAACCTCGAAAGGTGGCCGCAAGTCTATGAAGATGAAAAAGGATATTGTCAACTCCGAATCTCCCTTGGCAAATACTCTCCAAACTTCCACTCCTAAAATGGCCAATGGTAAACGAACTCGGATGAATGGCCAAGATGCGCAAGATAGATCAGAGCCCCGACAGAATTCTGCAGCGTCCACTGCCAGTATGAAATCCACCGCTCCAAATTTCGCAAACTATCCGTGGAACAACAACCCAATCGCCGTCGCTATATGGGTTGCGCAGAAGATTGAAAACGTGAAGAGTATGCGCTCTCCAGAAGCCAGCCGAGTATCTTCTCGCACTACTACTCCCCAGAGAACACGGTCACGTCGCGAGTCCAATGAAAATAGGAGCCTGAATCTGGTCGATGATATAGCCAGGAGGACTCACACCACACGAAGACTCAGAGAGCCGGATTTCAATCTTTTGCGGAGCAACGCGCAGTCAAGCGAAAATCAAGCGGGGAACATGGAAGTAGATCCTGGAACCAATATTGATACCCCTATGATAGATCACTCTTATCCCGACTCTTTCGAGAAGTTAATGGAGCAGCAAGCTGAAAAGATCGCCCCCAAGATCAAGCACCTCAAGCCGTTCACCCCCGGATTCGCAGATGCTTACTTCGGTACCAAGGGGAAGGAACTACGCCTTAGTGCGGATACCGTTGCGGCTGGCAAGCTCCTCGCAGATGTTCTGCCAGCTCTTCTGAGCCCTGAGGAGAGCGTCAAGTGCCAGCCAGCAACGGACGCACTGATCCGCGTTCTGGATCAGGAGGCGTCAGATTCGGCGAGGTTCTCGGAAGCCTTTGACATACTATCGCGTGATCCGGAGGTAGTGCAGGGCGCCCGGGAAATAACTGCGCAGGTCTACGCCAGCGAGGTTCTGCTCGACTTCGATGGGGGAAACCAGAGAACTGGTTTGGGTCTTGATGGCCAAATGGACTCAGAGCCCGGTGCCCTAACCCCTTCACCGGCAGGTTTATCCACGGCTCGAACCTCTGGGCGGCTGCGCAAGCCAACCGCCAGGGCCATTGAGGCAGCCCAGCAACAGCCAAAGGCCCGGAAGCCAAGGGCATCGGGCAGAGTCCATTCTCTGACTGGTGAGGATGTGGACGGCAATGCGGCTTCGGGGGAAGAAAACCCTCAAGCCTCAACCACCATCGCGTCCCACCAACGCTCAGATACGGCAACAGTTGCTGAGCTCGGTGCGTCCACCGAGCTCACGGAGCCATCGGTGCCGCATTCCTTCAACACTGAGGAGGAGTTTATAGCCAACCAACTGTTCGAGTTGGCGGCCGCTGCTGTCGCACCGGACTTCAGACAGTCCTCGGATGAGGACCTCGACGTCGAGCGACTCCGCGAGGAGTACTATGCCAGTCGAAGGCTGGCGGCTTCGGGGGGTCCCTCCGAGGACGGTCTGGTTTCTGGTGAGGCAGCGTCGGCCGTCGATCCGACACAGAGCGCATCGGCGCCCGGGCCTCTATCCGCCCTTGATCATCCAAACATTCCACGCCCTTGGACGGATGAGGACGGATGGACACATACGGGTCGCGTCAACAACCATGGAGAAGAACTCGTCCTAGTCCCAGACACCTACGTCTGGGTTCGACCGGAGAACCTATACGGGGACGGTGGGTTCCCTCTACCGCCCCCTCACGTGAAGTCTCGCGAGCAGACAGAAAAGGACAGGATATTTGGTTTCCCACCACCCATGGGGCAGCGCAACCTCCCTCGGGGCGAACCTCGTCCGTTCGTCCCCGAGGATGTGGGAGTCGAAGCCGCCAAGATCAAGGCTCGCGAGGCCGCGGCAAAGAGGGGCATCACCGTCGACCGATCAATGTCCCTGGCAGAGCTCGAGGCAAAGATCCAGGAGCATGACAATCCGGGCTCCTCAAGACGGAGGAAGCGCGCCCTTACACAAGTTGGTTTAGCTGGACCCGATGCCGGACGGAACAATGTTGACACCCCCGCTGGGGTGTCACGGAAGAGGCGCCGTACAGAAGCGGCTTCTGCTGAGGCGGTTGGGGGTACAAAGAGCGCCCAAGGGTCAAAGAAGCGCTCTCTTGACCTGGCCGCGAGCAGCAACGCGGCAGAGAGTAGCCCTGCGGTAGAACGGGCCCGCAAGAAGCGCCGCTCTACCGCCAATCCTAGTGAGCTTGCCGATGTGAGAACTCCTAGGAATCAGAAGGGACGTTCCCTTAGAGAGGCGGAAAGCGGCGAGGCCGAAAATTCCCAGGATGCCAACGCAACGGGCAGGAGTACGACCAAGAAGCGACGCCATTCTGCAGCGCAGCAGCCAGAAGGGACTGAATCGGTCGCTGCCAGTACCGAAAAGAGCGGCAAAGAGACAGTTTCGGCATCCACGGGCCACGAGCAGATATCGGAGCAGGAAAATTCGGAACTGACTGAGTCACCAGGACCTGGAGGGCGCCCTAGGCGACGTGCTGCTGCCGCGCTGCTGGCGCAGCTTCAGAGTCAGGCGGAGGCCAGGGCCCGCAAGGCAAGCTCACGCAAGAGACAGTCAAATGTTGCCTCTGGCGATCAGGCAAGCGGTGGAACGGAAGCAGAAGCGGAAGGGACCGGTGGTCATGGGGTCCAGACGGTAGAACAGCCCGACGGTGCCTGATATACCTTTTCCTAACGCGCCTGTCATGCCTTGCGATTTACCTGCCTGGAGCAAGCGACGCCCCTTGTCGACGTTGATATTGATTTTAAACACGGATTTCACGTTCCATTACCTCGTCAGTTCTTCTTTATAAGCCCATCCAACAATAACGGGAGCGACGTATACGGGGCGCAATGGATGGCTTCAAGCATACCTCATGGATTTAATTCTAGCTAGACCATATCAACACCCGCACTAGGCTTTTCAGCGCCAGGCTACGATCTACGACGGAGTTACCGGCTGGTTTATACTCAAGGAGCATGACGGGAGTTGGTTCTCTTTTTGCGACAATGTATTCAAATGGCTGGTGTATCGGTTTGGAAGCATAGACTGTGTGTGCGTATCTTCTTCACTTGCATGGTTGGTAGTTTTGATGAGAATAGATTGGGCTGGAGCAGTTTGTTACGGGCCTCTTGGTCGTCTTGTATCTTCTTTCGTTTCCAGATAGATATGCATTTTCTGAGGATCTCGTTGGCGCGTGGGCAGTGATCAATCGGGCTTCAGGGGCATATCTCTTTCTTTTTTCCAGTTCTCGTGTATGTTAGCATATTTCTTTTCATTCTCTGCCACTCAGATCCCCTCTATTATCATATAGAGCGATGGGTCTGATAAATACACGGCTTTAGTTTTGGTCTTGCAGCGTTCGGTGATCACCAGATCGAATCCAACGGGCTTGCCCTCCTTTGTGCTTTTACGTGAGAAGTAAAATGCACGTATCTAAGGACCATCTACATACATGTCATGATGGCTTAATCTCCACGTATGCATGTACTCCATCCAGTCCACATGTTGCATATGCAGTACCTAACACTCCATAGAGTAACTGTATCTATCCCCAGGCATCAAATCCAAAAATAGATAACCGTGTTTCACAAGCTGATGCGTACTAAGATAAAGGCACAGCTCCTGTCCCCAGCCGCTGAAACGAAACGCGCTCGCTTGCTCTGGACCGCGTCTGTCCCGCGGACGGTTGGTGATCCCTGGTTCAATGAATCGCATCCCGCCCGCGGAGTAGGGGCAAAGAATAATAGCATTAATAAGTAGGTACCTATTTCCATTTCTGCCTGCTGCGTTGATCTCCAGAATATCATGTCTCGTCTCGTCTTGCAGATTATTGATAACCTATAAACTGGCATTTTCTCCCGATCGATCTCTTCTATAGGTAGGTCGGGAATCACAAATAATGCCCACGGCAGAAACCACCGCGACAGCATCTCCAACCCCTCGTCGACGCGGTCGACCGCGAAAAGTCCAGGCCCAGGTCGTCGAGGGCGACAGCAACGGCAACAGCGCTGGCGTCGATGTCGGTTCTGGTGTTGGTGTTCCTGCAGGTACTAACGTTAATGCCGAGGTGCAAGCGGCGTCCCCGCCCAAACGGGTATCCTCCAGCAGGGGGCGGCGCGCCGCTTCGAAAAAATCGCCCGACACAGACAAGGGTAGTATCATAGACTCGAAGGCTGAGGAAGAGGGAGAACCAGAAGCTCCGCAGGTGCGAAAGAAGAGGACATCTAGGAAATCAAAAACTGCAGGTTCTGCTGAAGAAGGTTCTGCGTCGATTGAAACCGAGACAGGTGGGAACGTGCAAGAGAACTCGCGATCAAGCAAGACCAAGAGCAAGAGCAAGACGGACAGTGCTGCTGCAGAGCCGTCGAAGCCGGAGATCTCGAGCGAGCTTGTCTATGAGGAAGTCTCTCCACCCACTGAGAACGTGGTTCCAGCATCGTCAGAGCCGGTATCAATATCGGCATCAACATCGACCGAGGGAGGAGCACCGTCATCGTCGTCGCGCGACACGACTGCTATAGCCACTGAGATATCGGCAACTGCAACGATACCGGACATTCAAGATCAGTCTCAATCTCAAAAGATTTCCAATTCTTCTTCTGAAGAGCTATCATCAGTGGAATTGGCAGCTTCGGAAAATCCAGACCTTGCGCGAGCTGGGGACTCGGCGACCAGTGGCTTGCTTTCTGCACCGGAAGAGAGCAGGACGACTACGACTGCAACCACTGCACAACCGACACCAAGTTCTTCTTTTCCTTCTTCTCCAACTCCTCCTGATCCCAGCACTTCAAAAATCTTCCAAGCTCTTCCTACAAGCCAGAAGTCCATCTCCACCAACGCTGCTCCTCCAACCGTCCCAGAAGTTTCACAGTCATCACCACTACCACCACCAACAGCCACCATGTCAAGCAGACACCAGTCAACAACAACGAGATCAACGCAGACCCAGGGCCCATCCCTACGAAAACCAAGAGTCCTCAGTCCCCAGGAAATCAAGGAACTCGGGTCACGCCCGCCACCACCACCCCGTCCGGTAGATATCCGGCAGACGAAGGAGTATAAGGCTGCTGCGAGGAAGTACGTCATGTCTTATACATCCCTCCATATGATATATACATGCATGCATACGCATATTTGTTTAGTCTGGCTTAGTGTATGACTATGACTTACTAACTCGGTGACTTATTTATTTACTTAGATGGACATCGACGATCGTGGCGCTCCCGATTCTGATCTATACGAGCTATATTCTTTATGAGCGGGGTGAGTATAGCATACATTTATTATGACCCAATTCCTTCTCTCTTACTCTCACTCTCACACTGTCTTCTTCCTGCACATAACCAGGAAGTTTCCCACATGAGGACCCACAACAACTAGCCAGAAAAGCTAACAGATGAAATTCAAAAACAACAGCATTCAAAGGCAAGCAGCAAAAGCGGCTCATCGGGCCGGAGGCATCCGACAATAGCAACAACAGAGACAACGAGTCCTCCTCTTCGAGTTGATTTAATTAATTAGAGATTTTGAATTCAATTTTTATGTTATTTTTTTCTATAGATCTTTAGACTTTGCATATGATGCGATATGATATGATATTTACTCGGCATACCTATCTAGGTACCTAATGTACAGTAACCTAACCCCATACCCGTACGCATTTATGTTCATGACATATTCATATTGATTCCGCAGCCATAGACGGAGAAAGGAGCATGTCACAGCCACAGTCATAAGTTGTTGAATTTGTTTCCAGTTGTGATTAATAGTAACATCACTCATGTGTTTATGTTATTTACATGCAACTCATCTATTCTGTAAGACATCTACCACTACAACAACGACGCCTACTTATGACATATATATCGTATGCTAGATTGATAGATGTTCTCCTCTCTTTCTTCTTTTTATCCTTTGAGATTATCCTTTTGGCGGCTTTTTTTTTAAAAAAAAAAAAAGCGATGTGCATTATCATAGGAGGAAAAAAAAAGTTTCAAACCGACTGACTGACGGGTATCTATATTCATTCCACTCTAGACTGCTAGCTAGCTAGCTAGCTAAATACCTAACCTATCAAGACGAGCCATTAAGACTTTCCTTTTCCGCCATGCAAAGCAAATTCCAGTATCAAGTATGCCTTTCCCGTTCAGACAAGATAACCACAAGAAAGAAAGCAGAGAACATCCACCATCCTGTCCAGGCCACAGACAAAACTGAATCCATTTGAAAAAAAGATAATCCCAATCCAATCATAGAGTTCCATCGATCAGGGTACTGTACCAGAAGGGCACCTAACCTATCTTACTCATCAATCCCCGGCACAATCGCGCACATGCCCAGGATCAACCCCACAAGCTGTCTTTCATCTTCGACGTGGCCCACGAAACCTAGGTATCCGGTCACATGGGATAGATAGCCATCTTCATCCTCGTTATCGTCTTCCTCGTTGGTGTAGTCACCATCGTAATTGTCATCACCACCATCGCCGTAGTATTCATCGTCCCTGAATTCGTGCCAGACGACGGGGCTGTCTGTGATGGAGGCGTGGTCTCCGTTGGTGATCCTGCGGAACGGTCCGTTGCTGTTGGTATTGGTCATGGACTGGGAGCTGTCCGTAGAGTCGTCCTCGAAGTTCTCGTAGTCATTTTCTTCTTCAAAATATTCGTCTCCATCCTCATATCCGTCTTCGTCCCAGTCTTCGTCGCCGTTCTCGTTTTCGTAGTCGCACTCAGTTCCATAGTCATCCATTTCATCATCCTCCTCATCCTGGGGAGAACCCTTCACGATGAGGATCTTATCATCCTGCTGCACGCGCCTCAGAAACACAGCCCGCATCTCATACTCCCAGCGGTATTCGCGGCTGCCTAGCCTCTGAAGGGCCCTTGGCCGGAGCTCCAGCTCGACCTTTTCAACAGAGACACCGCTGATCTTCCAGTCGAGCTGGAAGACGCGCCTCATGTACCTGGAGAACTGGCGAGCCTTGCCCGCCACCTGCAGGGGGAAGTCGAACGCGAATAGAACGGCCCAGTCGTTGAAGGGGAGGGTGAGGATGCTGGCCAGCCGCTGCGAGAGGTCCTCGTGGGCAGGCTGCATGATGGATGCGTCGGTGACGATGATGCCGTGGATGTCGTCCTCGTATTGGTTGATGGCGGAGTCGAGCATGTCGCTGTTGGTGACACGGATGAGGCGCGCTTCCCGCCGGAGACGCGTCAGGAGTTTTGCGTAGCGTCGGTGGAAGCCCAGAACCTCGTACGGGGAAACAAGGATGATAATTGGCTTCGAGTCCGGGTCAGATTCACTGTCTGGTGGCGACGGGGAGGAAGCAGCTGTGGCCATGGCTGTCGAACTTTGGCTGAAGAAGTCGTCGCTGTTGGGAGTTTCTCTGTTGTTAGGCATATAGGAGACGTCGCTTGAGTTGGCTGTTGGGTTTCAGAAGAGATGTGAAGTGCGAAATGGGAGAGAACAGGTACAGGACGCAAAGAACCAGGAGGGAAGAGACTCTAAGGGAAAAGGTCAGCGGAAAAGAGCCAATAAATCATGTGTTGTCCATCAGCTGTCGCCTGTGAATCGACAAGCACTGTATCATTCACTACCTTCGTCAACTGAGGCGGTGCCCTCCCACCTTTCTGCCCTTGGGGACCGCCGGACCACAGCAGAACAGATACAGAAGAGAACATATTGCTAGTTGTCGGGGGAGCAGCTCGCCCAGTTACCACCGCTCCTAGCAAAGCTCAACCCACGGACAAAGTCATCCCGTCTGCACCTCCCCAGGGAGTCCACCTTGCAGCCGTGAAGAGGTACAACACGATCGTTAACCAGAATCCTCACCAGCGGCTCATTTTCAGATCCACACTGCATCATCTCAATATATGTCCTAGCCCCAAAAGAAACAGTCCAGGCTGCAGAGTAGCCTTTTGTTTCAACAACGGACTGCATCTTGGTCTTTGATAGCTTCCCGGTACTGTTGTACAGACCAAGAGCGGCATGTATGGAGGTCATAATGTTGTCGTGGGTAAAATCTGCGTAGATAGTCGCATTCAAGGGGAACGTCTCTGGGTTGGAATCCAGAGTGTGGTTGACGGTGGTATGGTCCTCGACAGGAGCATTGGTCAGACGGGCTACCAGCTCGTTAACAAACCCAACCCCCTGGGTTGAGCCAAGTGGGTTTCCATCACCGAACCCGTAGTACTTGCCCAGCGACTGATAATAGTCGTACTGGAGCCATTCCTTCTCTGTAAACAAAGAGCAAAATGGAGACAGATTGTTCGTATCAGGGGTCATGGCCACAGTCTCGAAGGCGCATATGTCCATTATGTAGGTAACATCCGAAAGGGAGAGGTTCGCACCTGGCAGGCCTGCTTTGAACCGGTCGAGGATAGCAGGTGTGAACCCTTCGAGGAACGCTGATTGCACGCTGTCGGTGGACTTGTTATCCTCAAAAGCAACGCAACCATTGTGACTCAAAGTATTGTTAGACGAGTCACTCTCATCAATGACAACGCTGATCTTCGGTGCACTGTCGCCCTTGTTCGAAGATGGATCAACCATCTTCGCATATTGGAAACCCTCCAGGAATTTCTCCCCGGATGCAACGACACGATCAGAACCGGAAGCACGAACAAACGGAACGATAGTCCTAGCAAGGGTCTTGTAACGATTATAGAATTGGATTCCCGATTTGGTCAACTCATCTTCCCCGAAAGCAGTGAGGTTATCAGCACCTAGGGAGTACTTGTACCCCTTCAAGAAAGCAAAGTCACCATTGAACGACTCAGCACTCTGCTGGATCCGCGTGACAATATCAGAGTAGAGCTTCGTCTTCTTCGAGGTGGGGTATCTCGCTCCATGGCGAGAGAGGATTTGGGTAAACGTGACCCTGCAGTCTGCAGGGATCTCCGGGGAGATCTCTGAGACCTCACCCAGAGAGAAGTAAGGGGAATTTTGACCCCAGAAGTGACTAGTCTCGGGATAGCACTGGTATCCCCTGTCGACAGTATTGCAGGACTCCCTTTCGAGAGACGAAGCTCCCGACACTCTACAGAGTAAACACAGTTTAGCATTGAAAGAAACCACTGATCGGATATGCATAACACGTGCTTGCAGCAAGCTCCGGATAGCAGTATATGTAAAAACAAAATGTAACTTACTTAGACAGGATAAAAGCACCACCAAGCAGAGCGAGCAGCAGATACATTGCCACCAGCGCACCTTGTCTCCTCAGAGCAGGGAAACATCTAGCCTGGTCAAAAATCTCTTCAATGGACGACCGTGACAGAGACGAATTCTGCGAACGGAGGGAGTTTGTGGGTCGAGTGCCATCTCCGGCCTCTTCGACATCCTCCTCCCCCCGGGCCTTATAGGACAACAACCCTGTCTTTAAGTCTGCCATCCTGAAACGATCCACATGCGTCCTTTTCCAGAAGAGGATATCAGTCCGTGTCCAGCACAGGGAGGGCGCAAAGAATTTTGAAGATGAAAAAGGCTGTTAAAAACTTAAAGAAAGAAGGATAATTAGAAGCCGAGGGGACCCGCCGTGAAGAGAAGAAAAAAAGTACACCCCATGCACATACAGTACCGTACTATACAATACAGCAGGTAGGTACCTAGATTAAATAGAAGGTAAGTAGGAACTTGGTAGTAAGTAGGTAGACAGTAGCAACAGACTCCCTCCTCGGGAGCTTCCCTGTCTCTGGGGAAATCTCCCAGATGAAGTGTGCGAGATCGGGTCATTTCAACGAGCAACGGTGAAACTTTGGGCAGAGGAGCACATGCTCGCCTGATAGGCTGGAACCCGTTGTCAACGTTGCTGCGTGCCGTGGCAGCACGTGAGAGGAGCACTCTGAAACCCAGGGGTCCAGTGAACGCGGTGCCTCAGGCAAAGAATCTCGGGCAGACCGCTGGTTTTCTGGAAAACAAAGCATCGCGCTTCAATGGCTCGGAACGGCAACGATAATCGGGAAAACGGGGACAAAGAGGCTCCAATAATTTGTGGAGCGCTAGCGAAGCAACTCTATACGAGAAACCGGTTTTTTCAAAAATCGATACTCATTGGCTGCTGAGTTGGGAAATCTAGCAACATGATTGGTTCAAAAGAAGGCAAAGCACGTGATTGATAAGTCATGTTATTTAGAAAGATAAAAGCACGTGATCTAGGGAGGTAAAAACACTCTACACTAGAATTCTATACCTGCCTATGCCTATTCTATACCATTCGATCTGCCTAGCCTAGATCATTTGATTTGCCTATTCTAGATTGTTTAATCTGCCTATATGAAAGATAAGCTCTTTTTACTACTACTACTACTACTACTACTCCTAGGAAATAGGATTTGCAAATAGTGTGACGGCGCGGCAGACACCTAGGCGGTAAGGTAGGCGGTGTTGAGCATTGGTCTCTGGGATACTGCCGGTCCTACTTGCCTATATATCACGTTACATGAAGCCCCGCGAATCCTTTCCTTTCTTTTCCCCTCATGCTTTTGATTCTGTATGACAAGCTACCATAGTTTTAGCTAATAATACTATGACTGAGCGTCGTCACAAATAGCTTCAGATTCAATGGTTTTCAATATGTTGTTTTGTAATTGTTTGCTTTTACCATATAAAACAGATGGGACTGCAAAATAGAGCGAATAGAAGAGCTCTGCAACTATCTACCTGCGGCGAGGGGTCCGGGGACCGCTGCAGGTCCCTGGTAATGCATGGGGCTCGTTGTCCTCGACTGCCCGGGACCGACTTGATTGGCCAGAAAAATCCCTGGGGTTGATGCAGTACGGACACGTGACACGCTATCTCGACATCAGGTCTCGACCGCATATCCTCACCGATCCAGGATGTACCTGAGACCGAACACGCCTATACCGCTGTTCTACTTGGAAGAACCGTGAAGCTACTCCAATAGATCCCTGTTTCTGACTTGAAGGCAGTTGCCCAAGTAAATTGTTTTGTAAATTATAGCTACCGACCATTCTATCCACTATCACTATCGTCCCTAAAATCGGTGATAATACACGCTGTAGCAATTTAGTTCCTCCCACAGAATTAGCTCTGATATACGACTCCTTGTCCGGACCTGAGACCCAAAAATGCCAAGCAGAGAGCCACCAACTCCACAACCGGAACCCAAAAAGAGGAGCAAATGACAATGAGCGCTATGGGTATATAAAATCATGACCGCCTGGTAGAAATGGCATGTGAGCGACATAAACGGGCAGGGAACGCAACAACGTCATGTAGACTAAGCGGAGTGGACGAATCGAATTAGCGGAAGCCAGATATCCTGAAATCGCAAAAAGCCACGACGCAACATACAGGTTGCCACCCAGTGTATCTACCGAGACCAATGATCCCAGAATCTGGGGATTGGTGACGGGCAGAATTTAAAACCGTTGGAAAACAGAAGCAAGGCAAAGGCCATGCAGGAGGCAAGAGGATAAAGAAACCAAAAATGTCTCTTTTCTGCTTTTTTTGTCCCAAATGCCGCGTATAGCCACAACAATGCCGTACTGGCCAAGGGAAGCTTTTAATCTTCTTGTGACGCCGATTAGAGGTTCACTTTTCTTTTTCACCAGACCTATGGCAAGGCCCTGAAAATGGAAATAGGAAACAACAACGTAGAAGGTACTAACAACGTAAAAAGCAATGTATGTAGAAAAGAGATATAATCGTTGAGAAAACCACAGCGCCTCTCAAAAGGTTCGCGCTGATGACTGCGTGTCTTGAGGGGCAGATGTCGAAGTCAACGGTGCATGTGATAGCTGTCCTCCAGCGAAATTTCCACCCGTACCGCCTGTCCATGGGCTGGTAAACTGCTGTTGTCGTATTTGTCGATCATCCGGAGAAGATTGTTGCCCAACATTCGAAGCTGGCACTGCAAAAGGTGGCGGACCAGTGGACCACCCGCCGTGAGCCACTGGAGGAATGGGAGCCATTTGAGAAGCAGACGCAACACCCTGAGGGACCAATTGCTCTGTAGTATCTCTCCCTAGGCCGCCGCCTGTCTCACCTGCTGCGCCTTCGCCGGAACGCCATGACTCCCGACCAGGTTCGGTAGCCTGCTGGTTCAGAGACGACCGAAATTGTCGCGGTGACGGCGGTCGGGCCGGTAGCTGCCCCAAACCTACAGTGCGGCCTAAGGACTCACGATAAAAGTCTCTCTCGGCGCGATAATAGTCTCTCTCCTCAGTCAACATCCGGATTTCTTCCGCCTGGGAATTGATCTTCTGTTCCAAGGCAAGCTCATGCTTCTTCCGATTTCGAAACCTCCGCGAAGCATCACTGTTCGCCTTCCGCTTCTCAGCCTGACTCCTAGATCCGGATTTGTAGTCAACTACAACGGGAATTAGGCCTTGAGGAACGTCCTGAGGAGAACTTGAGAGTGGCGTCTCTTCCCCGTATCTTGGACCGCCAGGACCACTCGGCAGTCGACTTAGCGGATCCATTGACGGAAAGGACGGAGTCTTCACAAGGGGTGCTGCGGACGGTTGCAGCATTCCAGCGCCGACAGCCGGAGGAGAGTGGCCAAACTGGCTGTATGTCGAGTGCGGCGTTCTGGGGCTGTTCTCTTGTGAGCTCGGGTTCGTTGCTGGCCCTGCACTTGCCCGTCTGGCGTGGAATGTTGGAGTCGAATGCACGGATGGCTGAGGGTGAGAATGTCGCCCCGATAGTGCCATGCCCGGAACATTCCCCTCATGAGGCAACTGGGGACCCGGAGGAACATTGTAAACGCCGCTGGATGGTTCTAGCACAAACGGAGACTTGGAAACGCTTATTTTTCCAGGTAACGTATTGAACCTTCCACCAGCGCTAGCGACTCGTGCGGCGGGGGAAACTGGGGTAATTATTCGACGTGGGCGTGTGCCTGGTGAAAGCGGAGGACGGTCCGCTTGGAGATGCTGATTGTTCGGGTGGATGAGGTGAGAGACAGGAGATGAAGATGTTCGCTTTCGGGGAGAGGGAGATATCGACACGGGCAAGTCAAGACCATCGCGACTGCTTCTTCGGGAACTCGAGCTCACAGCCGTACTCTCTGGGGGGTTCAGGATGGCGTGGACTCCTATGGACCGTGGCTGGGTCGGTACAGGAGGAGGCTCCACCGGTGCTGACCGATGCCATGAAAACGACTGTGTGGTGGCGGGTTCGTGGGCATCAGCGGTTCCTGACGTATGCCGCTCCGCTGAAGATTCGGCTCCCTCGATCAGGCCGCGGCTGCGTTGTAGAGGGGCATCGCTGGAAGAAGGGCCTGATGCGGGAGAATTCCGCGACATATGCTCCGGTTCTCCTTCGTTTGGCAGCTGCCGCAAACCGGAACATGGCCGGTCCCTCCCTCTCTCAAGATGACTATGGCCCTCCTTTAGTCGAGTATGAGAGAGGGAGGTCGACTGGGTCGGGAGATAGCCGGCAAGTTGATGATACGGGCGGGATAGCGAATTCAGAGAGTCGGTGTATGGAACAGGCTGAACGCTGATCCCTAGAGCAGCCACGGTGAAAGATTGATTAATGGGTAGGGTAGGGTAGGTTCTCTAAGAGTCAACACCTGATGAAATGCAAGAGCTGTCGTGCTTAACCGGACGGCGGAATAGAAATGATACTATTCAAGGACAATACAAAGTATGTGTTAAGAACGAGAAAAAGAGAGGGCAGCTAGATAAATTCTAATGTCAGAAGCGAAAGGATGAGCTCGTTGCTGGCAGATTTCTCCACGAGAAGATATTTAGTGGTCGACACAGGTCCAGCGGTGAGAGGGCCCATTAAGGTGACCGTGACGGAAGCAGCTAAAGCTAGCTTTTCTCCTCATTCATGAGCTTTCGTACACCCTGGGGACGCTGGGATGGACCGGGGCATTCGGAAAGCACTTTGGCTCAGACTTCAGAGCACGAGATGCAGGCTAGCGCAGCAATTGCAGCCAAGCAGAGAACCAGAGCTTCTATTTTGATAGTGGTTTATGGTCGGGCACAGCACGCTTGATGCATGTGCGAGATGCCCCGTCTCCATGGTAAAGGAGAGGGCCGCAGTGGATCTAAGGCTGCGCTAAGGGCGAGGCGGCTGCTAACTGGCTTCGGAAAGTTCAGAGACGGCCGGGGTGAGGGTCAACTTACCACAGCCCATTCCTGAAAAATAGTATCCGTAATCGTCCATTTTATTCTTGCCGGGTCTGGCAGTGGCAAGCTCAGACCAAAGAAACGACATTGAAATTTCGGGACCCGCAGGCCGCCTTTACTACTCTCCCGGGGAAAGTTATCGCGGCCCATCACGACTTTATTCCCCTCTCTGTACTGTAAACCGGCTCACCTAGAGAACAGCGCCTTAGTCGTCATCGTCAGGGGCTCGCCCCCATGAGGCGTTTTGGCTATGAAACTCAGCTGCGCCAACCTCAGCATAGGATCACCAACTGGCCCGCAAGGCGACGATGTTTTTTGCATGCATCATGATCCGCGGATCAGGAAACCGTTGCAAGCGCTGTCATAAGCCACTGGCAGGTTGCAGCGGTACCTCGTCGTAACGAACGCATCCTTTGTACTCTGAGACTTGAAACGATAGTGATAACAACCACCGTGATTTTAATAATATCCTGTTTCTGTGCAGTCCTTGTTTGAAATGCTCCGATCAAAGAACTGCGCTTCCAATTTTCAATGTCTTAACAGAGCGTATTGTTGGTACAATGCTCAGAGATCGATTCCGGGTTCCCTTGTGTTGGCAAGAGTGGGCCACACACCGATCTTGGGATGTTGTCGCCGAGTCTAACATAAAAAAAGAAAGAGATCAGCTGGATCGTTAGGCAACCATAATGGTAACTCGAGAAAACAATAACACGGCTATCGTGTGAGCCCGAAAGTAAGATGCTTAACTGAAGAGCCCAGTAGATGACGTGACTGGTTCTATGCTCCCCCAATCTTGACTATGACGCTGCTGCGTGCGTGCCGAGGGTGAGGGCCTAATTGACCATGTCTCATGATTATTATTATTGCTTCTTAAAAAGAGTGACGCCAAGGTTGTATCCTGAAGCTGATTTGATACAGTTGTGACAATACCTCAGATCCTAAGAACGGCTTCTCCGCAACCTAGACTATGGTAATGATGCGCGTACGGAGGATTTCATGCTCGCGTACGGCGGAGCTCAGCTCGATTTATGAAACCCTCTTCCCGAGCTCTCTGTGAAGTGCTGCAGGGTTCAACGCGCTAGGTAACAAAGCTCCTAGCGCGCAGGAAGCAGAAGAATTCAGATGCTCCGTCCGCGTGGTAACTGGAGCTATGAATTTCTTGCACCCTTGGCAGCAAACAGTAGAATAGATCGGCTGGTTCTTGACGCGTCCAAGACGATCGCAAGGTGTTGAAACGACGTATTTTAAAAGCCAGCTTTCTGGGAATAGGAAATCCTCGTAAGGCTTAACTGGCAAAGAGAGGTCTCTCCAATGTGCTTTTGCTGTTCTGCGTAATTGCGTTTTAGGGGACCCGACAGGGAGTGTAGTACATCGGCAGGTCGCTCCCCGAGCCCCAGCAGAGAGGAAAGCTCGGTTAGGCGGTTCTTGTATCAAGCAATGACCATGTCCACACGCTGCGGTTCCGCACGAGAGAACGCAGTTCGCCATCAGAGTTACCCACCATGCCAGAAATGGGTGAAGAGCTATGTCCACTGTTGACCAGTTAGCTAGCTGTTAGCTTCGCTTTTTTGACTGCGGCTATTTGGAGTTGCCGCTGATCACCTTCATATTTACTGACCCATTGTCCTTGTTGAGGTTAACTCACAGCCATGCCAACACATTCGACTGCAGCTTTCTTTTAGCTCTTTCTTTTCGAGCTTGGAGGTGAGCAGGTAGGTGGCTGGGAGGGAATTATCCTAAGGACAGTATGGAAAGCGTAACGCGCCTAACACATGTGATATAGGAGTGTGCTAAGCTGCTATCGACGGGAGCACCGACCGGTCTAACGGTCCTCTTCCAGGAACCCTTGACCGCAAAGAGCTCCGATGGAGCTGTGCCCCAGCTCATTGGTTTCCAGGTCATAATCCCTGCCTCATGCGTCAACGATCATGTGCTATCACGCGACGCCATGGCACATTTTCGTTCGACTACTGGCGGCTTTCTTGATCCGTAGATAGAGTGGACCTGGCACGCCATTCTGGAAGTAAAGACACAGCTGGGACGTTAATTCCACCAGCTAGAACTAGGTAGGTGAGTTAGCTGATATGTAGAATAGTTCGTCCAGAAGGCATGATAGGACTGGTGGAAAGAAAAGCCCGATTTTCCATATTGAAGATACTGTATGTACCTAATGGAGCATAGAGGGCACTGTACACTAAGCTCTTACTGCGTACACACCATGTACTCTGTACTGGCGGTGGACCAGAAAAGTGTCGGGCCGCAGGTCGAATGGGTCATTGGGTCTGAGCTTGCTGGGACTGTTGTCCGCAGGACATAGTGAGAGGCGGAGTGGAGCGTGGAACCACCTGCCGATGCGATGATCGGCCTCCGGGGGACTGACAAAGCCTATTGTAGACGGAGCAGGAGGAGAAACGCGTCTTGACGGTTGCTGCATCGAGAGACTCGGACGAGACGGTCCAGCGTGGCGTCTGGATGTCCACCTGCCCGAGTCCGCGCGCGGCCTAGGTGCTAGGGCGTGCGCGATGCCCGCTAGTCGCTGTTAGGTACTCCCAGGTATCCGGTACTTGGGCTTCCACGGTCTGACGCTGGTCGCGGACGTCCCTGCGGCCTGTGTCTACCGTCTGCGCGCCTGCCACTGTGCTCACGGCTCTCTTGAGCTGTCCTGACGATGATCTGCGCAGCCAGCCAGCCCAGCCATCTAATCCACCGCCTGGATATTCGTCTTCAAAGGACTGTCCGTACTGCCACTCTGTACTACACAGACTCTGTACACTGTCTTGACCTCTTAAGTCGTGTCTTCATGCGTACACAATACTCCTCCAAAGCTTGTCTCGCAGTTGATCATCTACCACGAGTATCTGGATCCTCATTGCACTCGAGCCTCTTCTCCATTTACTTGCCTCATGATTTGCCGCAGCATGAACTTCCAGCTATGTAGGTACGCAGTACTGTATGTGTTTAATAATTGATGAGGAGTCACCATATACTTGCATGCTACCTGGTTGTACTGTACTGACTCCTGTTGTCGCCCCCTGGCCCCCAATTCGGATACCCAATGCTGCCTACGACCCTACGCAGTACTCGTACAGATGTCCCGCCCAGGCCAATTGTTATCATTTCACGAATAATGGTATTATCAACGGAGATACAGCCTCATTTTGTGTTGCAAGTCGCTGCCTGTCATAGCTGAGCATGACAAAAAAACAACGTCCTGTATATGAGACAGTATGGAGTACTACAAACTGATTGCATCGTGATTCGTGTCAGTGCTGGGCGGCTAAGCCCCGCCAGCACAATGCTCACAATGCGCATGCATATCGCATATGCGCATCCTAGCAGGCTTAGGTAGACATTAACCGAGCAGGGCTTCGCTGGCCGTGCAGTGCAGAACAGTTAAATCTTATCCCCAGCCTCCTGCATGCTGCATAGTACTACTTGATGTACCTCTGACTTTCAACACTTTAATGCCAAAGAATGGCCACATGTGCGGAAATGTGGATTCAGGACCATTAAATGGGTTGTTTCCTGCATTATTATTCGAGTAATACTGCGTACACCTAGAGCTGTGTGGTCCAGTACAGCGGATCTGTAACCAATGACCCAGCCTCAATTAATTCCCTCGAAACTTCTAGCCCTTCCAATGTATGTACATACTGCATGTCTAAGCAGTCTAAAGGGATCTTCCTCGTCACACAACCACGTTGCCTGCGGTCGAGTCGTTGTGACTTGCATGCATACATTCGCAGCACATACACGCCACGCCACGCCACGCCACGCCACGCCACCACGGCTCTCGAGTGGGTTACTTGCAGCATTGATCCTCACGGGGCGAAAGGATGTACATACGACATGCATGAAATCCGTATGCACGTCTCTGTTAAGGTGATGTGTAAGTGGAAAGAGAGATCAAAGTTGAGGCAGGGCGCTCGTCACTTGCATGCAAAGTCAAACTTTAGGTAAATGCAATAGACGGGGCGTCGTCCGGCCGTTGAATTTTGACTTTCGGGAGCGAGACATACATTAAGTTGCTTTTTCTTGCCTGCATGGCTGATTCGCTGCAGCTTGAAAAGTTAGAACGGACGAGTCCAACATACGGGAGTGGTCAGGTACCTAAGGACTCCCGTCCCTAGCCATTGATTGACAGTAATCATCCCAGACCACACAGGTTTGATTTTGAAAGTGTGCCCCCATGTGTGTGTGCGGTTGGTTAATTAGGCCCTAATCTAGCCCTGCATGGCACATGCATCCTCGGCTTACTAGAGCTTTAGTAGTTTAAAATCCGCGACCACAACCCCGTGACGGATCTCAGATCTCTACTTAACTACCCAACCTTGGGACACGAACATCCACTCATGACTCGTCGCCCTGCCAACTATACTCGGGGCTTAAATGTAAAACATGCAGCTCCAGGAGCGGGATGTTGGGTTGGGGATCTTCCCGCACATAGCATAACATAGCAGGGAACAATAGTGAGGTTTTAAACCCATAACACACCACCCCACTCCACCATCAGTAGTCCCCGAGAAGCTCAGGCGGCTCGTCCAGCCTCCCTGTTCTGTAGCTACTTAGGTACCTACTTTTTGTGACTGGCAAATTCATCATTCGTCTCAAGATGTCTGAACTAGTTGCAGATGCCAACACATGCATAAGCATGTGCTGTGAACTGGACGGGTCGCAGATCAATCCAGCTTGCTTACATAGACACTGGATTCTAGACGCTTACATAGGCACCGAGTTCTAGAACTCCATAACGGAATATTCCGTACTGCACAGAGCTTTCGGGACCGAAGTCTGCACAGATGTCATGTCCACTTCCTGAGTAATCGCATTTATCAGGAGGGCCTCTTACACAGTATTATCAACTTGAAGGCGGTGTATCCCCTTCGCACCTACAACTGAAAACTGATTCTACCCTCCGGGTTCTCGAAATAATGCCAAGACGGAGATCTACAGCGGGAAAGTTTCAATAGATATCTAGATAGTAAATTGCGTCTTTATCATCACTATCCATGGGTCATTTCGCAGTCCGAAGGATAGCTATGGTCGAAAGTGGAACTTGTCCTTATTCTTGGGCTTTCCCATGATGCCAACGTCGACTTTGAAGAGCCTGCCGCCATATCGGGCCGAGGTTGGAAATTTATCCTTGTCCTCATCTTTGGCCGTCGTTATGAAGAGTTCAGTGCCTACGAATTCCGCGCATGTGACGTTCCGCGTTGGAAGGGAGATCTCCCCGATTACTTTCCCTTCCGGGGAGACGCGGAGCACCTTGCTGCCGCCGTAGACGGCAGTCCAGATGCACCCTTCGGCGTCCATGGCAAACCCATCTGGGACGCCAGAGCCATCGTCAAGGTGGAAATGAACTCTCCGGTTGCTGATGTTGCCGGTTTCTGCGTCAAAGTCGAACGCGAAAATTTTCCCCGTCGGCGAATCCGTCAGGTACATAGTATCGTTCTTCGCGTTCCACCCGATGCCATTGGGGATGGTCATCTTTGTGAGCATGCGATGGAGCTTGAGATCGGGGTCCAGTCTGAACAGGACCCCTTCGTCCGTGGGATCCTGCACCTTAGGGTCGTTCATAGCCCCAGCCCAGAATCTTCCATGAGAATCTACTGCCCCATCGTTGAAGCGCATTCTGTTGACCCGTCAGTCGTTTTCAAAAATCCTCTAACTGCTGTGCACCTAATTGCCTCATATAGTTAAGACGGCTTTTCCATACCTCTCTTCCTTGCCTGGGCCATCTTGCTCATTCCAGACCTGGTGAAGATATGAGAGCTCTCCTGTTTTCAGATCAACAGTAGCAAACCCGTGTTTAGCGCCAACGATGATTTTGTCATCATTGGCATCACCGCTCTTTTCGACGTTGGCAGTAACCCTGCACCCTAGATCAGCAGTCTGCCACAGCAAGCTTGTCACTTCGCCGTGTTTCAGAAGTTTCACGTCTTACCCGATGGAGACAGCCGTATCAAGGGTCCTGAGCGAGTCGGGGCCCTTGGTCAGGTCCACAAAATAGAGCTTCTGCTCCCAGATGTCGACGAAACGAAACTGGTTTCGAGCGTCGTCGTAATATGGGCCTTCGAGGAGGGTCCCGTCGATGTCGATATAAGGCTAGAGGCAGATCAAGGATCAACATGCCGTCCAGCTACCCCAGACAACGACTATTGCTAGAAGCAAAGTCGGTGTTGGAAAGTTCCATACCTCAGTAACCGTCCACCTCTGAATGGTGGACATTATGCCAGTCGGCGGTGGGGGCCGGCCACTCAGATCCTTTCCCTCACACCGAATTGTCTGGTTGGCCGGGGTAACTTTCCAGAGATTTGAATTCTCGAGTCGAGCGAATAGCGGCGAGTCAAGTCACCGTCTTGAGATCTCGAAACTGTGATTGTGGGAGTCGGTGGGACGAGCGTTATCATCACGTTGGCGGTGTCAGGGCTGTCAGCTACCGGTGTGGGATGAGGGGACGCCGCTATAGTCAATAGTCCGCCAGCCAAGCTCACAGCTGTCCACAATAACACAGCGCTAGGATAGCCCACCGCCAACTCTACCAAGACCCAATATTTGGGGCCTGGTCCACTCCTTGCAGTGCAACGACGCATGACAGCGACAGGATACTTTGGAACTGTCGTCATGGCGATATCATTATTCTTAATTCTTGTTACATCCGCGGCGCAGCAGCTTGAGCTGAAGGTGAATCTCCCCAAGTCACTAGAGTCCAAGGCCCGATTCCGACAGTTGTCCAAGGACCAGGTGATGGCGTCCCGTTCATATAGACAACCTCAAAAGTTAGCAGGATCCACTCCACAGAATGGCCTGCGAGACATTCTGGATGCAAGATTCTGCGTTTGGAGTCAGTAGCGCAGCAAGCCAGGCGCTTTCACGGGCTGACAGCTAACTCGGAGCACATCCAAAGATCAGCCATCTCAGTTACCACCGAGAGGGTCTCACGCCGAAGAACCCAGAGACAGGGTAAGTTAGGAAACCGCTCCACGATCTACCCTGCGTTTTCCAGAAAGGAATCGCGGAAGGACTGCGACGGCCGAGTTACAACGTACCAGGACCCGCTCGAGCAATAGGAATCGATCCGATCTTATAGCTATAGCTAAGTGACGGGCAGGATATAGCACCTCGAGACAATCCGCCTAAGTTATACGACCCACCGCTGTTAGGTGAACGGAAATCTGATCCGGGAGTCTGGCAGCAGACAGTGTAACCGAAGACCCGGCGCCTCCACATGCCATGACCCATCGCTACTCCCGCGCCCGTTGGCCGCTCGGGGATGGACGGGATCGCAGCGTCCACCATCGGGCCGTTGGTCGTTAGATCTGACCCAGAGTACGCAGGACGCAGGTCCGCCCTGTGCGGTACAAACAACGGAGATGTACGGAGGTCAGCGATGCATGATTCAAACGACAAAGGGATCAATGACAGGAGTACTCCGTACGCTGGCACAGAAATCCTCCAACGAGTCTAACCCAAGGCCTCGCGGGAGCGGGATCTGGCTGCCATTCCCAGAAAGGATAAAAGGGCAAAGATCGCGGTTTGGATGTGAACCACTGTCACCATCTACGGTGGTAATCGTGAGTCGGCAAAGGTGGTTCTCAGAAAAGCTGCAGATCAACGGATGCGCTACGCAGCACAGCAGCACACCGTCATATCAACCCCACAGAATTGGGCAGTAGTGCGGATGGCTCGTATAAGGAGTACGCAGTAACGGGCCATATCATTCTCCACAGGATCGGTCAATGAGCGTTGGAACTTGGAAGGAGTGGCAGGCAGAAAAGGACGCCGCCAAATGTGACTGTCTCGGACTTGGACCGTCGAGCTTCGGATTCAGGCTTGAAGCGATGCGAGTCTAGAACATTCATGGAAAGGGGAACGATTGTGACTATTACCCATCTCCTGGACATCAGTTTACGCAGGAAGGACGGAAGGTTGCTTTGCCAGAATCAGGACGTGCCGTCGTTTCGTTATCATCGTTGTGTTCCAGGTGAACCCTTACACTGGTTGTTGGATTCGGTGCCTAAGTGAGCTTCTATGGACTACTAGGCCTCTACGATGTACTGCACCTCAGGATACATCACAAGCTCTAAAGCTGCGCCTGAACCTTACCTGGGCAGCTGTTTCAGCACTTAGTCAGCGACCCTGTAGGTGCTGCTTACGCCACCCCCTCACGGAACCCCGTTGTCTGCCACTCCCAAGTGAGCATCCAGACGCCACGGCAGACTGATGAGATACGTTGCATAGGCTGACAGCCTGACGCTGACAGATTGGCCCCCGCGTTTTGGTTCCCTGAATCCCCGAGCCACCTGGCTGCATGGGTGACGGGAGCTGAACGGCTGCCTCACTGTCGAGCAGGGCATCCTACAGGGCCGGGTCTTGCTACTTCCCAGTTGCTTTTGCGGTCTTCGACTGTATTTTTGATTCCTTTTTTTTTTGCCAATAATGACAAGGGTATGCGTCCCTGCCCGACCGTCCAACCATTAGGTCGCTAACCTGTCACATGACCGATTTCGCATGCGAGTATGAAGCACATGTGATGCGAGATTATTATTTGCAGCTGCCAGCGCCGGTTCGCGGGAACTTGCTTCGGCCTTCGTTTGGGCCGCTCATCCATGTACCGCATAGTAGTACAGACATGTTGCCCAGGCGCAGGACCAGGCGGTTCGGATCGAACCACGTATGTACTGTACAGGGCAAGTAAGGAGTACTCGGAACTCATCACGTACGCCACGGTTCGAAGCAGAGCCTATGGGATGGAGACCTGCGCCCTGCATACTCTGTATGGAGTATTGGACTCCGTCCTATATCCATGTATATCACATCTGCTGCTGATGTGCTAGTGCATCCAGCAGCTGCGCTGCAATGATTGCGATCCGCGCGTGGAACACGCCAATACCAAGCCTGATAGGCAGTGATGAAAAGGTGATGCGTCATCTTTTCTTTTCTTGTCTTTTCTTTGCTTTTTCCTTTTCATTTCGTCTCTATTTGCTTATTCCTGATTATTTGTTTCCTGCTGACCGCGTACTGCGCTGTACGCGCTTCTTCTGATTCACCCCCACAAGAAAAGACAACAATTTCAATCGGGACTAACTAGATATTCATCCTTCAGAAAAGCAAGATAAGCTGGCAATGAAGTGCTGGCACAGCATTTCTTTTTTTCTTTTTCACTTTTTTTTCAGATGTGTAACCCAGGTTCAAAGGATAAAAAATACCTTGTTGTCACGCGCACCCCTGGACTGGACGAAACAAGGTGGACAGAAATACCTGCCAAGTATTGTACTTCGTGCATCGGGAACAAGGATGGCGTAGCAGTCTGGATCATGCACCCTGTATTATTACTAAAAGAAACCGGTTCTCAGACATGGTATCCTAAAGTATATATGTTCTAGACCCTCATTCCATGTGTGCGTGTGCGCATCAGACTATAACAGTCACATGTCCAAATCACAATAGTGAAGAGAAAGGAAATTAGAAATAAATGGTAGATTCCATTTTTAGATACACCAAGTGCTTATCTCCTGTTAGAATTCTGATAGCAAAGCCCTCCATACATCGTTGACTACCCTACCTACCTACCTAACCTTATCTACTTCACGAACGTCAGTGGAAAGATTCAACAAGGCCCAACCAAAAAAAATGTACTGTATAAGTACCTAATTCATCGAGCAACTTGGCCCCTAATATCATCGCCTTCCAAGGCCCCTTTCTGGAGCGGCAGCACGTCTGTCCGAGAAATGTATATTTGTGTATCTACTAGGCTTCTAGCCTGGTTTGTGCTCCACAATGCTGGCTCTCTCTCTCTCTCCCTCTCTCTCTGCCAATAGGTAAGACCACCGTATATATAGAAGTCTCAATACCAATCAGGATGTACTTTCTTTTTTGTGCTGGTCTAGGACCAACAGGATGTTTGTTTTCTGCTCTGTGTATGAATATGCTGTACGGAGTTTGGCATGGACATAGCAGATGCAAGTAGGTAGGTAGGTAGATAGATAGATAGATAGATATAAAAGAGGACTACAACACGCCGTACTTTACTGGATGAATTGAATTGAAATGAACAGGAGTAAAATTGCACAACGAAGGAAAGAAAAGAACGACCGGGAAAAATAAAATAGTCTTCGAAGATAGCCGATCTGGTCTGTCTGCCAGCTTGTCATTATTATATTTACTGACTTTGGTACGTACGTATACTGTTTTATTTATGGTGAGTATCTGTCTTCTGTTTTCTCGCTCTGCTCCGCGATGCTCGCTCCTCCGGAAAAGAATAACTAATTTCTTCTCTTCTCTTTTTTTCCCTTATATATATATATATATATAGATAGATAGATAGATAGATAGATAGATAACTTTCATTCCAGCTGCTCTACCTATCTCACACAGTTAACTAACTATTCTGCACTGAAGAGACTTCTTTCTTTTCTCCCCTGGACTGCGCGATGCGATAAAGAACTTTAGAGAAAAGAAGAATAACATTGCTTTGATCCTGGCAATTTATCTCACAGGCTACATCCCCCATGCTGCTGCTGTATGGGGTGTATGTCCAAGAAGCTTCTGTACGGTCTAGGTGAAACTTATGTACATAGGTAGGTAGCTAAAGGGAATAAGACTAATAATATCTTGTAGCTATAGAGTTTCAAATGTAAAACAGAAAGAAATGACGAATATGCAATGAAATACCAGCACTCCGCTACGATTGTACATACAAGAGATATAGATAGAGCACAGATAGCGAACAGAGCAGAAGAGAACATGTAGAATATGTATTATAGAGTATTACCTTATTCCCTCGCCCCATGTAAAACAAACAATCAATCACTTAAATCAGTCAAGCAATTACGTGAGTATCATATTAGATTGGCTCTCCTACCATCCTGCTTGCAGCGGGATGACATTTCCTTAGATGTCACAGTACAGTACGTACACATCAAACTCCACATATTTCCACATTTATCTACACACGCTAGGGACACGACAAGAGAACCAAACAAATAAAATGAAGTTGATAAACCCTACACCTAACCTAATCTTTAGAAGAAGTATATAGATATAATATCCTATCTCTCCTCTTTCCTGATATTCACCGCCTGCCGTGATAGAGATCCCCGGCTGGCCTCGTATCGTATCACTATCCAACGGGGGTTGGCTCAACCGCATTCCAGTTTGGGGGGATGAAGAGAAGAACATCACTTGCTCGCATGTCCGAGTGTCTCTGAGATACATATTAGCCAACCCCATGGAATCTATTTATAGAGGTTGGATGGGGGTGGATGCCCTTCTGATGACAGTATGCTTCGAGGAATCAACCACAACGGGAGACACGGCGATAATGGTCTGTGGCTATAATGCCATCGTCTTTTCTCGGACTATATGTCGAAGCTTTCTTTCTTCATACAAAATTGATGTGTGTAGCTTCTCTGGAGGATTAGAAAATAATGAGCTTGACAAGAGTCGTCCCGGATAAACAGGAACCAATGGGCATCTCTGGCTGCGCTTTCCAGAAAGGATAATTATTATTTTATACTGATCACAGAAAAGAAAAACATAAATCCAAACATGTCATAACAGGATAGCGAATCACTCGGAGCTCTGCCTCAAGCAGAGCCAAGGTTTCTCCCTAAATCATTACTATCCCATCCTATTCAAGCCTACAGTCTCGTCCCCATGTTAACGTGGACGGCCTTGACCTGTGTGTAGGCCTCGAGACCAGCCTCGCCCAGCTCGCGCCCGATACCGCTCTGCTTGACACCGCCAAACGGCACGCGGAAGTCGCTGTCGTTGCTGCTGTTGATCCAGACCATGCCGGACTCAATCTCGGAGGCGACGCGGTGCGCGCGCTCAATGTCCCTGGTGAAGACGGCCGCGCCCAGACCGTAGGTGGTGTCGTTCGCCTTGGCCAGGGCCTCCTCCTCGGTGTGGAAGCTGGCGATGACGACGAAGGGACCGAAGATCTCTTCGCGGTAGATGCGCATGTTGTCCGTCACGTTGGTGAAGATGGTGGGTGCGATGAAGAAACCCTTGCCATCGCCAACGTTCTTGTACGGCTCTCCACCTGCCACCAGCTTGGCGCCCTCGGACTTGCCGCTCTCGATGTACGAGAGGACACGCTCGTACTGCGCCTTGGTGACCTGTGGGCCTTGGAAGGTCTCGTCGGAGAAGGGGTCACCGACCTTGCTGGTCGAGGCAACAACCTCCTTGAACCGGGCAACGAACTTGTCGTAGATGGTGTCCTGGACAAGAAGACGCGAGGTGGCCGTGCAGATCTGGCCCTGGTTAGACATGATACCGATGTGTGCCCATTTGGCAGCCTGCTCGAGGTCCGCGTCCTCGAAGACCAGCAGGGGAGATTTACCACCGGTCTCAAGGGTCACGTTCTTGAGGGTTGCCGCGGCCATCTTCATGATCTGACGACCGGTGGCCGTGGATCCGGTGAAGGCGACCTTGTCGATATCAGGGTGGTTGACAATTGCCGCACCAGCATCTTTTCCAAGACCGTTCAGGATGTTGACGACACCTGGAGGGAAACCAGCCTCCTTGATCAGATTGGCAAGGTAGAGAATGCTGAGAGGGGTCTGTTCGGCGGCCTTCATAACGACCGTGTTTCCACAGGCAAGCGCAGGGCCCAGCTTCCACGCAGCCATGCCCAGGGGGTAGTTCCAGGGGATGATCTGGCCCACGACGCCGATGGGCTGGCGCAGGGTGTAGGCGAACTTGGCGGGAGTGGTGCCGATGGTCTGGCCGGATATCTTGTCAGCCCATCCGGCGTAGTATCTGAGGGTGCTGATGACCTCTCCGAGATCCTCAGCCAGGGCGACAGAATACGGTTTGCCTAGGACTATCAGTGCCTGAGAACTCAGTCAAAACACAAAGAACCAAGCTCACCGTTGTCCCACGTCTCAATGGTTGCCAGCGTCTCCTTATGCTGCTCAACGAGGTCTGCAAGCTTGTTCATGAGATATCCACGCTCCGTCGGGGGCAGCTCCTTCCACGAGGGGTCCTTGAGGGCCTTGCGGGCAGCCTTGACGGCGAGATCGACATCTTCGGCCCCAGCAGCGTACACGGAGGTGATCTCGGACTCGTCACTGTCCAGCGTGAGAACGCGGCCTGGATTGTACTGTAGGATGTTTGGTGCTTCTTACGTTGGGTTGATCGAGACGATCTTCTCGCCGGACTTGGACTTGACAAATTCGTTGTTAATGAAGAGACCAAGGGGCTGGGTGTACTTGCGCCCATTGGGGGCCGTCAGCTCGACCGAGAGGTCCGACATTCTGATATAGGAGCTGTGGAAGCTTCTTCCACGAGCAAAGGGGGTTCTGGACGCAGCAAGAGAGGTCTGCCTGAGTCTGGGAGCTCCACGACAGCGTAGGTGGAAGAAGACGGAGGGGGAGAGGCTGGACATAATAAATACGGCGATAAGCAAGTAGTCTTGATGGAGGGGAGGGGTCTCTGTAAGCAAACAGAGGGGAACTCAGCCTGGCCCAACCAGCGCGCGCGACTCTCAGCGCAACCCCACCATTTCTTCTGTCCGGTCGGATACACTTACTCTTCCCAGGCAATAAAAGGAGCCCCCGCCCGTCTGCAGACTCTGCAGTATCTCTCTCTGTTCGAGCCTGCCGCCCGATTCCCAAGAACCACCAGCATTGGTCGACCTCGCGGCATCCCGAGTTGTTATCTGTCACCATGGCCGACGACGGTCTCCCCGCCCCCGACTCCCACATCGACCACGCCTCGTCCATCCGCTACTGGAACTCCGTCTCCCCCAACGTCAATGGCATGCTGGGAGGCTTTCCCCAGGTCTCCCGCATCGACCTGCGCGGCTCCGCCAATTTTCTCGCAAAACTCCGTCGTCTGCTGCCTGGGATGCCCGCGGGAAAGCTCCCGCTGGGCGTCGACTGCGGGGCGGGCATCGGACGCGTCACGGAAGGGTTCCTGAGCAACGTCTGCGAGGTCGTTGACGTCGTCGAGCCCGTCGAGAAGTTCGCCAATGTCGTGCTCAACGGACCGCTCAAGAAGGAAGGGAAGGTTGGAGATGTCTACATGACCGGACTGGAGAGCTGGAACCCGGACAAGAAGTACGACCTGATCTGGAACCAGTGGTGTGTGGGCCACCTGACCGACGCGCAGCTGGTCGAATACATCAAGAGGTGCAAGGAGGCGCTGTCCGATTCGGGCGTCGTCGTGGTCAAGGAGAACATCTCGACTGACAGCATGGGCGAGGACATCTACGACGAAGTCGACAGCAGCGTGACCCGGACGGACCACAAGTTCCGCGCCCTGTTCAAGGAGGCGGGCATGAACCTGATCAAGACAGAGGAGCAGCTGGGCTTCCCCAAAAGTCTCGGGCTGTTTCCGGTGCGCTTCTATGCTCTGCGTCCGGAGACGTGAGGGCTATCGAAAGACAATATCAATTGGACGCCATCTATAATACAAGAAAAGACAATGGTTCCAACCTCTCAAAACTCATTTACGGCTTATCCTTAGCCTGCCATTCATAGTCAATACCTATGCCTCGTCTTTCTTCTCGGTTTCATCCGCGGCCGCGGCCGGTTCCGCCGGTTTCTCCTGACCATCAGCTGTCGGTTCTGTTTGATCCGCCCCGGTTTCCGTCTGGTTCTGCTTGCCATCGACAGCCGCCTCACTTACTTCAGCAGCCTCAGTGGGTTGGGCGACGCCAGTCTTCTCCTTCTCATCTCCGGGCTTCTCGGTTTTCTCCTTGGCTTCCGGCTCCTCCCCGGCCAGCTTCAAGATGAATTTCCACTGCTTTCTGGAGACTGCAGTGACACTGAGTCGGCTCTGCCTCACCACCTGAAGCTTCTCCAAGGGTCCGCCAGGATTGGCATGTGCCTTCAGCTCATCTAGCGGAACCATCTTCTCAAACTTGCGTCTGAACTCGACGTGGACCAGCTCCCATTTGGGGTTGTCCCGGCTGGATTTGGGGTCGTAGTACGGATGGGCGGGGTCAAAGGCGGACTCTGCCAGTCAGCGCGTTAGCCGGCCCCGTTCTCGCGAGAAAAGCTTGCAGACACTCACCGTCAATCGAGTGCTCTCGAACGATCTCCATGATTCCAACGATACCGGGGACCTTGCAGTTGGAATGGTAGAAGAAAGCGAGGTCACCCTGCCTCATCGCTCGCATATTATTTCGTGCTGTTCCGTGTAAGACGTACTGTTAATATGTACTGTTCGGGAAAAAATGACCTACCAACAGCGTTGCGGACACCTAGAAGCCAACATCAGCATACGTCAAGCCGTGTATTTAGAAAGCATCAACGTTCAATTTAACTTACCGTCCCAGGGCTCCGGCTCCTTGGCCGCGGCCAGATCATCGATGGAGAACTTGACATCCACGCCCTTTTCCAGACGCGACTCAGGTTCCGCCTTCATGAGCCAGTAGGAGCGGCCGTCGTCCTCGTCGTCTTCCTCCTCTTCTATCTCCGGGATGTCGTCGGACGGCTCCTCCTTACCACTCGCAGGCTTTCCAGCGTCCTCTTTGCGTGGGCGTCCGCGCTTTCTCGTCCCGTTCTTAGCGGCGCCTGCCGCGGTGGACTTGGTGTCTTTTCATCGGATGTCAGCAGGACGGAATAGTCAAAACCGAAATAAACGTAGGATAGATAACGCCTGTATTCCACACACCTTTCGGAGTCGTACTGGTATCCTTGCGCGGCCGTCCCCTCTTGCCTTTGGTCGGCGTGGCAGCAGCAGCAGCAGCAGTAGTCGCAGCAGGCTTCTTAGCCTTCGTGACCTCGGATGCCGAAGCCGCAGAAGTACCTTTCGCTGCTGTCACCGTCATTGTCGCAGCCCTCTTAGCAGCAGGACCCTTAGCTGTCGTAGCCTTCCTCTTCTTCGCAGGCGCAGCAGCAGTTGGCGCAGGAGTAGCAGAAGCAGCAGCAGCCTGTCTGCTCGCCTTAATCCTCCTCAACTCCTTCTCACTGGGCCCCCTCTTGGGCCGACTGGCCGCAGCCGTCTCTGCGACGTCAGCGGGCTTGCTGCGCGCCCTTTTGGCTGCGGGCGCGTTGTTGTCGCCGTTAGCATTGGCGGCGGCAGCGGGCTGCCCAGAGATGAAATAGCGCTTGGGTGGCATGTTTTTATTTTATTTATTTTCTTTTTATCTTTTTATTCTTTGGATGACGAGGGGGTGTTTGAAGGCCTGAGGTTTTACCAGCAGAGAGGCGCGCGCGCGGATGGAAGGTTTCGATTGTGTTGCGGTGTGTTTGCGCCTGGCCCTGGTTTGGTTTCAATTGACGCGCTCTAGGTCTTTTCTGGTGTTCTGTTCTCTCCTGGATAGGATAGAACAGGTCGAGTCGCGTTCAATTGGATTCAGTTGAATGGGCAGCTGGTGTTGTTGAAGGCTGCAGTGCTGCGCGGTACGGGGTACATACGAAGGAAGCTTTCTGGAAGGGAACAGGAGCTTCCGACACGACGCGAGCAGCTGTAGCTGCAGGCTCTCTGGGTCCGGGCCGGGCCCCAAGCGCGTCCAGGGGTTAGGTTAGGTTAGGGCTCCGTGCCATCAGCTGCTCTTGGCAACTGTAGCCAAGACCAGATACCTACACCGACTGTATAGTAGTTACGGAGTAGTATACAACATCAGATCCTACAATACCTACCTATTACTCTGTAACTCCTCTGTATATTCTACTCTGTTTCGTACTGTATATGCATCATGCCCCATCACCCCAAAACCTCCCGCCGCGGAGTGGAGGATTGGAGGAAAGTGATCCATCCATCTATCTTCTCTCGAAACATGGGGTGACATGACGTACACCATAGAACACCAGTAGAAAGAAAACAAAACAGAACCGGGGTGTGGAGCTCAGGGATCTTGATATTAATAATAACCATCCAGCTAGCTAATATAATAATCTTTATTTAGAATGAGGGGGATTACACTGGAAAAGGGCAAACTTCCCTAGAGGTGGACTTTCAAAGTCCTATAATTCTAATTTTACTGGGCCCAATATCATATTTGCCCGCACGATATGTAGTAGACTCCCCCAGGCAGCAGGGGAGGGGGTGACAAAAGAGATGGCAACCTACTGTGGACATCTAGTCGCAGCCAAGGGGTTGGTAGTAGTGGTGGTACTCGTAGTCGTAGTGGATATGATACTACATACCGCATAGGATATATTTAGTAGCTAGCTGATGAAGTCATGACTCCGCCCATTCAGGAGCTCATGGGCAAGAAAAAAAAGAAAACCATCTGGACAACTGAAAGAGAGCCATGCAATGCGGGCTTTAGGCATCCACATTGTACAACGGGCTGAAGTGATGGGAGGGAGGATGGCGAGATATTGCAAACCCATGCTGTGGAGATCTATCTACACCAAGACTCTCGGGGAGGGTAGAGCTCATGCGGAGAGCAATGTTGCTGTAAATCATCCTTGCCTGGACTAAGGAGATACATGGAGATACATGATACATGAGGTTATGCAATTGTTGCGCAGATAATTCCCGATAGCATTACTGGGGAGACATGATACAGATGGTAGAAAAGCTAGATGCAACTGTATTGCAGTTTGGTTTTTACCTGATGGAGGTCTGGATGTAGATGTCATTTAGAGATAGATACCCGGCAAGCTCAAGATTCCAAATAATTTTTTTTGCTCTGGCATAAAGTAGCCTTGCTGCAAACAAAGCTATCCACTTTGGATGCACATCATGTTTACACACGAGTCCTCTATTCTCAGCCTGGTATTTGGTCATTCTGTGCTATTATCTTGCTAAGAATAGAAGGAACCTGGTACCCAGAAACCATTCTATAATGTACCTGGGGCGTGAAAACATATATAGTTATAACGTTAACTATAGAATTCGCGGGCAGCTAAGAGCCTACGCTGCTCCAGCTGCTTTGGAGTGCCTGATATCCTTCATCTCTACAACTTCAAGCAATACATGTCGGCTGATCACAGCCTTACTGCGATCTACTGTACCGATGTAATCGCTTTTTTAATTTATGGAGTTGGCGTGTAGCCAGAAAGCTTGGGCAACGGGAACCTTGCTGTTAGGCTTCATAGTGTTCGAGGGCTTATCAAGAGCTTTCGGGGCATGTATGGCCAACGGTAATCGCTGTCACATGCTTCCCCCCCCCCCCCCCCCAGCAGACACTATGGACTTGGGTCCAGGGATTGCACATTTGAAACAATTGAACAAAGACCTTGCGCTTTGTACGGAGACTTGTGCCCGACTTCATCAACTTCTCCGATTCGAGTCCAGGGAATGAATACTTGACCCCTGCATTGTTGCTCTCATCGTTCAAGGAGAAGTGGAGCAGGATGGATTTGGTACCTATGTTATCTTGAATGTTAGATCCGCACAGCCTCAAATGCCTTTAGACGATGACCTTAGCTTGAGGAAGCATGAAAGTTATTCCAGCACAACGTACATACTAGCTGCTCTCCGCATTACAACTACTGCCGTAGCATCTGTATCAGCTACGGCTTGATAAATTCCTGGATGTCCCCAGAACCAAAGAAGCCCTCCGGAGCACAAGTTGCAATCATCAAGGGAGCAGGGGTATGGAGCTGGTTCTCCGGACATTCCAAACCAATGGAGAATCAGAACAAAATTGCAAGCAAGGTAGCATCTCGATGAGACCCTGCATAGGGTGAAACTGGCCGTCCACCCTTAAGACAAGGTTCTCCGGAGTAGTACTCCGTACTCCGTGTAGTAGTAAACCAGCCAGTCATACAACTACCTGATAGTGGGGGCCATTTTGATAGTCCTGTGCCACCGGCAATTCTGGGGGGTAACTGTTTGCTGGGAGTCCAGCCCTTGGCTCACACTGCTTACCTAGGTCCGCAGCAGATGTCTAGCCTAGGTAGTTCGGTATGAGGACGATGGACGAACTGTACGGGGTACTCCGCACGCAGTAGCCAGAAAGCAGAAAGGTTCTGGAAGGGGAATGAGGAGAGAATGCCGATTTGTAATCTCACGGACATCTCCATTCCTTCTGCGGCGTAGGCAGACAAGCTTTGACCTGACAGGTCAGACGCGATACCCAAATCCCCAGGTATCTGCATAACTTACCCGAAGACGTGGTGCCGCATTTCCGATTTCCGTCCCAAAGTGGTCACCGCCCGGGGAGATAGGCTAGATCTTGGTGTGCTAAAGGAACACTTCTCCACTGAAAAATTCGCATGTATCAGGGCCTGGTCGAGGCTTCTGTTTATCGTGTCATATCGCCTGCAAACCCTGCTATTATCGAACTTTTGCTTTCTTGGCCCTGTAAGCAGTCAGCGTGCTGTTGTTATCACAATCTAGTCATCTACCGTACAGGTTAAAAAGTTTGTAAGCAGCGCGCCATCAAGGGAACTCGGCACACCGTTTCGGTTAAGAATGGTGAAGATCCCATGAATCAAGCAGCGTAGTTGTAAATGCTTTCCCCACTCTGATCGATATCCGACCCAGGTTGGGGCCCCCCGGGGCTCTGGCCGTTACGGGCCGAGGAGTCAGTGAGATGGGTAAGCCCCTTCATATAGGTCGTAGGAAGTCCCTTTTTCTTTCTGCTTATCCATGGGTAGCTGTGTCCCAGGAGACTGTGCACTGTTGCCGTCTGGAGACCACCCGCAAAGATGATGCCCACAGGTGATAGGCCTCCACGCGGTTCGAGCCCGGAGGACAGTGCACACTCAGGGAACACAGAGATCACGGTTGGACAAGAATCGCAGGATGTCCATGGGATCACAGAGAAGACCGGGGACGCATTCCAGCCCGAGGAGATAGAGTATCTGTACCTCACATTCGAGACCCCGCTGCCCACGCCCGCGGGCATCTCATCGCCTCCACAACCTGGTCAATCGCCTCCGCCAGAATGCCCCGATCTGAAGCCATACACATCGCCGTTCCTCTGGTCCAGCACCCACAAGACGGTGATAACATGGATCTCGTGCGCCGTCACTGCGTTGGCCGCCTATTCTGCAGGAGAGTATGCACCTGCGACGCCGGTGTTGAGCCCTTGGTGGAACGTGAGCCCTGTCGTGTGTGACCTCGGGATCACCATCTTCTGCATAGGATTTGCGATCGCGCCGATGGTCCTGGCCCCATTCTCCGAGATCAACGGGAGGAGACCCATGTTTATATCCAGCGGTATCCTTTTCACAGGTGAGTCTATAGCTACTATTTTCGGCACCGGATCTCCCCGGATACTAGCAGCGTTGCTAACAGCGATGCTCTGTGGACAGTATGTCTAATCGGCTGTGGAGCCACCAACTCCTTTGCGGGAATGCTCGTCGCACGGTTCTTCCAGGGTGTGGGAGGATGTACGTCTAGAACCCGTTGATGTTATTGCTCTTGGGGCCAGGCTGACTTTGTTTCCAGCGACCTTCTCCACCATGGTTGGCGGTGTCATCAGCGACATTTATCATGCTGAAGACCGAAACACGCCCATGGCACTGTTCTCGGGAGCTGCGCTCTTCGGTACGGGTCTTGGACCGATGCTCTCAAGCATCATCGTACAGCATACGACATGGCGATGGATATATTACTCCCATGCCATTGCCTCTGGCGTATCTGTGGCAGTCATCTTTGTTCTGTTCAATGAGACTCGTGGTAGCGTCCTTCTGAGCCGGAAGGCAAGGGTGCTCAACAAATATTACGAGAAGCTGGAGGAGGCAGGCTACTACGGTGTCCTGATGCCAGCTGGGGAGTCTGCGGAGAAGCAGCGCGTTCAGCGTATCCGGTGGAAGGTCAAGAGTGACGAGGAGCGGGCATCTCTGGCTACGATGATCGGTATATCTTGCTACCGGCCGTTCCGTATGTTCCCCACCCGATTACGCCCATTCCTATACAGTTGTGACTGATATTGTACAATAGATCTACTCTTCACAGAGCCGGTGGTCTTCTTCTTCTCACTCTGGGTTGCTTTCAGCTGGGCTGTCCTCTATCTGCAGTTCGGTTCCATTCCACTTGTCTTCCAAAGCAACCATGGCTTCAATACCGAACAGTCCGGTGCTGCATTTACAGGTAAGTGTTGGAACATGTATTCCCCTGCTGTAGCTCCACGGGTGATATTGATCAGTATGCAGCAATGTGCGTCGGGGCGATTCTTGCGACATTCCTGAGCATCTACCAGGAGAAGGTCGCTCTCAGGTTTGGCAAGTTGTCCTCCACACCGGAGGGACGGCTATACTTTTCGTGCATCGAATCGATCATGATGCCCGCCGGACTCTTCTGGTTCGGTTGGACATCCTTCCCGTCGATTCCATGGATCGTGCCCTGTCTGGCCATTGCGTGCGCGACAATGGGGATTTTCTCCATCTACTTGGCGGTTTTCAACTATCTCGCCGATACGTACCATCGATACGCCAGCTCAGCTTTGGCTGCTCAGTCATGCTGTAAGACTGCTTCCTGACTCGTCGTGTTCCACTTCTGGTCTTTCTGACGGCAATCTTCTAGGTCGAAATCTCCTGGGTGGAGTGTTCCCGCTGGTGACAAATGCCCTGTTCAACAACCTCGGGTATCCTGCTGCGTCAAGTCTCCTGGGTGGAATTGTACGATCCCATTCACCAATATTCTGTTGTTTCTTACTGACACAAGCAAGGGCGCTCTTCTGACGTTGGTGCCGTGGGTTCTTGTCTTCTATGGACCCAAGATCCGCGCGAGGAGCAAGTTCGCAAGCGTATGTAGTTCATTCTCCTGTACTCCCCCGAATCATTTGCTGACTGGGTTCAGGAACTTCTGAACCAGCACTAAACGCACCAAAGCCTGGTCTGCCGTCTTTACATTTCGCATTCCCGGGAATCGATAATCGGGCCGAACTCCATGACCGCTATAAGCCACGCTATTCAGGGTCGGGATCCCGAATATGTATCCTCGACCCCTGATGTTCCCTGTGGAGCCTCGGCGACGGCCATGTCCAAAAAAAAACCATATCATACCAAGCTGACGTGACATGAATATCATGGCCTCTGAAAGAAGCCACGAATCAGGAGTTCTTATGAGTCGAGACCAGTATGGGTTGTTAGCACCTACATACCTACCTAGTCAGGCACTTGGGGAGGTCCCGACCGACATGAGTGGCGACTCGGCGAGGACGGACGCTAGCGGACCCTAATGATGGGCTATCCCGAATTCCAAGGTCCCCGACGAGAAGTCCCCGGGTAGGTGGCGCTGCTTGCGTCCCTGTCACCTGGGTGTGCGGTGCATGCGGGTGCTCGCGGGGCTGCAGGTGCTGGAAACTCACGAACTTTCCCTTCCCCTTTCCTCCCCCATCCCGGACATGATGGGGTCTATGCTTAAACCCGTGATTATGCTTTTGTCAAGGTCATATATAGTCTAATTACTACTAGGATAATAAATAATCGAATTCAGAGACGGCCCGCGTGGGACGAGTTTACTTTCGGTGACCCCTCTGCTTCCACCCCGCGACGGGAGATGCTCAATGGCAATCCTAGCTCCCAGAAACCCCTCTCGTAAAATCGGCCGTACTGCAAGACTTTTCTCGCCCGGTGCCTGTCCGGACAGATGGACAGGATAGATGAGCGATTGCGCCATCGCCAGGTGTCTTCATTGGCGCTCGGGCGGAGAGCCAGTCGGCCGAGCCGTGCCTGGATGCATGTCATTCGGCCGACTATTTCGGGGGAGAGAGGCTGAGTTTGAGCCGTTTGAAGCTGGAGGAGCGTTCTATATATCGGGGTGGTGTATGGCGCGAGAGGATGTGCGGATGAGACGAGATGGACGACGAAGAAAAGCAGGTGTTCGGATGACCTAGTGCACCTGGAGGGATCGTTCGCTGGCGTCCGGAGTCAAAGCTAACGCTATAGCAGTTACCTGATGTAGGACCCCTTCGCTTTCGCGGTGCTACGGCACAGAACGAACATCCAGCCATCCCAGACGACTCGTCCGAGACCGTCGATATCCAGCTTAACCACGGAACCAGAGGGGCCAAGAGTCCGAAGAGGGATGCGCTAAACAGCCCACCATGGATGGCCTCACCGGGGGCCAATGGGCGCCGTTCTGCCGCGGGCGGTGGCCGATTGCGTGATCGCGGGTGGGATGAGCAGATGATGGCAGCGGAGCATCAAACGTGCAGGCGACCGTGGCCACGCAGTGGAGTTGGAGGGGCTGTCGAGGGAACGAGGGGGGCATTGAGCTTCTTTTATTTTGCCCTGCTCGCCCTCTCTTCATCGTCAATCCATCTTCAACTCTCCATCACCAGCTTCAATCCTCCTATACACTCCGGGACCTTTAGGACCTTACGACTCCATCACACTTCACAATGGCTCAGGAACAGCGTGCTCCGTACGTTTTCTTTCAATCCCTTCTTACGGCATTGACCCCGCAGGACATGAACTGACGGGCTTCTGTGCAGTCTCCGTCTGGGCTCTGTTGCCCCCAACTTCGATGCTGAGACCACCAACGGTCCCATCAACTTCCACGAGTTCATTGGCAACAACTGGGTTGTCCTCTTCTCTCACCCTGTACGTTACCCCGCCTGCAACACCGTATCCCCCGTCCGAGAATGAGGGGGGCGTCAAGGGAGCATGCAATTGACTAGAATGGCTGTGACAGGATGACTTCACCCCCATTTGCACCACTGAGCTCGGTGCCTTCGCCAAGCTCGAGCCCGAGTTCGCTGCCCGTGGCGTTAAGCTCATCGGTCTGGTATGTTGAGAATTTTGATTGAGCAGAAACGAGCAACTGTGCTGACGGGTCTCCAGAGCGCCAACGGCGTTGAATCCCACCACGAGTGGATCAAGGACATCAACGAGGTCACCGGCTCCGACCTCAAGTTCCCCATCATCTCCGACCCCGAGCGCAAGGTTGCCTACCTGTACGACATGGTCGACTACCAGGACACCACCAACGTTGACTCCAAGGGTATGCTGTTCTATACTGAGATCATCCGTCCCCTCTCCAGACGCTAATCATACTCCAGGCATGGCTCTGACCATCCGCTCTGTCTTCATCATTGACCCCAACAAGAAGATCCGTCTCATCATCTCCTACCCCGCTTCAACCGGCCGTAACACCGCTGAGGTCCTCCGTGTTATTGACGCCCTCCAGACCACCGAGAAGCACGGCGTCACTACCCCCATCAACTGGCTTCCTGGTGACGACGTTGTCATCCCTCCCCCAGTCTCCACTGAGGACGCCCAGAAGAAGTTCGGCGAGGTCCGCATTGTTAAGCCGTAAGTTCTCCCCGGTGAAGTTTTGAATCCCTGGAAGTCGATGCTGACTGCTTCGTACAACAGTTACCTCCGCTACACTTCGCTGAAGAAGGAGTAAATTTCTTGAATGATGGATTAAAAAGCAACGAAAGTCATGTAATGACATGGATCGGTTGGCAGTCTTTTGATACCTATTATGCAAATTCTGTACCTCAAACTGCTGCTTCACGGCTAGCAATGAATGACATTTTGAAATAAGCATGTCCCTTCTCTGGCAGCGGCAATTGTGCCTTCGCTCCCACTGAGCGTTAACAACTCGTGTGCAACTTCGATGTTGTGTGACAGTACAACACAATGGCCAGGGATTTTCTTCCCAGCGGGTCATGCAGAAATACCACCCCCGCCTCAGGTAACAATCTGTGGAGTGGGCGCTTGTAAATTATTATTTGTAGCCTGATATCGATCATATGTGGTTTGCGTCCGTTGCCAAGGCCCATAGTAGTATGCAGCCTCGCAACGTCCGACCCGCACCTGCGCATGTGCTGTAAATCGTACTTGATACTCTGAACCGTTTACCTATCCGGGACGATCTATATCAGAGCGTGTTATTGCGTCTAACGTCAGGTACAGCACATGCCTCGGAGGACAGGGCGCGTGCAGAGCAGTGTCCCTGCGTCGCCGGGCTCGGCAGCGTTTGTCGGCGGTCGGCTCGACCCGGCCAAGACGGGGAGTTACGCGGTTACGCGGGCCTTCGTTGATCCATGACACTCTGGAGAGCCCGTCGGGCACACGGCGCAGCCTGAGCTGGGACTGCCCCTTTCTCCAACTTTCCGGACTAGATATTATTCATCATTCGTTGGATTATTATTTTTAGCCTGTCTTTTTTTAGGTTATTTTTGGTTCTAGGACGGGGGAGAGCAATTCTGCAGCGTTTTAACTCCCGTATTCTAGCACCGAATTTCCTGGAAGGTTTGACAGCCCCCATGCTGCTAGCGCGTGGGCGGTGTGCTGCAGCTCTCTCTCCCTGTTCGTAGTTACGCGGCCGTTGTTATCGATCCGATCGAATTTCCCTTCTCGTTCGCTCCGCACTCTTTTCGAACCGGCTACGGCGCCTGCATGAGACCCAGATTATCTAATTTTCCCCGGGTCCTCATCCTCTGACTCTTACTACTTCAGGAACTGAAGGTTTCCTCGAGTGTCGCTGCCGGACGGTTTGTGTCGGTGAACGTCGGACCGTTGACTCGATCGATACGGTATATGCGCTTCTCCGTGCATTGAGGGCAGCGCACAGCCTTGCAGCCCAGCACGGTTTAAGTATCCAATCGCACTGAATTAGATTCGTCCAGCGATAATTGTGTGCACGAGGGGCTCACCTGTGGTTCGTTGGATTGCAAACTGAGCGGTGGTACTACCGGTATGCATTCTCCGCGATGAGATTCGACCGCTTCTTTGTTCCCTTTCTCTGCGCATGGTTAGCAGCATGACTCTCCGCTAATCTTTTTCGCCTTTTCCCGGCGATTGCAGCTGCTAGGTGTCTTCATTTCGAAAAGAAGCGAATAAATCGACGGATTGCTGCCAGGGTTAGCTGCCTTGGTGCCCGAGAGGCGCGGAGTGGCATACGGATCCCGCAGACCGCCGCCTCGTGTTCGGATCGTCCTTATCTACCTAGCTACCTACCTCCTATACTACTCTCTAGGACTCTACCTCCTCGTTCGTGCGGTAGCATTTTTCCCTTCAGCGAAATCGACTTGGACCAGACGTCTTGCACTCGCTTCGAATCCTGCTCAATCCTCCCACCGACGCATCACGCGAGGCGGTAGTGACCTTGCCGCGCTCGCGTGTATTCGAACCTCCGAGCTTACACGTTGTTAATAACACTTTCAATTGGAAACTACGGAAGTTTCCCAGCGGTAGATAGTACGCACGTCTGAATCTCGGGATCCTCCTTTGACCTTTCGCTTCGATCGTTTACGTGGAATGCCGTGCCTCCGAACTAAAAACTGTGTCCTTCGCTAGTTACGAACAGAATAGTCATAAAGATCAGGGTTTGGAGTTTGGGTGTTTATCCTGCTCTAAGACGTCACTGCAGGAACACCAGACCGTCCGTCCTTGAATTGCGGGTCCTAGTTGGACCGTGTGATCTAGTCGTTGGATCATTTTCTAGCGGACAGTATCAACATGAGTCGAAGTCAGTCGGTCTTGGGCCATTACGACAGCGGTAGGGAGGACCCATCAGCACCGCATGGTGCTTCCAATGCGGCTGCGGGAGCGTCCCCCGCTTTGAATCAGCAGACAGGGCCCATCAACTTATCTGGACTGGTGTGCAATGTACGCAGGACAACGGGGAAGGAGCCTCGCCCCCTCGTGGGTGCTACTACAACGATTCTGGGTGACAAGTTATACGTCTTTGGTGGCCGTGTCTTATCGAAGACCCGTCCGCAGTTGACGTCTGACTTGTACGAATTGGATTTGATACGACGACACTGGACGAAAATAGAAGCGACGGGCGACATACCTCCACCCCGTTACTTTCACAGTGTATGCGCGCTTGGGGATACTAAGTTGGTTTGCTATGGAGGCATGTCCCCAGTGTCGTCCCCCAGGAACTCAGGTAGCAATGCTGTTGCCCAGGATGCGCAACCGGAAGTTGTGGTGATGTCCGATATACACATCTTCGACGTGCCATCGCGGACGTGGACCCGTGTTCCCACAAACGATCCGCCCCAAGGACGCTATGCCCACTGCGCCACGATTTTGCCCTCTGGCGCCTATTTCACGTCCGCAAATGCTCCTTTGTCAGCTATACATCACAATCCCGCCTCTTCCAACCCACATCAAGGAACTATTGGCGTTGATATTGATGGATTTGGAGGCGCGGAGATGGTCGTTGTTGGAGGGCAAGACAGTTCCAACCATTACATTGAACAGATCAGCGTGTTCAACCTCCGGAGTCTGAAATGGACAACCACTAGTCCTCTTGGCAGAAGCTGTGGTGCTTACCGGAGTGTGGTTGCGCCATTGACCGGAATGGATGTTTCTGAGATCGGATCAGCTGCGGGAGATCAAGAGACACCTCAGGCAACGCAGTCAGACTCTCAAGGCCAAGGTTGCCCCATGCTTATTTACTCGAATTATAACTTCCTGGATGTCAAGTTGGAGCTTCAGTTGCGCATGCCAGACGGTCGGTTGGTCGAAAAGCCCATGTATGGCCAAGCCTCACCTCCTGGTCTGAGATTCCCTAATGGTGGAATTATCAACGGAAATTTCGTGGTCAGCGGCACGTACCTCACGTCCTCGAAGCAGGAGTACGCATTGTGGGCTCTTGATTTGAAGACGCTCACCTGGGGCCGCATCGATGCCGGTGGAACTGTTTTTGGTCACGGCAGCTGGAATCGGGGTGTGCTCTGGGATAGGAGAAGCACATTCGTGATCCTTGGCCACCGGAAACGAAGCCTAGTCGAAGACTACAACCACCGCAGGATCAACTTTTCGCACGTTTGCATGGTCGAGTTAGAGGCGTTTGGACTATACAACAACCCTTGCAGGACCTCTCCCACATCTGGCTATGTTTCTAACAGCGCGCCTTCTGTTCCGGCATCTCTTCAGCCGAAACTTACTCAGTTGACATCAGGTGGGAGGCCGTTCTCGGCTGCTTCGGACGAACTGGGAAAGGTTGCGATGTCGTTTGTAGAGACGGCAGATATGGAACTTCAGGCCTTGGGGGGTGAACGTATACCAGTCAACTCCCGCATCTTGGCAAGGAGATGGGGTCCATATTTCATCCAGCTCCTCCGAGAATCCTCTGATGCACCGATCTCGGATTCTGCAACGCTCCGGCCGATGACTCAGTATCCCAGTCGTAATTCGACCATAACGATCACTCCGTCGATTGGAAACGGCAGTACCTATTCCAATGCTACCACGCTGGTTAATCAATCCAATTCGAAATCGCAGAATGCTTTAATGTCGAATCTTGAGATACCCTCTGCACATACACTAGCTCCTACATCCCGTCCTCGCGTTCTCTACCTCCCTCACACCTTTCTCACCATCAAAATCCTCGTTTATTACCTATATACCTCGTCTCTCCCGCCCATTTCCTCTCCTCTCTGCACGCCCCAGATACTTTGCTCCCTGCTTCAACTTGCTCGACCGTACCAGGTCGACGGTCTCCTGGAGGCCACTGTCGAGCGGCTTCATCAGATGCTCGACGGAAGAAATGCCGCTGCCGTCTTCAACGCTGCCGCCATGGCTGCAGGAGGCGGCCGAGGAACCGGCTTCACCAGCGGACTCGGCGGTACCCTCGAAGCTCTGAACGGCGCAGCCAACGACTCGTCAGCCATAGGCTCACAGGAGGCCACCAAACACGAGTCCGACACCGAACCCGGCACGAACCACATGCTCTCCCGCGAGCTGCCTCTCCGCATCAACACGAGCTTCTCCGGCCGCAGCGGCCGCGGAACCAGAACCCGCGAGAACTCCGTCAGCAGCGTCAGCACCGCGACGTCCGCCTCGACCAGCACCACCTTCAGCCAGGCCGACTCGGACGTTGTGGGCGAGCACCCGCGCCCCGGCGGACGGAGCCGTCGGAACACGGACGCCGACGGTTTCGATCGGCTGGACCGTGAGATCTGGACCGGCGACGTCAGCAGCGTCATTGGGCTGCAGAAGCGCGGCCTGCGCGGGCTCATGGAGGGTCGCAGGTTGAGGGAACGAGGCGGGAAGCCGATGAGCGGTAATGGTGCCGCTGCCGGTGGTGGTGCTTCTGCTGCTGCTGCTGGTGCCGCGCCGGCTGGTTTAGGAGTTGGAGATGTGAACACAGGCGGTGGTTGAATTATATCTATTTAACTATCTATCTATATTTATTCTATCTAATTAGTCTATCTATCGATATTATCTAAGCCGGGTTAAGACTGGAAGTACGCTATTTCGAGTGTTTGATATTTCCTCCATCTTTGTTGGATGAGATCTATCTTGCTAGCTAGTGACTTGATCTGGTCTGGTTTGGCTTTTTGACTAATAGGTTGCTGCTGACCCGATCGAACTGTCTTGTTTCTCAGCGTTACTATTTATTTGACCTATCCTTTTTGGTCAGGCTAAAAAATATGAATATATTCCTACTTGTATTGTGTTTTGCAAGATTAAGGAAATTCATCGTACATTGATTGTACTTTGATTCATTGAGGTAAGACGTAACGTGACATGTTATTAATTACTTAAAGTGTGCCTACTCGTTCCTCCTCGTTCTTGTGCTTTTATCAATTTATTTACATAGTTGTTTACCCGTGCCGCTACCTATCTTCTAAGTGTGGTATGGTGTTACAATGGTGCGTTGGAGGAAATTCGACGAAAAAGTTTCGTCTGTCCGAGTCTGAGGTCGCCTTATTTATTTTTGTGAGGGGGGAGGAGCAGAGTTCCCGATTCTATTTTTATTGAAGTCAAATCGAGCTGGGCAAAACGCACAAAGACTCTGTATAATATATCATAGCATAGAAAATAAATATAAACTAATGTAATATGATATCAAGACATACGCTAAATAACCTAAACCAGTTACCTAGCTAGACAAATAGATGATCTGGATAGATAAATAGGTAGAATAGATAGACGCCCATTCAATTCAATCCGATTCGACTCCGTTATAAACAAACAAAGAGCATGCCATACCTAAGACAGGACAAGATGGGCTATGATAGATAGGAACAGATGGTAGATGGTAGATGGTAGACGGACGTGAACTTTCGACATTTCAAGACTTTCGTGACGCTGACGCTCAGAGAAAAACGGTAGCTACAATACACACATGCTCACACTCATTCAAAAACACAACATGAAGAAGAGAAAAAAGGGAAAGGGAAAAAGGACACACGTAGTAGAAAGAGAAGAGATGAAGAAGAGAAATGAAATGATCGCCTTCGTTTCCTTTCCTTTTTTTTTTCTCTTCACGGGAGGTCCAAAGCGCATGCAACGCAGATCGCGTTGAAAAAAACTCGGTCTATTCCCGCCTAGTTCCCCCCCTATACGTCTTCCAATCTTCCCTGAATGATCCATCCAGGAGGGAAAGGGAAGGGAAGGGAAGGGAAAGGGAAAATGAGACTACCTTGCGGGCGCTAACTAACTGACTGACTGAAAGTGACGCCTTGTAACACCTCCGCTACATTTTGCCTTGCCATTTTGCTATTGGCGATCGGTCGATATGATATTCGTCAATTTATGAAATATGAACCAAAAAGAACATCCAGTCGAGTTGCTACGGCTACGGCTATGGTTATGAACCAGGCACAGCCCGGGCGAGGACGCGAATATTGTCCACGAACCCCTTGATCAGCTCCTCGTACTGGTTCTTCGGATCCCCGGCCAGCGCGAGGTCGCCTTGGCGTCGGACCTCCGCGGCGGAGACCTCGATTTCGAGCTCGTGCTCAAAGTCAGATTTCGTGGGAGGCTGGTGTGGGATGTTAGTCTAGATCCATCGATAGAAACACCGGTTTGGGGGAAACGGTTCTGGGGAGAGGGGGCTGGCCTACCTCTGCTGTGGCCACCTGCGTCAGGTCGATCTGATATGCCAGATGCCGATAGCTCATGCGATCCTTATTTCTCTCCCCGCCGGCCCTCCCTCTAGCGCCTCCGCCGTCCGATACGGCCAGGTGGCGGACGTCGCCGTCGTAGTTCATTTCGAGGTTGACGCTCACCCGCCAGTCGAGATGCGTCCGGGGACTGTAGACGTCCAAGTCTGCGATACGGCATTTGACGATCTTGGCGAGAATCTCGCCGGTCCGTTGGTCCGTGGTGACACGCACTTTCGGCTTATGTCGCGGATGGAGGTTGTGCTGGATGATGGGGGGAAGCTCGGACGGGGAGATCTCGTAGAACGTGTCACGCTCTTTCTTGTGAGCGTACGATAAGGGGATGCGGTTTGAGTTAGCCTGAGACATTGAGGCCTTTACGGCCTCGTTCAGGAAGTTGTTCATTGCACGATGTTGTGCCTATGGAAAAGAATGATTAGTTGGTGCTACCGTAGAACAGGCAGACGAGACACGTGTCTCAGAACACGTGCAAAATGGGTTCCCGTAGAACTTACCAGTGTCATGGAGCTCTCAAACGATGTCCGAATGTTGGGGTCATCTCGATTTATGATACACTCTGTCATCACAGGGAGACGGAGCCTCTCGCCCCTGTTCTTGTCGACCAGCTGTCCGAGCTTAGCTTCTACCTCTAGAATTGCTCCTTGACCCGTTGCCGCTGCACCAGCGGGGGCAGCGCCAATATCCTTCCTCATAACAACCTGCTGGAACAGGAAATCGCATATCAACTTTGTGATTTCCTCGTGGGGTATGAGACCCGTGATGGAGGGCTCCCAAGGCCCAAGGGGGCCGTGACTTGGCTCCGGTGGAGCAGCAGGAACTGGTCGACCATTCGTAGGCACAACTCCATTTGCCTGACTTCTCGTCGGAGGCGGTGCCGCTGCCGTCGCTTCTGCAGCCGGGCGTGGTACGGGTCTTGGTTGCTGTTGTTGTTGTTGCTGTTGAGTAGAAAACCGTTCATCTAGCAGATGTCTCGCGTGTTTGGGGACGGGAGGGCGTGGATTCGGTATAACCGGGCTTCTCCCGCTGGTCCTCGTCGCCTTACGAGCGTAAATCGGGGGCTCTTCGTACCGCATCCTCTTCCGTTTCGGTGGTTGTGAGGAGGAACCGCTCCCTGACGAGGCAGCACTGTCTGGTTTTTGCGGCGGGCCTGAAGGCATATCGGTTGACGAGAGGACTCTAGATGAGGGAGAGCTGTTGGTATGCGGCGCAGCTGCAGTATATGACGGTTGAGGGGTAGTGGATTGATACGTCGATGAGGTTGCACCAGCACCACCATGAGACTGGTTGAAAGCCGGCCCCGTAGGACTTTCCTTCCGCCTTCCTTCTTCCATGCTATTGCGATTGGGTGGGCTCGTCCGTTCCTGGGATCCTGCAACGCTTGCTTGCCGCGGTGTGGACGAAACAATGGTCTTGGGGCTCACACTGACACTCCTTTCCCGGTCCACTTCTGAAGGATACTGTATTGGGCCCTGGCCTGACGACCTCGAATCCTGTCCGGTCGGCCCCGTTTGCGCGATTGGGGATGTTATGCTCCTTTGTTCCCGTACATGTGTCTCCGGTGCACCCCATGGACTGGACAACTGAGTATGCTGCGAATCGCGACCGGAGGACTGTGGACGGGTTGCCTGAGGCGAAGCACGCTGGTAGGACGTCGACGGAGGGCCTAGAGGAGTTCCGGGCTGAGACCGTTGGGCATGGGGAGAGAACTGCTGCGGAGGAAGAACTTGCTGAGACCCTGCGGAGTGAGGACTTTCCCTGGGAGGGTATGAGTAGCTGTAGGTGGGAGAAGGGGACAGGACGGACTGGATGGACTGGGACCGTTGGTGGGAGAAGTAAGACTGCTGCTGCTGCTGGCCAGCGCTTATGGGCTGTGGTGTATACGGAGAGGCCAGTGGGCCCGGGGGCTGCTGGCTGTAGACGGCGTTGTTGCCAGAGTTAGCGATGTAGGCGTCCCGCGAGACGGACGGATACGACGGTGAGCTCTGAGCAGGACTCTGGCCGTGCTGCGAGTGAGAGCCTCCACTCAGACTGGAAACGGAGTTGTAGCGGTACGGTGATTGGGCTGAGGCGTAGGACGAGGAGCCGTCTGGTGAACGGTGAGGAGGTTGCAACGGCGGATGCGGTGGGCGGCCGCTGTATCCCGCCTGATATGGAGGTCCGGAGGGAGAGACGTCGGTCTGCTGGTGGTGATAGAGCGTCTCTGGGCCAGACTGCTGGGTAGGGGAGCGTTGGAGAGGTGGAGTGTCATTGTTTGCGCCGCCGCCGGCGTCGCTATTCATGATCGTGCGCAAGTCCATGGCGATAGTGGTCGAGGACGGGGCCGCCGGGTGCAGCTCAGGCAAACCCAACGAGCGTGTCCTAACAGCTCATGAAACGAGCACCAGGGCGAGGGATCGACGGAGATGGTCCCGTTGTCGCGCGGTGGGCGTCGATGAACGCTGCGGTTCGCGCATCCGTGAGGTTGACATGGCAGACTGCGGTGCGGACAGGAGCTATGGATATCAGAATCTACGCCTGCTAACAAAGCTACGAGCATTCCTGCGAACAAAGAGGACAGCCTGGGCCGGCTGAACGTCTCCTCCCGGAGGCTACAGAGATCATACAAAAGCGGCACATGGTCCAGCAGGTGAGATGCCCATCTCAGCGGTGTCGCCTCCTACACATTTCTTCCCTTCATGCTCCGCCATCCCTTGCCGGTCTCGCGATATTCCCTTGAGGCTCAAACTGGAGCCAGCGGGGGGGGCGGCATTGGGAGCAGCAGGCACTTGGGTCGGCCAGAAATGGGCACACTCGATATCCTGACCACCAAACACCCACCCTTCCCTCGTCCGCCTCAGGCCTCTCCTCCTCGACCTTCTGGCCTTCATCTCGCGCGCGTCTCGCGATCTCTGCATCCCTTTTGGGCAACCCGCGACGGATCACGTGGATTCCCCTGACTAAGCAGGATACAGATCACATGATCCGTCTGGTCCTCCAACCTTGAAGCATGCGTTCGCATCTCAGTACATACACAGTACGCAGCAACTGGTTGTGGGAGTTACTTGCTACAAAGATAGGATGCTGTGATGCCATGGTCTGTGCAGATTCCGCTCCTTACTGGTTCAATACTTTTGTTCAAGTTGCAGCATCCCGAGCTACTAGCAGTCAAATGTGCAATGTACATACCGTCCGGCCTGCACTGTGCCGGGTCGTGTCCACGTCGACGGTGCCCCAGGAGTTCATGTGTCTACCGGGTTCCTTCGCCCCATCGCCTCATGACCTGCGTGAACACCTGGCGGTCAGATGGAAAGACAGTAGTTCCTGCACAGCCATGTGCTGAAGTAATCAGCCCTGGGCCAGATAGTTATATTTGGATGCACAGTTGACGTGCATAGAATCTGAGATCGTGGCGGTGGACCCTCTGCTCCTAGCGTGGAAGCCAAGGGGTCTGCATCTCATCTCCCCACCCGGCGCCGGCGTCGCACGTTGCCGCTGGGGCCCGCCTGGACTGGTCCCCATCTGCGATACGCGCAAGCCATATATATACCCGCCGTTTTCAGGGCCCTAGATGCATAACGTGGGGGTTGTACAGGACAGACATTGCAACATGGCTGTAAGGGACCTGTAGGATCGTAAAGGAGTGTAGATGAATTGCCAGGTAGAGGCCTGCGCTGAAGGAACTTTTGTCGATGGTCGATTTCCCCATCCGCTGCACCTGGCAAGCTGCGCGCAGTGCGCTGCACTGGCCATGCCAGATCGTCAATCATCAGGACCAGACTGCGATCTGCCGGTCGACAACGGCTTCTGTCCTTGGTAAGTACAACTCTTGCATTCGATCAGCTCGTTTATATCATCTTCGTCTGCATGGAGGCGAAAGAGCTGACGGGAACGGTGCGCCGCAGGACGGCTCGCCGGTATGGTTCAATGAGATCGGCGGATCCGCCGCGGCAGCTCTTCTTGTCCCGCCTGGGCGCTGCTCCCCATTCTCCCCTTCTCCCCTTGACCTTCTGAACATCTCCCTGCTGCCGGTCCAAAGCATCGATCGTGTCTTTTTCGTCGGTCCTCTGCGCAGGTCACACCCAGTGTCAGGTCGCTTCGAAGAGGGCTTGGATGCCTTTCAGTCCTCATACAGCACCTTCTGCACCGGGCTCCGCGATCCCGCAACCGTCTACACAGTGAATGGGGAGATCTCCTCCGCTCTACAGCTGAACCGTTACGATTCACGTCTGAACGGCCCTTCGAAGGCGTCTCTCTAGGGCTACGACATCCAACTCTGCGCCCTCATTATTCACGGGTACCTGCATCGATGGCGAGCAAAGACTAGCAGGCGTCTCGATGACAATCCAATCTGGCCGGTCCGTATTTGAAGCTGGGAATGTATCTCTCTGCTCCGGTCCGACCTTAGCTGCCGAACATTGTACGGTGAGCGTCAGTGATTGAACCGTCGCCCTTGCTTCATCCTAGCAGACAGTTTCACCCACTGGAGCTCGCCTCACCTCCACCATGCCCCGATACAACGATCTTCCCCGTCGACCATCCACCGATGACTCCATAACGGATACTGAGTCCGGTACGGAGACACGATATGCCTCGACATCGACTGGTCTGTCGGAGCACTGCCCCTCGTACACATCCGACAACTCGTCTATATCGAGTTCCCTAGCAATGGATGACGCACAAAGTGGGTTGGAACGAGGGTTATCCCAGTTCGCCATTGCCCTGGTACCGAGTTACTTGCGACACTTGGTGGGCGGCGAAAAAATGGGCTCGATGGAGCTACATTCGATTGCTGCACTAGATGGCTTGAGAGGCTGGGCCTGTCTGCTCGTCTTCAACTTCCACTTTCTTTTCACCTACACCTGGAAAGTGGCTGTAGGATGGGGGTTTGACGAGAACAACTTCGGGATCCATCAGCTGCCTTTCATCCACATGCTAGTATCAGGGCATATCATGGTTGCCATCTTCTTCGTCATATCCGGCTATGTCCTTTCGCACAAGCCATTAAGGATGATCCGGAACAAAAACTGGGAGCGGGCTCTCACTACTCTCGCCTCGACAACCTTCCGTCGCGGGCTTCGCCTCTATATACCCTCGATCGTTGGCATCTTCATCGTCTTCCTTGCCGTGCGCATGGGTGTCTATGACTACTCGCATCGCGTTATCAATGCGGGCCTGACGATAACAGGGACGAACGAGCAACACCCGCCGATCATGAAGACATTTACCGCACAGTTCTGGGACTGGTACTACACAGTAGTCCATCTGATGGATCCCTGGCATTGGGAGCTCTACTATAATAACTACAACCCGCACTTGTGGACCATTCCGGTGGAATTCCGAAGCTCCATAGTCTTGTTCGTAACTATTCTTGCAACATCAAGGCTAAGAACCGCGGTGCGGATGACATTACTGTCCTGTATTATATACTTCTGCGCTCGTTGGGGCCGCTGGGATGTGGTCCTTTTCCTCTGCGGCATGTTCATCGCCGAGGTTGACCTGGTCAACGGTATCTGGGACGGCCCCAACCTGAACGAAAAGCCCAACGACGGCGGTCTATTCAAGCAGCTGATGCGTACCTATGGCCGAGCAATATGGATTTGCGTCTTCATGTTCGGCCTCTATGTCGGCTCTTCACCGAACACCGGTGTCAAATTCACACCGGGATACAGATGGCTGGCGAATCTCACCCCGAAGACTTACCCCGAACCCCACCGGTTCCCGCACACGATCGGTGCAGTGACCATCGTCTGGAGCATCAACAATTCCAGAGATATTCAGAAGCTATTCACCAACCGACTGTCGCAGTACCTGGGCAGGATCTCGTTCGCCTTCTACATCGTGCATGGCCCGATCCTCCATTCGCTGGGATACTCGATCATGCCCAGCATATGGAAGTTCACCGGCAAGGAGACAAATACCCAATACTGCACGGGTCTCCTCATCGGCTGGCTGGTTTGCCTTCCCGTCTGTCTCTGGGCAGGAGATGTCTTCTGGAGAGCGGTGGACATCCCCAGTGTCAAGTTCGCACGGTGGCTGGAGGACAAGGTCATCGTGAAAGCCAACGGTGGTTCCTCTGCTCAGTGGTGACCTCATGCCTAGATGCAGGTATCCATTTCCATCGCCTCGTTTCTTTTTATCCGTTCAGGTGTTGAATTGTGCCTCTTTAAGATCGCCAGCCGGCCGTCATGTACTTCATATTATTTTCTTGTCGAAAGATATCATTACCTGTCCTGATGTCAGCAGCGGCGCGGCAGTCTTGTCTGTTGCATTTTGGGCACTTTCTCGGAGTTCCTTGGTTATCTCAGTTGCGTTGCAGCGCTGCTTGGAAAATTGGTGTTTTGCTATTCGGGTGTAACGGGGATTCCATGTTTATTATACCACTGCCGGAGGCTGCTTGCTTGCTGCTCGCTTCATTGATTCATCTGATCTTGTCTGGTCTGGTCTAATCTCAGCGGCGGACTCGTTGAAAGTTGCCCTTGGCCCAAAAAAGGTGGCAGGCCCTTTTTTTTTTAATCAACTGTTTGGTGTATATATCTTATTCTTGTATCCTTTCTTTCTTGCTTGTGCTGTGCACTTATCTGGACTTTTTGTATGCGCAGACAGAACAAATAGAGCACATTGACTTGGACCGGACTGTACCTAAGGTTGCTATGTATGTATGTTCGTGCGGGCTCACCTACAGACAAATCAAATACCTACCATCCACCCATCTATCTTCTCCCAGCTGGACCTATCTAGTTGGGTATAACCTGTCGAAGTGATATCCTCTCCCTCTGTGTGGGTCAACCCTTATATACTGTACAATCCAAGCTCTATCAGCCCTAGGCTGGCATGGTGCTCACGCCCACGTTCAGACCGAGAATTGCAGCGTGGGTTTGGGTTCGCGGTTCGTGGGAATGCCTTGGTAGCGGTTATGGTGCCTTTGACGTTGGTCAGCTTATTCCTTACCGCACCTACCTGCTATCATTACTGTCTTGAGCCCGCGGCACTCAGCTCGGGGAGTGAACGGGTACGTGTCGTTGTGCTATGCCAGGTGGGGCGGGCGGCTTCATGATGATTCAGTACAGTACCTGTTTTGTTCCCTTCCGTTTCCAATCCTAATCAATTCCTCTTCGACTCTGACAACCGGCGTATATACACAAGATTACACACTGACTGACTGCATGTTGAATGACATATGTTTATGTCCATATGAAAACAAAACCTACAGGGTCAATCAGATCGTCAAGAGTTCTTTTCTTATCTTGTTATCGGTCCGATGTTCTTTCTCCATTTCGCGGTTGAAGTCAGCTCAGACTTTATAAAGGTACCCATGTGGATCAACATGTCCACCTGAACGTTCAGTTCAGTCTTCAGACTTCAGACCTTCTATCCCGGATGTGGAACGAAGGACAGTACAACAAATCCAGTCCCCATGAGCCGCATCGGACGGCACGGAAGCAAGCTAGGTACCTTACAGTAGGGCTTATGGATGGGATCATCAATTTAGTACAGCAAATGGCACGCTGGGCTTGCTCCGATGTTTTTCTTCTTCTTAAACAAATACTACACCTACCTTTCTATTCTTGGGGACAGCACTCTGCTGTACTGTACGTGGGCAGGGCAGCCATAGATAGCCCCCCCTTTGCAAATCGCATTGGCAACGTTCACGAGCTCAGAGTTGGTTGTTATTTCTTCCAACTCAACGAGGCGGATGCTGAAATACTATGGAATGAAGGATAGTAGGGAGGCATATATATATATATTGCATTATTCCAGTATATATGGTTTTCAGTCTACATACATGTCATAGGTATATATTCATCCCTTATAAGAGGAAGAGTTTTCCACCAAGGCCAGATATATGTAATTTCACTCTAGATCAGATTCCATTGCTCCGAGGTCCACCTAAGATGCCTGAGGCTATCTATCTATCTATCTATCTATCTATATATATATATATATATATATAATATGACTTGGTTGACCTACTTCAGCACTCCCACTTAAACAGTTATATTATCTGCTTAATAGGAAAGGGACTCTTAGCATAATTTTCGGTTCTAATAGCGGGTGGATTGTAAAGGGAACGGCGTATATGTGTCTTCAAGGTGCCTCTCTCTCTCTCGCTATCATTGAAGACGTGCCCTGACAATCTTCCCATTGTTGCTGATCGCGAACGAGGAACATCAGTTCCTTCGGACAGAAAAACAGAAAATGCAATGCGTTCTCACGGCTAATTCCTAATCTGGAAGACCAGCCCGCCAATCAGGATCTTCCAGACCGGTGTCGCGCAATGACTCGGACGTGCTGGCCTGGATGCCGGTGCCAGCCAGCTGCGTGCACAAGCAGAACACATGGACAATGACAAAGAGCCACGTCATCCAGCGGGGGCTGACAATAGCGTAGCCGTTCCCTCTTAAGGATTGAATGGTTCTTCCCAAGGACATGTACATCGTGGCGGCGATGAAGGGGGGTGCGATTGTAAGGCCCAGGGGCCCATATCGTGGATATTTTTGCTGGACCATACTCGACCGTAGCAGCCTCCTGATTCCACTGTGATCGTGATCTTCTGTCAGACTGGGTTTGTTATGTGGATGATCGGCGGATAGGAGACGTACTGATGCCACCGAGAATCATGGGTATTGTCACTTTCAACACCGGCCAATACAAACAGACTCTCGCTGGGATCATATTTTCTCTTAATATCCAACAACTTTGTATAGCTGGTCCCATAGAAATCATGCACAAACATGTTATTGTAGGGATTCGCCTCATTAATGTATGCACCGGTCTCCGACTCCCGCTCTCGCCACATCTTTTCTTTTGTCTCTTCCATCCAGTTTGCTGCATCCTTCAGGGCCTGTTTGGGTCCCCCGGGCTGAGTGGAGTTGATAGTCGCACCGTTGGTGATGAAGTGCACATAGGTGGCCCGCCAGACTTCGTTCACGGCCCCCCACCATTCCTCAGAGATGCTTTTCATCCCTGCACCGCCTTATAAGCCAACAGTGGCATAGGTGCCCGCCGTCTCATTCTGTGCGCGCAATGCTGTTCGCAGGTAGGAAACAAGCTTATCGTGTGGCGTGTCGACGAGCTCAGCGCGACCTAGCAGGCGGGTGGAGATCAGGCTTTGGCCACCAGCTTCATTGCTACCAGATATGGTGTTGAAAAAAGCTGTGTAATTCTGGTATTATTCAGCAGTCCAAGTGATGGACAGGTTCCCGTTATCGCTCTGGCTGCGAAGGTGAGAGATCACAGGATCCACGAGTGAAGTCATAGCTGCAGGAGTCATGTTGTAGCCAAAGAATACTTGGTTTACATCAACGTCACTGGTAGGCTTTTTCATAGATTGGGAGAACATCATGGCCGTCTCAATCTCGATCATTCTTTGCCATCGCCTTTGTTGACTTCATCGGGTGATGATGCATCTTACCCCAACGCAAGATCGAAATGTCACGATGCAAGGGCCGATGACAGTCTCTTCACTTTAGTGCTAACGTCAGGAATCTTGGTGGCACTTCAGGAGGGGTGGATAAGTTGATTGATCTCGTGTGATTAGAAGTAGAATTGCCTATGAATGAAAATCGAAGTCAAGTTTTCATTTTTGCGTGACAATGACTGTTCGTCTGTTCGGCTGGTCATATAATTAGTGATTGTCTTTATTAAATTAACTTAGACTGATCTGCCCGCATTCCTCTGGACCGGTCATATTTTTGGATATCTCCGACGCGATCAGCAATTATTTCATTCTTAATATGGAACGCACCTGGGTTCATTAGAGGGTCGTGTTAGGCATTTGGACATTCCTCTTCCCGTGTTGGTGTTGATACACAAGAGTGATAATTAAGTGGAGTAATTAAGGCACTTTCCAACTTGTTGCAACGGGTGGGTCCGGCAACTAAAACTCTTTAGTGTCGGCATGGGGGCTACGGCGTTCTCTCTCGTATTCGTGTCTCTATTTCCTAAAATGGAAGAAAAATCTGCAGAAAACCGTTGGACTTGGGGTGGCGAACCAACGTCCCTGGTAAGTATTCAACTAACACACACGACGGACAGCTCAAGCTTCTTTATTTATGATGCCTTTCACTACTCTATAGAATTTATGCGACATTTTTCGGATAGATTTACGAGCCCTACCTAGGTAACATTAGACCATTTGCCACTTGCATTTTATTTTCTTGGTGTAGTACTGGGTCCGAGTGTGGGTTCTAGTCAACCTTGAAAGTTGAAACCCCTTGGGAGTCTCGACATTATTGTTATTGCTGGCGAATAGATTGACGTCTTGGCGGTGATCCATCGTCCCTGAACAACGTAATTCTATTTCGGATTAGGGAAGCCTCCCGTATTCGTATTGCATGCCTACCTCCTTCCTAGGTAATATTCTTGCAAGAACTTTGGAAGGTCTAAACCATAAGCAAATCAGCCACTTCAATGTTGTGTGTGCGGTCCTTATTCGCCCTACCATCTAAGTTTTTATTCCGTCCTCATTATATGTACACAGTCTTATTATCCTTTCCAGCATCACTGTGGAACGCAATCCATGCCTCTCACGATCTACTTGACAATCCGAAACCTGCCTACTCGGGCGGCGAAACTCTCCGCGGTCGAGTGGTTTTCGATTGTCTCAGCGAAGTCGATGTGAAAGATGTGTGAGTCTCATTCTCCGGATACGCAAAGACAACGGTGAGGAAGGTGAAGTGTGCCGGTGCTCCCAGAGCAACTTATCGAGGCAAAGCTCTGCTGTTTGAAAAGGAAAAGATTCTTCTCCATCTAGAGGGCACATTAACCCCTCAGCTTTGAATGGCCTTTTCAATTTACCTTTCCCACACACATCCAGCGTCAGTCAAACAGATTGCCATGGCCGCCAAGGGACCCGTTCGATAGTGAAATACCCCACTTATTACCACCGACCTTTGCAGCCAATGTCAAAAACGAATCGTGGGAGATTGAATCTTCAGATCCAGGCGGAAGTATCCAAGCCGCAACGCATCTTATGGGCAAGTCACCGCTCTTCCAGGAAGTAGTACCTTTGAGGTTTGTACCATTGGTGATATCCGAAGAGAAAGGCAATGTGTCGGCGTCACGACAACAATTCTTTACAGTCCACAGTCTCCTATTACTACCTGAGAACAGAGGGAAGAGACTCGGCGTGCAAGGAAAGTTGAACTCTTGGCTTTCACCGAGCCAGCAACCTCGATTTAAATTTCGTGTTACCTTCACTTATCCTTTCCGCATGTGCCAATCTGCGCCGCTGGCCTGCTTTTTGGAGATCGATCCCATGATGGAAGATTCCACCGCTTACCTCGGTTTCTCCCGTTTTCATAGAGTCGGTGTCTCTCACACTCAAGGAAAAATTACCATTTTAACTCGGCAATACACCCATATATCAGCTTGGATATAGATCGCAACTAGCTTATTACTCTTCATAATCTGGAATCGCGCTGTATAGTTATGGCACGTACACCCCGTAAGAGTGCAATCCACTCTGTGGGGTTCGACTCACTGAAAAAAAAAGATATTCTCCTGCTCGGGGAACTCTGGCAAAACTGATAAAGCAGAGTAGAATAGAGGTTATCCAAATAGCCTCGCAGTTCCCAGCGGTTAAATTTGGAAGTATCGCTGATACGCCTCGTAGTCCAATATCCAGATGGTGATCTGCCCGTGAGATGCTGGATTCTCGAATCTGAAGGCGGTCCCGTGCCATATGCAGTCCAGAAAGGCAAGAGTCAAGTGAACAGAAAAGGAAATTCGACGCATCTTAATCTGCCAGAAATAGCGACTGCCCTCATCCTCAACAAACGTAAATGATGTTGAAGTCATAAAATAGTGCTGGAGCTAAAGGTCCGCGAATGAGAAGTTGGCATTGTGCGCAAGTCCTTCTGATGATGATGTCTCTTGAGATGTGGCCACGCAAGACTTTGTGCTCGATGCGGGCGAATCTCTTTTATAATGTCACAAGACATGACGGAAGTTGGTTCTGTGGGCGTGTTGAGACTTCTTTGATCCCGTATCTTCTCCGGACAGAGAATAATCACCAGGTGATTGAGTGGTCAGTACAATTAGTGCCTGCCGGTTTAGACTCGTCGCACCGGAAACTCATTGCTTTACCAGAAAGAATAATAGACTGACCTTGATGTGACGTCTCTTACAGTTGGCACAGCCCAGCCGCGACTTGAAAAGGGAACGTCGGGAACCCGAGCCTTTGCCTCTCCTCTTCTTCTGGGAGGCTTCCAGTTCTTCGGACATGGGCAACGTGTTTGGCAAATTCGCACCGGGTAGGTTGGCTCATCGCTGAGCAATGATAATGTACATACATATACATAGGTCACCTGTTTGGCATGACCAGATCAAATGGAGGTTTATTTTTAGGCAGCGCAGCGGAAGTTACGTTGGATTGTCTAAGCTAGCTAAGGAGACTATGCCTAAGACAGGAAGGAGATGCACTGCCAGTGCCCCTGCTCAGGCGCTGCATACAGGAAGTTGAACCCCATCCAGCCACTTCTACCACTTACTGTATAACAGCAACTAGCTAGAAAGATAATAGCCATAGGGTAGGCAGGTAGGTAGAAAAGTAGATAGAGATGAATGCCTGTCCTGCCTATGGTTTTATATTTAAGAAGCAGGCCAGACACAACCAAGGCGTCTCGAATCGAACAAGTATGAACATAGTGGAAACAGCTAGCTAGCCATTTGTTTTCATTTACCCATTCATTGACTCATTTCTTCATTTCATTTCCACGACACGACTCCTGTACATAAATATAAATAAATAAGGCAAATTTGCGTTAAAAAAACCTTAAGTTTAAAAAAAGCGGTTGAATCGTCGTGCTCGTGTTTCAGCGTGCACGTGAGAAAGAGAAGAGACCAAATAAGTAGGTAGGTAGATAATAATAGAATAAGAAACCCCACCAATCAGGCCAACCAACAAGCAAACTTGAAAAAAGGGCATAAGAAAACATATTTCTGATCTATTCATTTCATTCACAACGAAACACCCCAGAACCCCTTTCCTCCACAGACGCCTAGCCAATCACGGGGATGGCCTGAACTGCTTGCGCCACCCGACGGCGACCAGCTCAGGTTCGAGACCTCGTAGTCGCATTGCCACGCGGCTGCGGGGCCGCGCTCCTGCGTGGTGGATGACGACGGGCCGGAGCTGGCGTGCACGTTGGGTGAGATGGCAGCAGCGTTGTGCTGGTTGATCAGGTCCCACACCAGCACGAGACAGTCGTCCGCGCCGGATCCTAGGGTGCCGCGTCGCGTCGGAGACCAGTCGATGCAGTTGATCGAACCCGAGTGGCCCTTGAGCTCGAGGAGGGCTTGGCCTGGTTGTCGGACGTCGAGGATGCGGATTATGTTCGAGTCCTGGGAGAAGGTCGCGAGGAGGTGGGCATCATGGGGGGATGCTGCGTATCATGTTAGTATCCGTAAGGATGTAGACTATCAGCAGAATCGGACATACCCGCAATACGGAGAAGAGGAGGCGGCCATACGGGTGGCGCATGAGGGGTTGACGGGCTGGAGTTACCAGGGCTCATAACTGTACAATTCGGTTAGTAACTGAAGAAGACCATTGGTCTTTGAAACGGAAGACGTACGCTTTTCAGTTTTCTCGTTTGGCTCGTATATGATGGTACTGTGTTCCAAACTGCGAAGGTCGAACATCCGCACGCTGCCATCCGCACCGCAGCTGACAAATACATCGACACTGTTCGCGCAAAACCGTACATCATACACCTCTTTATCGTGAGCGATGAGCTGCGTCTTGGCAGTGAGAGTCGGGATATCCCAAATCGTGCAGGTGGTATCGATACTGGATGTGATGATAAGGCTGGGGGAGATCGTGTTCCAATCGAGCGAGGTAATCGGGGCGGTATGTTCGGGAGATTTCGAGTTGGAGAGGAGAGCTAAAGGAGATAGTTTGGCCGCTGGAGGATCTCTCTGGTTCGAGGGCCGCGTGATCGAATTGGAAACCTGGGACGCCTGTGAACTGGGCAGTGACCACAGACGCAGATGGTCCCCTGAAGTTGCCAATAAGTCTGTTGACTGTTTCTGGGAGGATGGGGGCTCCCACAAAATTCTTGTTACGGGATAGGAGTGCGTTGCTTCAGCGGTCTTGACATATTCCAACTTGACTTCCCCAGCTATCGCGTCAGGGGTATCGGGATCTGGCTGCGTCCGGTGGGCATCGATAATTTGAATCTGGGACAATCGTTAGTCAGTCTGCACATATCTACTATACAGGATGGGGGGAACGTACATAGTTATGACTATCTTCCAAGTAGCTCCCAATGGCGATCTTTCCAGCGAATGAGCCTGTAGCAGCCATCGGCCACTTGCTCCAGTCCACAGCGTATATCGGCCACGGCGCAATATAGTTGCTGTTCGTTGGCACCTGCGGCTCTCCTCCGTTGTTGTACGAATTGGGGCTCATCGTAACATCTGCTAGCACTGAGTCTCCCTGTGGTCGTATGTCTGCTAGTCCTAAGGGAGAATACTTTGCACCCTGAGGGGTATGGGGCTGATATCCCGTGCTGGGAGGCGAGACGTATTTCGAGTTCTCGGGAGTATTCCCATATTGCTTGTACTTCTGCTGGTCAAACCCCGCAGGGCTCGACCTGGAATGCCCGCGCGAATTTATCGTGACGGTCGTCGGTTGCTGTTGCGACTGCGTGGACAGCTGAGGTAAGGTCGGGACGGCAGACGGCGCAGTGTTCGTGGATAACGGGGGCGGACGGTTGGTATTCCCGGGCTGTAGAGCACCAGGAAGAGCGTTGCTGGTGGTGGTGCCGTACTGGGAGTGCTGGGGGGTGGACTGCTGGACGTTGATGGATGGGGGGTTGCTGTTCGCAGCGTCCGGAGGGGCCGCGAACTGATGGTGAGGTTGCTGGCGGGGCGCAGAGGCCATGGGGCCGGACACAGGGATATGCAGCTCCTCAGGCTGGCGCCCAAAGGCGCGACGAGACGAGTCGAAGGACGCAGGGTTGGACATGGCCAGGTCAGAGTTCCTCCTGGGCGTCGTATAGGCAGAGCTGTCCGCGGCGAAGAGAGTATCCGCTTCCGTCGACGGCGGGCCGTTGGTGCGCAACGAGGGAGCGCCAACAGCGCCTAGAGTCTGAGCAGCGTGGTACATGCCTCCGAGAGCGCCGTGCGAGCTGGATGATCCATCCTGGGCATCCCCAGCGTGAGGAAAGCCGTGGAAAGGCATGTTCGGCCGCGAGCGTCTGCGCCGTTGTCGTCCAGACTCATGACGAGATCCTTCTCCGCGTGCGCTGACTCAGCCTTTCCCCGCAGATATGTTATATCTCCAGATACGGATACCAACTGACGATCCAGATATCCAGACGAACAGACCAGCAGACGAACAGAACATGGACGACCACATCAGCCAGCCCTACGCCCTCCTGCTGCTCCCCCATCCGCCATCCTCGTCCTTCCCCCGTCTGAAGGAAGCTTACGGCCCCGGGTTGTCCGCCGTCTTCTCCAAGCTCTCCGCGACCCTCGATGGCGCCAACCGCATCGCGCTGCTCGACATCGCCCTGCCTGTTCCAGGCGTGCTCTCTCCACGCTGCCAGCCGAGAGCCAAGATCTTCAACAGTCTCCAGCGTCTTCTCGCAAGCTTCTATAAGCTCGTTGGCGTGATCTGTGCTGCAGCTAACATCGAACTCGACGGGCCCGGCGGGGTCGACACGCGGGTGTTTTTTGTCGACTACGATCCAACCGGAGGGTTATCATCCTCCAAACAGGGGCCGGTGATTGACTTACGGACGTTGGCAACTTGCGGTCGTCCGTGGGAAGACGTCTACACTTTTGAAACAAAGACGGGAAAGGAGCTGGCCGCAGCGTTCTCCACCTATTTACGCTCTCAAGCTGGTGATTCTCAATTGCCCAAATTTTCTGCGGTTCCAGGTGGGGAGGAGTCGATACCATCTGACGACCTCCTGACTACCAATGATAGCCAGTTATTTCGTCATTATTCCGTTGCTGTCGGCGGCACTTGGGATCATCTCCATGTCGGGCACAAACTGTTACTCACAGCAACAGCGCTGGCGATTGACCCCCTTGCCGATTCGAATCAATCTAAAGAAAGACTTATGACAATTGGTGTTACAGGCGATGAGTTGTTAGTCAACAAGAAATATGCCGAATTTCTGGAGAGTTGGGATGAGAGATGGCAGAGCGCAAGGTCTTTCTTAGACGCCATCATTGATTTCTCTCCACCGGAGACGCATGTTGCCAACATCCAGCGAATATCAAATCCAGAGCCCAACGGGAAATACGTCCTGGTCAAGGTGACGCCGGATCTGTCTCTCAAATTTGTGCAAATATCAGACCCGTTTGGCCCAACCATTACGGATCCAAGTATAAGTGCATTGGTTGTTTCCCAAGAGACACGCTCCGGTGGGAAAGCTGTAAATGACAAACGAGCAGAGAGAGGCTGGCCTAGTCTAGACGTATTTGAAGTTGACGTACTACATTCCGGGGAGGTAGCAGAGACAGCAGAATCCACCGCTGCCAGCTTCGAGTCGAAGATAAGCAGCACGGATATCAGGCGGCGTCGGATGGACATGGCCAAGGGAAATCTCTAGGAGACGCATTCCAACTACATGATAAACTTCTGCAGCCGTCAAATGGTGTTTCTATGACCCTACATCATATCATGTCTTCGACCTCAACTCCACCTGATGACGTCGGACAGGAGGGCAGTATGGATCAAGGATCCAAGTGTGAATGCATAGGAAATGCCTCACGGGTTTTTCTCACTCGTACTCGGCGGTCTCCGGGTATAGCCAACACATTTGCTTCTGCACTGGTAAGCCTGTAGAAATCTCGAAGCCAAGACACAGGACGGTTGTGGCTGGCCTTGTGCTGCACGGGGAACCGGGACATCTTGCACCTGCAGCTCACAAGCAGTTCGTCACGGTGACTGTGCAGCCAGAGGCTCTTGTGCCCCTGAATGCAGTTTCTGCGGAGCATGGGGCTTGCCGGTCGCGGACGGAAAGATTGGTGATGTTGGTGATTCCCCTTTCATCCTGCATAAATAATAAATTATTTGAAAATCAACAGTCCCCGCGCAGTCGGATCGCAGTTGATGGCTTGTGTGTCATCGGGGGCTGTTGGCTGTGTCCCCGTGTTGCTCACCAACAGCCCTGGCGACGCTCCGGGTTTCTATTCGGGCTTCCAAAAGGGCCTTGTGCGCCTGCAACACCGTGCAGAAAGCATACGGCCCGTCCATAATGGAAGTTGATCACGGTCTTCTCCCGACTGCGCAGCGGGCCGAACGAAAGGCAAAATTCAAGACAGCATCGCAGCCCGCGAGGTGGTTGGCTGGCGTGGAGATGAGCGATTCGCTCTGCCTGTTGGTATCTTCGCTCCTCAGCGGGGACGCTCTTCTGGCCCGGGGACTCGCCTGAGCTGGCCTGCAGCGGTACGCCCGCCGCGCAGCTCCAACTCTTCATGCTTTGCGCCCCGGCCCATTCGTCGCTCTCATGTTTCGTTTTCTCTCCACTAGTTGCTGCTTGACCCAACAGGCGCACGGCGCTGCAGGATCGTCCTCATCTTTCGGGACCTCTGTGGTCATGTGACCGCGATTGTATGGGCGTTCGAGCCTATGAGCGCCTTGCTCGACATGTTGCATGGAGCTTGGATCTATCTCTGCGGCCCCTAGCTAGGCTGTGAGGCAGGGAAGAGCGCGTCTACTTGTTGACGTATGTGAAACACGACCTCTGTTGACCGGCTGGAGGCCCCTGAACTTATATTGTCTCTGTCCGCCCGAGTCTGCGAGGTCCCCTCCGCTGTCCTCTCTTATATAGCTCTTCTTGGGGGTTTGCGTGAGAAGCGTGCTTGTCTTATTTACAGAGTTCCTCGTGGATTCCATGTTGCCTGGCGTGGGCCAACCAGCCGGTGATTCGGCTGTCTCGGTGCGGTGACCATGGACAGACCACGTCTCATTGGAGATCTGGCGGACGAATTGCTCAGTGCTATCCTGTCTTTCCTCGTGCCAGGCACAAGTGCGTCCATGGGCAGAGACTGTTATGAGAATCATCAGCAGCATAGAAGCTCCGAGAAGATCGAGGACAATGCTTCCTGCTACGGGGAGAGGACAGACCTGGACAGGTTCAGGCTCGTCTGCAAAAGGTTCATGAGGATAGGGACTCCACAGATGTTTTCACGATTTGTGCTCAGATTCTCCAATGAAGGGTTCAAGAGGCTGGAAGATCTATTGAACATGCAATTGGCCTGCCACACGAGATACTTTACGTACATGGTGCGGCCCTTTTACCGAGGACATGGTATTATCTCAGCTACCCACATAAAGCTCTAGAGACACTCAAAGCTGACGGATATTCGTAGGTTGGAAGCGTTTTCTGGACGACGTCAATTCGAAAACTCCCAAGGTCTCCGAGCTTCACAGGCTTCGCCTCAAGGAGCAGAATGCCCTGGTCGAAAGCGGCTATGACCTAAAGCTATTGAAACAGGCAATGGCTGCGTTCACGTCCCTTCAGCAAGTGAAACTCCTCAGACTGCAGGATGAGGCAGATGAGGAAATCTTCGAGTGCATCAGAATCCGTGGCATCAATGAAGAACATGTCTGCCTGGACTGGGAACCGGCGTGTTCCCGGGCAGTAACGAACCTGGCCGCTGCCCTCCTCGAGTCGTCTAGTATTAGCTGTCGTTTCATTGGACCACAAGTCAGCCCTGAAGCTGCACTGAAACTTGTACACACCCCAAAGATGATACTCTCAGCGCTTGCTACACGCCTGACCTGTCTAGACGTGAACTTCCACTCAACCAAAGACGTCAGCTTCATCATGGAAGAGCTCTCTGACGTCTTTCGCACCTTCTTCACAGCAGCCCAGAACCTGGTCACCGTCAACCTGGGGTTTCCCGCAAAACTTCCCCTCGACCTCCGACTGGAGGACATCTTCCACCGCGACGTACAAATGAAAAAGCTCAAGACTCTGGGAATCCAGGGCTGGCGCCTTAATGCGGACGAGATCATCGACCTCTTACGCCGCCACCTGGACCAGTGGAGCTCGCAGCTGCGCGAGCTCCGTCTGTGCAACATCTACCTCCGGGACGGGAGCCGGTGGCGGGACGTGCTGGCCATGCTGCACGATGAGATGAAGCACCTGGAGCGCGTTGACCTCCGCGATGTCGATTATTGCAACAACTTCGACATTGAGTTAATAAGCAACGGCATCGAGGTCCATAACCTCCACGAGGCAGACCCGCCCCCGCCTCAACCACTGCTGCCATCATCTCTGGAGGTGACGAACGGAGATGGAGACGGAGACGGAGGTGAAGACCAGCAGCTCCTCCCATTGTTCTCTTCGACAGCCAACAACAATCACCATAGTAATAACAACAATGGCACACATTTTCTGACAATTCTGCACCAAGAAAGACATTGGTGCCCGGAGCTTTATTATCATGCCCTGGGCATGACTCCGGACGAGCTGAGATCGCTGACTGCGGATGAGCTGGGTGACAACGGGACGAGGGTGACCCGGGAACAGAGACTGCTCTGGGAGGCATGGGTGGTTTCGTCTTCAAGACGGGGCCGCGGAGCTGAGCGGTAGTGATTTTCACTTGAGGCGGACAGCTATCGCTAAAGGTATATAACCGGTAATCAAAGGTCCTACATAGATACTGTAACATCTCGAGCAGTTTGAAGAGAACAAGAATTAAAGCTAAAGGCAAAGCCATCAATAAACTAGAACATAAGACGTCACAGGATGCTGAAGCCTACCTACCTTGTATTCTGTACAAAAACCAGTATAGTAGGCGCAAGAAAATCTACTTGATCGTATCTAATCTACCTTCACCTGCCCAACTTACTCGCTCGGTCACTCATCCCCCCACGGGTCCATCCTCTCATGTCCTTCTCTTTTCAGTCTCCGAGTCGTGGACGGACGAGCGGACAGGAGGTAGCCCAGATACTTCTATTAAATAATGTTCTAAAAATAAGTAAAATTTCTTTCCGATGATACCTACCTTACGAGGAACCCAGTCTTAGATACTCAGTTAATATCATGTGAAAAATACATACATATCCCGTTTTCTCACTCCGCACCCGCTACTTGAACTCCCTCTTGCTCCTGCTCTGCTCTGCTCTCCTCCTACTATATAGGTACCTAGGTAGCTTTGCCCTCATTCTCTATTCTCTCTCCTATTAACAACATCCCTGACGCTTTGTCCTACCGTATTTACCTGCTTCTGCCTTTTCCTCGACTATAAGCTTACGGATGTGCATTTGTAAAACATGATATCAATCTACGACCCTGTTACTAAGAGCAAAGAGGGGCAATTTCGATTCTATCTCTGTCCTGGCTCATTCTGGAAGAGCCAAAATCCCGCTCTGATTCTGCAGTTCGCTGTCATGGTAATTTCCACAGCAGAATTTCAAGGGTCACACTTGCCATTTAAATCTGTATCTGTATCTGTATCTGTAGTCTGACTTCCCATTTCAGGGCGAATGGATACTAACTTGCTCACTTCCTACCTAACCTTGGGGTGAGCTAGCTCGTGCCTCTTTTAGAAGGATGCGGAAGTCACAGCTGTCAAGATTTGAAACCATCAGTGCTGTAGGTATCTAATACAGAAAGCAAGCACCACTTACTTGCAGCCATCGCTCTCGTTGTACAGCACAGTGTAGGACCTTACCTTCCTTCCTTCTTTCCTGTAAAGATAAAAAAAAAAGTTCCAGCATCAACTGCCTGCGTAGCGCCTGCTAAGGTATTAAAAAAGAAGTCGTCTGGAAGCTTATAAAAGCCGCTCTTCTCCCCCTCCCTCTCCTCTTGTCCTTCTCTTCATCCATCCAGCTATCATCGACCTAGGTGCTTTTCCACGGATTACTTCTTTCATTGACCTCAGACCTCAGCAGCGACGTCTAACCATGTTGTTTCTCACAGTATATCAATGTCACGATAATATACGTGTGGTCATATGGTCATATCTTGTTGTCATCATCGGTCGAAAAAAGTCCCATTCCGCTCTCCTCCCCTCTCGTAAGTCCGCCAGTCTAAACCTGTAGACAAGACCCTCGGAGCCCACTTGCGAATATATTGCACCCAGATTGGAAGGCTACGTACGGAATAAGGTGAGCGGTCATGATAATAAAATTATCTCTGAGCACCTGCAAAGATGAGAAACCAAGCCAGTTATCTTTGAACCACTCAGTCAGCGTAAGCTTAAATTAAAAAAAAGGACTTTCGCAGGCAACAAAAGTAATGGCGGCTGGGGCGAAGCTTTTTCCGCAACGGAAGCATGAGTTCCGTACGTCATCCCAGGCAACGAGGCTTCGCTTCCGGAGGGATCTCGTTTTGTTACATAGGTATATGTCTTGGGAGGGTTTGAGGCTGAGACATGACCGCTCTTGCTGTATTCTTTTAACCGTACCATGTAAGTACCTAGATACATAGCTCTATTTAGTGCGACCAGAGGTTTCATATCTGTAATGATATCAGATTCCAATTACTGTGCAAGGGTCCGATCTGCCAACGCGTCGTTCATAGCCGTCTGGTCGCGAGTGAGGGTGAAATAGAGGATCTACGATACGCCTTGAATCAGATCGGGTGCCCTCCAAGCTGTTAAGTATTATTTCCTTTTATGGTGACGGATAGAGTCTGTTCACCTAGCTGGCCTCGTGTTCTCTCGTCTCGAAGTCATATCAAACTCATGATGTACAGAGCATGGACTTGCCTGAAAAATTACAAAAGAGATATAGCAGGTTATACCGGGGCCGGAGAAAAGAAAAAATAGTCCTCAATCACCTAATCAGATCCAGACCAGATTCGCCTCAAACACCGCCTGCTCCCGCACATGCCTCAGCAAATACCCGCACGCCTCGGCCGGAAACTCTAGCAACCTCAAGATCCGCTCGTCGCCACTATTCTCCAGGAACATGCAGATGGCGATGCACTCCGACCGCACACGCGACTCGATCCACCACGACTTGACCGAGCACATGAGCGCCAGCCACCAGGCCAGGATGACCAGTGCCCGGGGGTCCTTCTTCAGCAGTAGGTTGATGTAGTCCGGTAGCAGACGGCCCATGAAGGGCGTGTATTTGGGGAAGCTCTTCGCGGAGCGTTCCAGGTTCAATAACGGGGAGAGCATCCGTAGTGGCCAGTGGTAAGGGTTGGTTTCCTCCGTCGTCGTGTCGTCAATGTCACATAGGTCTGCCAGTTCAGGGTGCAGATCGATGCGGCCCAGACGGTGGTCGTCAAATGTCCCTTTATCGTCGTGCGACTCCATGAATGTGGTCCACCAGATGCTCTGGTAGAGCCACGGTTTGGTCAGGTGGAGCAGATGTCGGAGACCGGATTGAAGTATGAGCCAGCTGAGTGCCTGTTCCGGTGGTTCGTGGGAGAAGAGCCACGAGTCTGATGGTCTGTATTCCTCTGCGGAGAAGGAGCGGACGCTGGACAGGAGACAGGTCGAGAAGAGCGCGTCCATGTTGTGCAGACCGACTGTGGAGTGGCGGATCTCTTTCGAGTAGAGACCGATGGCCTGCTGCCAGTGGTAGGCTTCGGCAAGCTTGTAGCTGCTGTTGTCGGGGAGGATGCGGCAGAGATGGGTCGTAGCGACGGCCATGATACTGTGCATGAGGTAGGGTTTCTACATACCACACGGTCAGTCGTCCGTCTTTGAAGCTATTGATTTTGGAAGATATCTCTGACATTAAATGCCAACCGCATCATCTCCCCCTTCATCACGTTCCGAGCGGACTCTGTCCCAACGGTATTCAGCGTGAAATTCGTAAAATGATGCAGAGCAGCAAGACTATTTGGCATCTTCGGCGGCGTAATAACCTGTATACGTCGGTGCAAAGGAGTCTTCAGCTGCAGCAACTCATCGATCTTCTCTGCGGCCGCGAAAAGGGACATCGAGTAGGCCGCTGAATCGGGCGAGGAAGAGAGATCAGGTATGTTCTCTAGGAACTGGGAGGCAAAGCCTTTTCTCTGTATCCTCCGGGTCTTGGTCTGGATAGCTGTATAGTCGCAGGTTATGCCGTATATTTGACATCTGCGGCATTGGGGTTTGGTCTCGTCGCACTTTGCACCATTCACTCAGTTAATTTGATTACTATTCGAATCTGAAGGGGATATTAGGAAGTGAAACCCTACCTTAACCCTCCTCCTCTTACAGTTTGGACATCCATTCCTGGACTTCCGGTGCGGTCTGCGAGGGTGGTATACTGGCTCTTCTGAGGGCTGTTGTTCCCGGGTCGTCGTCGTATCTTCTAATGCAGACCTAGGATTCTGACCGTTCGGACGCTTCGCAATGCGAAAGACAGTCTGCTGGCCTCCTACAGCAGCAGGCCGCAGAGACACAGAAACAGACGACGGGTCTCCGTTCTGGTTATAGTTATACCTCCAGAACTCGATCTCCGGAGGTGGGGATGGTTCCGGGGTAGCTAGCATTGTCGTTGACTTCTGAAATTGAATGGAATTTAGTCAACTCTTGGAGCTTTGGGATATATATAAAATCTAATCGACGATAAAGTAAGTAGTGAAGTCACTAAACCAGCTCTTCGTGGTTAGATTAGATAGAAACCGTCAAGCAGAGCAACGGTCACGAAAGTTAGCAAGGGTAAGTAAGCAGCTGAAGGAGCGCTAGATGCTGAATATATAACTATCTGCACTCCAAAAACATTTGCTATATGACGCAAGGCTAGAAATAGAAACCAATAGCAGATCTCCGGCCCAAAAACCATTAAAATTTCCAATGGAAGCCGAGGCTGCTTCACGATTCATCCGCAGAATAAACGCAAGCACGAGAGAGACATGGATCCACTGAACACGAGGCAGGCCCAGAGATCTCCTATTCCGCATGCGGCAATCCTCGCATTCGCTTAGAGGTGTGTATGGAAAGTGTACGGCCAGCCTACACGTGGATACGGCCAAGAACTTTTGTAGCGAACATAAGGTACAGTGGCTCAGCTCAGCTACGGCCTCCATTCTCTCTTTCGTCCAATGGATACCATAGAATGATAATCAAATCAATTGCTCGGATGCTCTTCTGATATATGGCTCCCGTATTTACTGTATCGGCTCAGCCATGCTATGCAATGCCATGCTGGCTTCGAGATCATCAATCAAGATATGTGACCGTCCTTGGAGAAATCTCGAGTCGATGAGACTAGCTAGGCAGACAAAAGCCTACTCTACTGTCCAATTAGTTACTTCCGTATGGTCAGCTAGATGGATGGATAAGAAACAAATATAGAACAATCTACCCGCTTACGCAGTACTAAATTTGGTAAATAATATGCTACCTAGGTATCTTATGAGATCAATATCTATCTGCCTATGCTTGCAGCGCTTTGCCTAGCTCAAGTTGCATATAGCAAGCGACTTGTATCTATTTCACTCTTTCCCTCCGTTAATTAGCGTATGCCCTTCTTTCTGGGAAGGGCTTACTTTCAGGGTGCTTCTCCAGAAAAATCTCGGAGCTCAGGAGTCAGCCCGGTTGCTTTAGAGGTAACCAGATTTGATGATGATGTAATTGATAGAATCAAGTTGATAGACTCAAACAAAGAGGTCTATGATGGCTTCCTGACGGGTGAGAATGAGCTGGATCTTTTTTTCATCTCTATCTATGTATATACATGAGGCAAAAGAAAAACCAGACGATCACCATCGTCATATTGTATAGTATATAATAACAACCAAAAAAAAAAAAAAAAAGAAACGCCACCCCCAGGCACCTAGCTGGGAGATATATTTCTCTAAATAATAGCCTTGGCCTAATACCCCGTGTCCTAATACCCCGTGTCCCTGAGAAGACAGTACCGGAATTTTATCTTCCCCACCTCCCTCATGCTGTAGATCTTACAGATGTTGATGTTGAAAGTGCAACTGCATTTCCATGTCTTGTTGAATCCTCTTCCACCTCTTCCTCATCATAGAAGTCTTCATCCTCGTCTGGCTCGCCCATAGCTCTTCTCCAGACTCCATCCCAGATGCCCTTCTTCGCAACCAGTGCGCCAACCAACAGGATCGGAAGTTGCCAGACACTGGCCCAGAAGAGACCACGCGCGGTGCCCTTCGCGCCCTGGAACTTGTAGAACCGGTACGCCTCACGTACCAGCCAGCCATTGGCCAGGGTGCTACCGACCAAGAAGCCCTTGTCGACGACGCCTACCCACCAGAGCCCGAAGGAGATGGGGAACATGAGAATGGAGTAGCGGAGTGCAACGCGGGCGTTACGAGCGGGGTTGGTCCACGCCATCATCTTGTAGCCGGCAGCCTTGTACTCCTCGCGGATGGTGTGAGAGAGCGCATTGAAGTGCGGGAACTGCCAGGCAAACAGGAGAGCCGCAAGAAGCCAGCCTCCAAGGCTATTTTCGCTCAGAAGCATATCGCGCCACGAGTCGTGGCCCGTCGTAGCATTCTGGCCCGCTGCAGCAACCCAGCCCATCATGGGCGGTATACCACCAACAATCGCGCCAACCCAGGTATTTATGACATGCATCCGTTTGAGCGGGGTATAGATAAACGCATATAAGACTATATTTGCTGCAGAAAGCGCAGCAACGGTAGGGTTGGTCCCGAAGTAAAGGAGCGCAACACCGGTGGCTCCGGTAGCGATCGCAAACAACAGCGCAGCACGACGAGAGAGTAATCCGCGAACCAATGGTCGATTACGGGTGCGGGACATGCGCGCATCATACTGCGGCTCGAAATACATGTTCAGCGTGTTGGCGCTGGACGAAGACAAAAATGTTCCTGTCGTGAGATAGAGGAATGTAAGAGTGGACGTCGAGAGTGTCGGGAGCTGGGTCATGGCAGAATCGAGGGCAAGGAGCGATGAGATGGGGTAGAGACCATAGGCGGAGGTGGTTGTCAGGACAATCAGGAAGGACAGTCGCGGTTTGGTGAGGGCGAGATATGCGGCCAACTTCCGGCGTAGAGAAGTTGCAGGGAGGGAGGAGGATATGGAGGAGAGCTGGGCGGAAGCGTCTGGAGGGATGACCGGCTCCGCTCCATTGTCCTTGGACTCGTCCTTTAGACGTTTCCTCCTTCTGTGAGGCAATTCCTGTGAGTGATCCGAAGCAATTGGCTCGTCAAGGGACTCGTTCAGCGGAGTTCCGCTCGTAGAATTGATCGATGCATTCTCCCCTGCGGAGATGGCATTGACTTTGGGGACGGACGCAAACACCCCTTTCTCAGCAGCGGCACCGGTCGACGTCTTATTCGAAGAGAAATATTCCTTGTTAAACGCTCTGGGCGCGGCCTGGCCGTCAGCAACGCCCGACCGAAGATACGCCGACACAATGAAGCTGCGTTTCGGAGGGGCGGATGGCAGGCGCGCCAGTTTCGAGAGGCATCGTGAACATAGCACCCTCGAGTCCAGCGCTGATACTGGCCTCAGAAGGGAGGGCCGGAGTACCATGGCAGATCTGGGCCGCAGCGAGCTGGCGGAGTCGGCATGGGAGCGCTGCTTGTCGGAGGAGCGCAGGTGGACGTCGAAGAAATCCCACTTGCGGCCGTGGAGAGCGCCGTCGGGGAGTCGGACTTGCGGCACGGACCAGAGGCGCAACTCCACAGTCCGCCGTTAGCCTTATCTGAACACTTTGTTTTGTTGATCATCGTCCATCATCTATCTTTTTTTCTTTTAATCCACTCCGATTTGATTTTATTCAATACAACATCTTAACCAATTCATCCCTCATGGACAAGCTCCAAACAACCGTGCTTGACCCGCTCAAGCCCTACCTCATCCCCATCACCAGCAAACTGCCCGAGCCGGTCAACAATGCCATCATTTCCCTAATCGGGCCGTCCTGCCATCAGACCCTCGTCCTCGACCTGGATCTGACTGAGAACCCGGAATGCACGTCGCTCGCCATCTCCAAAGCCCTGGGCCTTGCCATTGTCTCCGCCAGCGCGATCGTCAAGGTGCCCCAGATCCTGAAGCTGATCAACTCGGGCTCCTCTGCCGGCGTCTCGTTCACCTCGTACGCGCTTGAAACCGCCAGTCTCCTCATCACTCTTTCCTACAGCATCCGCAACCAATTTCCCTTCAGCACATACGGTGAATCGGCATTCATCGCGGTCCAGGATGTTGTGGTTGGCATTCTGGTTTTGACGTTTGCCGGGAAGCCTGCTGCGGCGGCCACTTGGGTCGCCGTCGTCGCGGCGAGCATTTACGCTCTGCTGGTCGACCAGACGCTGGTGGACGCGCAGACAATGGCCTACCTCCAGGCGGGCGCGGGACTGCTGGGAGTTGCCAGCAAGGCTCCCCAGATCTTCACTATCTGGCGCGAGGGCAGCACCGGACAGCTGAGTGCGTTCGCGGTATGTATATCCGAGAAGCAAGAAGCATATTTCCACACTGGGCGTCGAGTACTGACTTGTTTTTCTCGTAAGGTCTTCAACTACCTCGTCGGATCTCTCTCCCGCATCTTCACTACCATCAAGGAGGTCGACGACCCGCTCATCCTGTACGGCTACATCGCCGGATTCACTCTGAACGTCATCCTTGCGGCTCAGGTGCTCTACTACTGGAAGAGCCCTGCCAAACCCAAGAAGGTGGCTGAGAAGGCCCCGAGGCCAGTGGGGCAGGCACCGGTTGCCGAAACCACCGGTGTCTCCCCGAGACCAACCGGGAAGACGCCTACAACTCGGCGCAGGGGTTAGATTTTTTCAAGCCACGACATTTCTTTCATATTTTAAAAAGTTCTAATTTATAAAAACGAAGTTTTCCGACTTTCTTCAGCTGAGAACCATCAACTGCCCCATCGTATTTCAATGTCGGTCGTCGTATTAGGCTTGGCGTCCGACGGTAACTTTCGCCTCCCGGGAGAGCTCTCGAGCTTCTTTCCCGGGCGTTTCCCAGGCTTCCTAGGACAAGAACCTGTGAGGCTGCGCTTTCTCCATATAGAATCGCTCAATTGCGACCAGCATGCATAGAATTGGTTAAATCTCGATCATATTCCAATTCTTCTGTGGTGATAAGTATGGCGGAGCCTGGAAGCCTTTTGTCTTTGTCAATCCAGCCAAGTCACAGGAGATGGCATAATGACTCGCCTGGGCGCATAATAACTGCCTGGACAAATACCCTCTATCAGAGATAGAGACGCGCAGATGGCACAGGGCTATCATGCTCGAACTGGCCAACCATAATAGACGGCCCAGCTTGGATATGCGGCACATGAAGCAAATCCAGACCAAGATTCGTAGAAAAATTTGCCTGAAATCGGAGTAGGCAGGCTTCTAGTAGACCGTATAAATAGGGGCAAGGCGAATGATTGTGCGCGGTTGGGTGATCCGTATGAGCGAACTGGAAAAAGTTTCCGCTGTAGCAAAGACGAGCTTATAGACCGGGAGGCGTTGTCCCGGGAGAGAAACGGCTTATTTCCTTTGAAAACACTGAGGAACTTCGAAAGGCACTGCAGACATGTCAGCATTAAGAACGAAGATGGTGATTATTTCAATAAGGGATGTATCCTCACATCTCCCGAAACCTTGAGCGAGGGAGGCAAGGCAGAGTTCCCAGATGAAGACCCGACAGATGTGCGCCTTTAAGCAAGGCCTTCCTGGTCTACCGCGATTTGGGCGGCGCTCCCGTCATCATATAGCGAAGGACATCGTCCAGAGGCAGAGCGGGCGTCACCGGCTTCGTCGCCATGCGGTTGGCCTCAGACGCGATATCAAACTCCACCCCACCGCCAGTCCTCGTGTGCACCCCAACAACCTCCATCTTGTCCGTATCCAGATCTCGTTTCTCCTCTTCATCCTCCTCTTCTTCTTCCTCTTCCTCTTCCTCTTCCTCCAGCCGTCTTCGCAACCCCGTAACCACATTCTCAATCCCCATCTCCTTCTCCTCCAACGTGAAATTCCCACCCCACTCCCTCCTCCTCGCTTCCATATTCGCCTCAATAGGCGCCCACTCCCATAGCTCTGCCAGATCCTGCTCGCTCAGCAGCCCCTCCTTGTTCTCTAGTGCAGAGTTCCCCGCGTTCCGTCCACGAGCGACCCAGTCCTCGACGCGAGGGTCGAGCTTCGTGCGCAGCAGCTGTTCTAAGACGCCGGCTTGGGTACGACCGGGGTAGTCTGGTCCCGGGTAGGCGACTAGGGAGGAGAGGAGTTCGCGGTGCTCGGAGAGCTGTTCGGAGACGCTGACGAGGTTGTTGGAGATGATGCTTGCTTGGGATTGCAGTGAGGACCTGTACGATTATGCAGCTTAGTAAACTATGCGCCATAGACCTTCAATTGGAAAGAGATAGTAAAACATCACATACCACGACGGTAGAGGATCACTCTGGTTCAAGCTCGCGGCGAGAGAGCCCAGAGAGTGCGTGAGCTGCACGAGGCGCTGGCGCGTCTGCTCCAGGACTTTGATTTGGTCCTGGTTCAGAGTCGCCATTGTAGAGGATCTCTGCTAAAGCAAATATCTCACTGAAGAGATAAATTGGCAAGGTATTTGATCTCGACCTGAGAGTAGACACTGCGTTAGGAGTGCGAGGGACAGAGCGAGGCGTATGGTGGTGATCAGTACTGGAGAGCTGGTCCGAGCTTTGGTTAAACACGGGCCAGAGCCGGAGATATCTTAGGAGCTCCACAACCCCGACATTCCACATTTCCCCTCCATCGCGTGCTACAGTACCTATCTCGTGGGGTGTTTTTCGTTTTTTTATCTATTCTCCCGTAGCTTACATATTTTACTAGTATTGATTATAGTCTTGGGAAATTTTATATTTTGAATACCAAATTAGATATTATTCATTTGGAGATACCTACAGTCTGAATTGTTTTTTTCCAGATGAGCACCTGCATGTATCCTTCAAGTTCATCTTCTCTCACTTCATGTTCTAGTCTTGATACTAGGTACTACTTTATAGTGGGTGTTACTGTTCTATCCTATCTCCATTTCTTTCATATACTCATCCTCATCCAGACCATCAAGGCTTTCCTTTCTGTCTACCTAATTTATCCACCACGACAAATTATCAGAAAGGAGCTGCACCATGACCTTGTTCTCAATACCTACTCTACCTATATACATTGTGTCAAAACCAATGAGCTCTGGAAGGCAACAGATGACAGATTTATCCGCTGGCGAGTGTCAAGACATGTCCCAGGACGTTCGTTGAAATCCGTCATCGTTCCTGGGGATGTTGTTGACATGAGATGGCATGATATCCCGGATCGGCCGTTGCGATACATAAGTCTGTGTCGAAGGTCTACTGATAATTGTGACCCTTAATCGGGAACAGTTTCGAGCAAAGCTCGCCCACCCATATGCAGTCAATACCATTAAGGACAAAGTTATATGGCCCATCTCTGTTTGAACAGCATGAATTACAGCAAGGATTCACTGAATAGTCAGGAGCCGCGTACAGCAAGGCCGGCCGTTCCCTTTCCACCTAACAGCGTTAGCAATAGGCAGCGTCAACGGATTCTCTCCAGCCTAATACGCGGGTCCAACGGGATGATTGCCACCTAACTGGTAGCTCTGGACCATACTGCTGGTTGCCAGCAACCCCGTCAGTCTTCTTAATGCACGATACCTTTTGAAACTACCTGAGCCAGAAGTTGAACCTTCCACGAATACGGTCATGTTTTTCTTCCTAGCCATTGTATTGGCCAACTTCAACGTAAACACGCGCAGCAGCATCGATGCCAATGGCTCAACTCAGACGCATAGTGCTCTTTGGCGGGCAGGGGAGTCAGTTGTTTCTTTCTTTCTTTCTCTCCCTCTCTCTCTCTTCTTTTTTTTTTTTTTTTTTTTCTACCCTTTGGCATTGTCCTCCCTACCTACCTGTCTGCTACCTAACCCAATGGACGTGTGGAAAACCAGCAGTTGGCCATAGGCATTTCGTACGTATCATAGGTCCTACCTAAGCGCCGACTCATCCTCTATAAATAGTCGTACCAATACGGCGCATTGTACCGTACCACCATTTTAAATATCACTCCATGATACCCTATCGCTTTTCTTTGTCTGTTCTCCTCGAATCTCACGTGTCGCAGTTTATTTAGACATCTCTCCCTCCTGTCCTTTTATCCTTTCTTTCAGTCCTTAGATGCTGTGGCTTTCCGTATCTCTTAGGTGGATATCCAAGATAGCCTGCTTTCCCCATGGATCTTCTCTCTTCTCAACCGCCGGCTTATGGCTTTGCATTGAGCATTCCTTTCTTCGTCACCTGCCCATACATACGCTTATCCATTGTGTCGTGATTGATAAGCCACTGATATGAGAACCAGAAACACGAAAAAAAAGCATTTTCATTATCTGACGACGAGAGATCTCTCATATAATTTGAATACATCGTTGCTTGCTATACATTCCAAGAGCGGATGTTACTCTTCGCTGACAGAGACAATAGTTTACTCCACGTCGAGCGACTCAGGGATAGGGCAATGTCAATATTTGAGACTGACTGCACCGCGATAAATAATACCGAGATGAATAAATAAACACCAAACAACCCACAACACCAAAGTTTCGGGGACGAGAAGGGGAGAAAAGATGAAAGGGACCTAAGTGCGGTCATAGGATAGCGTTGGGTATCATTGATAACTCGGATCAAAAAAACTTGGATCTGGTGATTATTAAAAATATTAAAAGGGAAATTGCGTGGAAATAGCAGGCTCATGCCTCGTCCGTCAAAACAACAATCATGTCGGATATAAATACGCCGAGGGGTGACCAGCACCTGGTTGCGCTTGGAAAGGCGCATTGGAGTTGCCAACGATGAGCAGGATCGGCATTGAAACCGTCGAAGAGACTCGAACGATCCAGTTGAAGGATGCGTTCAAAGGCATCTACGTCCCGGGACTCCGGCTGGACGACTACACCTTCTTCGAACGCCTTCGGTTTGCTATGTCGATAGCACTCGCCAGTCCGTTGCCCATTATGAAACGTGAAAGATGAAAGACGACTAGTGGCCGGTCGTCTTCTCATTCTCAGGATGGTGCAGCTGCGCTGGAATAGGGATAGTTGGAGAGACCGGTGACATATACGGTGAGAAGCCCATCTTGGAGATTCCAACATCATGTCTACGCCCATCATAGTCGACAAAGTCAAACCCCGTCCCGAAAGTTGGCGTCCCGGCGACATGGTTTGTGGGACTATTATAAGGAGACGGCTCGCCCCAGCTTGCTTGTCCGGGAGTAGTAATCGTGGTGTCATAAGACCGCGCATGAAGATACTGCGAGTGACTCCGTGCTCTGGCCTTCTTGCGGCGGTAACGGATCAAGAAGAAGCAGCCCGCGCAGGTGGCGCAGAGAAGTATGACGAAACCGACTATGGGAAGGGCGATTACGAGTGTCAGGTTTTTGACTCCCCCAGAAGAGGGCGCAGAAGAACCAGTTGTTATCGGCGCTGTAGACGACGGAAGAACCGTGGTATTGAAGATCCTGTCTGGGTCAATTGCGAAAGAGCTCCCAGACGGCGTTTGGTAGCGACAACCATAGCGGACTGCCTGAAGGACTGAATGTAACGGACATGGTCAGTTTACCCATCTGATACTGTAGAGAAAAGACTGTAATGGAGAGTAGACGAACAGTTGGCTAGGAATCTTTGGGTAGATGTCAACGAGTAGCAAAATTCACACATGTCGATGAGATTGTCCGCGAAGGAGGGGACACCACAGAAAGTGTCGAAGATGACGCTATTTGGAGACTGCAAGTCATATTCGATCGCTGAGAACATTGGCTGACAGGAAACTAGACATGGCGTCGATGTATTTCCTTGGGAACCCGGGTACCCGTAGACGCAGGTCGAGAAAGCATAGCGGAGATTGTCTTGCAGAATGGTCAGTATTTCAAGATCTAGTCTCTCTTGGCGATCCAAGACAAGCTTTACGCACATAGACCCCACGATACATCGGTCTCTCCGGTTTGGGGATTTCCATAGGTGCTCCGCAATTCGCATTCTAGGCAGCTCTGAAAATTTGCGCCAGTCTCAGTGCTGCCGTACTGGGAATCCAGACAGACAATCTGCGCAGTCGTGGTATTCGTCGACTTTTCAGTGCACTTGCCCTCGCATGGTGAGCCCGGTGTGACTCGCAGTGCAACAGTCGCAGGAGCAAGGCTGAAGAGAAATACAAGAGATGCCGTGATGGGGGGACTTCGATTCCAAAGCGCGCGCATCATCATTAGTGAGGAGTTCTGTGGAGAGGTTTCCTAGCTACGACACCCGATGTGACTCGACGCAGCGCTTGATATGGAGAGCCTTCGCATCGATTATGGACGTTGAAAAATGGTATGCTCAGAGAACGTGAATCGTGGAGTCCATCCACGGCTTCCAAGGGACACTTGAAAAGCTCGGGTGTACCAAGAGAGGTTGACAGTCTTGGAAGACTTGCGGACTGATAAATGGAGTGTGGACTGCAGGGTAACAGGCAACGAAGGACCGAGGACCGTCTGGAGCAAAGGTCGATCAAGGACACACTGCAGTCAATCTTGATCCGGCGCTAATAGAACATCGCACATTACCATACAGAGCCAGAGAAGCACTCTCGTTGGTCACAACGGAGGGAACGGTACCATGTCCATCGATTGATCCCAGCAGATATAGGAGAAATCCGGCATTTTCGCGCAGGTGATCCACCGAATGGAGCTTATTTACATGGCGACCAGGAGGAAGCAGCCATCAGGGAAATCGGATATTGTGACAGTGATTCCCACTGCAGGTCGTTGCATTTTGGAGCAAATCGGCTGCTGTGTCTCCTCGGCCGATCGCAGGCGTCTGGCGCCGCTGAGCACGCTCATTCGCGGAGCCCCTCACGCAGAGGAGAGAGTCTATCGGGCCAGACACGGAGAGACAAAGGAACCGCGAGTCCGTGTGGAACTTGAAGCCAGCTAGTCGCAGCAGCGATGTGCAGGTGCTGGACCTATCAGTAGCGGATGCGAGATGGGCGACGATGCACGCTTGCCGGGCTTGAGCTAGCCGATGCTTGTACGGAGTACGGCTCACGGGCCGTGCGCCGGGCCCCGGTGGAGAGCTGCTGCATGCCCGGGGAACACCAATCGTCGTGCGCGGATGGTGGGCCTCGCTACTAACCAAAAGGAAGAGTAGAGATATCCAGAGAGCCAAGAAACAAGCATCTAGAAAACAACCATATAGGTATGATAGAACATAGGAATTATATATTAACATGTTCCAAGCTTTGGATGCAAGATCCTGCTGCTTGCGACCCGCCCAGAAGAACCCAAAGCGGGAAGACCATATCTCTATCCCCCGAGATTATCGCTCGACGTGGCTCCTAGCCTGCTGGCGGATTGCCATCGCCAACGTTGTCCGAGTTGAGCGCATCACTTAAGCACCTGGGGCGGTACTCAATATTATATGCACCATACGCACCAAAATCCCAATACAAGAATAAGTTACCAGCCGCATCCAGTTGTGATAAGAGACATAGCAACGCCTGTTATCACTGCAATGACTCCAACATACGATGCCTGCTCATCCATAGAGCTCTTCGTACGACGGTACCAATTCCTGCGCCCCTACCCTCTCGGGCTCCCAGAGCCTGGAGCGACGTGCGTGCCTCTTGTCGCGGAAGGCAGGATTGTATGCGATCTTCGTTATTTGAGGGGTCTCGGGGAGAGTAGACGGGGAAGAGACCGATGAGGATGTGTAGCTGGTGTGTCTCGAGCTCGTCGTGCCACACAACAATGTTGTCTGTCCTGTGGTGGTGCTTTGTTGACTAGCGCGACGCATTCGAGATGTCACCGAAAGTGGAGGCGATTTCGATCCCCTGGGTAGTCGAGACTCGTGCCCCTCTTGCGGCGATTCTGGCGACTTTCGAGCTCCGTGACCATCCTCTTCGACACATTGAACTTCATGCAGAGATTTTTCTATGTTCGAAGCGGGTGAAACTTCATCATCGCGGTCATTGGCCATGCTGCTAAACCGATATCTTGGATCGAACATGTCTGTTTCTTTGGAGACTAGCTCGTCCGCAGTTGTGCCATCCACGACAGGGCTGCTTTCTTCTGTCCTGAAACTTTGACGACCACGCTCCAGCCTAACTTCCGACTGATATCTTGATCCTGTCTCATAGTGGCCCCTCGGAATAGCCACCATGGAATTGTGCATGGATTCTTCGATGCCAGGGTCCCTTGGGCACAACCTGGAAATAAATCGAGAAGCACTACTTGGCTTCGACTTTCCAGAATGGGGTCTCGATTCTGAGTCCCCGCCTCCTTCTAAGGAGTCATATCTCCGGGTATGCCCCGATCCATAATCGACGTTCAGTGTAGCCCCGATATTGACATTCGAAGAGGAGTGCTGGCTCCAGGAACCCTCATTTGGAGAAGTGATGGAGACGTCACCCCATCGAGAGTGCATCTCGGATGAAAGTGTTCGCTTCCTCCCCCATCTTTTCATGATTGCGGCCATGACGTTGAAGGGGAATCTTTGAACTTCGACTGACCGAAGTCAAATCCGTGAGTAAAGCGGATAAAGAAGGCCGACCACCGGGATGTCAAGGTTTTTCGTGGTCAAGGATGTCTTTCCTGGAGGTCTTGTTTCTCGGCGGGTTGGACGACCTGTATTAAAACGAGGGTGAATGGCTAAGGTAGGTGAGGGGTTGACGTTAACTGTGATCAACATGCATCCATCAGAATACCATGGATATACATGTCGAGCCTCCAACAGAACTAGATGAGAGATGTTGGCTCGCGGGAGCTGCAAATCTGCCCTCGGGGTCAACAATCTCGCACGGTATTAGAGCCCCAACCCACCAACTTTGGAGCAATTAATAGCATTTGAGGTATCCAGGTCGGTGGAACCTGGGAACCCCCCAACTTTTGAACAGGTTTTCTGGCAACGGAGCAGGAAAAGGAAGAAAAACGCCCATCGGAGCCTTCAGGGCGGCGGCTGGATAATATGGGACCTGATCAGCCATCGTACAAGAGTCTGATAGAGGACACGCCACGACGCATAAGTGTATGCAAGAGGGGCTCGGTGTTGTAGTTTTGCGGCGCAGCCAACAATTGACTGCTAGTCTCACATCTGAGCGCACCTCCCATGTCCGTGGGTGCATGGCGAAGCAACCAACGCCCTGTCTGTCGTGGCAAAGGGGCTTTCTAACAAAGAAACCATCGACGTAAACTCATTGACAGCGGAACAAGTGACCAATAGAGACCATAAGCGAAGAGATCAAAGCTGGGCCAAACACAGGAAACCCTGGCTTGTTGTCCTCCGGCTGGGACGTTAGCAGTAAGCGTCTAATCTCTCGAACAAGTGGGACGGTAAGCCATTTCAAATTTCGAGTAACACAAGGCAAACACCGCATGACTGCCCCTCTGCAGCAGCTCAAGTGCCGGCAGCAAGCATCAGCTCAGCTAATAGACGGCCCCATAAAGCATTCTCGGTGAGTCCGATACGACTTTAGCCGTGGAAACGAGTCAGAATGGCGGATGCCTTCTGTATGAGGGCCTAAGGAGCTCATGAACAGAGCAGCTTTTCTCTATCCACATACTGTCAGTAAACGCCTTGCGACGATCAGCATCGTCAATCCCAACGTCAAGTGAGATAAGCGAGCTTCTGTTTGGGCCGTTTGAGCCTCCGCAGCGTTGCCAGCTAGCAGAGACAGCAGAAACGGCGGATACTCAGCCGACGCCCAAGGCCAATCACAGACCCCTCTAATCGCCAGCTGACGGCCTAGGCAAAGACGAACAATGCAATGTACAAAGGACAACAACGCACTCTATCCGGAGGAGGTAGTCGTTAGGAGTAAGTTGCACGGAAGATTCGATGCCCCACGCGACAACACCAAGGCGCTGCTGGGGGACGGGATCTAAACCTTGACGCTCCAGTCAGCGCCGCCAATCACCCGCCCCCATTCACCAACTACTCTACTCCGTCTAGCCTTCCAGCCAAATCAAGATGGCTGTCGACTGCTGACTGCAAATGATTAGCCTACGAGACGGACTTCCAGACGAAAGGAGACTCGAGCCCGACGCGCTGACGGACTTCAACGGGAACATGCACGTCATACCGGCTAGGGGATGGCCGACTAGGACCGTCGAATAGGTTCAATCGATCAGTGTAGCGCGGCGGCGGTATACCTAAGGTAAGCTTCTTTTTCAAGTAGGAATGTGTGTAGATATACATATACTTCTACTACCTACCACCTCTCTCTTAAAGATTACGATCTGTGGACGGGGTTGAAATCGAATTCTAGTCTGGATGGGGTCCGAATGAAGTCACTAATACCTGATACTTTGATCTACAGCACGTTACATATACATATTCTCCCAAATGGATGGAATGCTTGCTTGTGTCGCAAACTCGAGTTAGAGGCCCTCAAACAAGTAAAGGACAGATATAAACTGGTCAACTTGCTTGAACTTCAGAGGTCGAACGAAGAAGCTTGACTTGAAACCATCCCCAAAAGCCCCATCTGCATTCTACCCTCCGGATTTCCATGCATACTCCCCCTACAGTACCTAGGTTTCCAAAACTTTCATCACGCAGGATCCCCTGTCAAAGCCGCCTACCTAACTCGCCGCTTTTGTGTTAACGTAATCCAGACTGATTTTGCTCAGGGCCTATTCAATGTTGCTGCCTGGGTACCCTACCCTCCGATAGCTTCAAAAATCACATAGGTACCTATACAATAGCAATCGGCCAAAACTGCTAGCTAGGCAGGGGTCCCTGGATAATCCAAAGTTTTGGCAACCTATATACTGCACCTCCGTTCAAACACCCCCAGACTGGGTTCGATCCGACCCGGCTTTCCCCGAAGATCCATACAGTAGGGTACAGTACATTTGCATGTACATATATTCAAAGCTCCTGCGGATACGAATATCTTCTCAATATCTACCTAGAGACAGAAACCTATCCAGTGTTCTTCAGCATATTCGTCATCAGGCACTGAAGTTCTGCAGTAAGAGATGCAAGTTTCCATCCTTTACAGGGACTCGGACAGGGGTGAATTGTTATCAGTTTGGATAGCTGCGGCTGTATCAGAATCGACGCATACATTTGAGATCACGTGTGGATTTTACCTATTACCTACCTACCTACCTACCATGTCGTTGGCGTTCGACATACATATGTAGGCTGCCATGAAAGAGATTCTTTCCTGTCTCGCCTTGTCTGTGGCTATATCACGATCACAACGGGCATATCGGTAAATGTATATTATACAATTGCCGTGAAGGAAAAGTTGCTCTTTAAAGTAAATTTATAGTAAAGTACCTGGTCTGGGTGCGCTTATTCTTATTCTAATTCCAACAGAGGAAGTGCATGCGAAATTGGCAGGCAGAACGGGATATCCAGTGTTTTGTATGTTTGCTCTTTATCATCTCCTATCCTTATTCTTTTCTGTCTGTGTATAGTAGGTACAAAATTCTTTTTGCTTCTTCTCAAATTCCACTCGAAGGTATGTATGTCACGTACATAAAATAGTATCGCATCTGACACACAGCCTTAGATCTTCATACGCAAATACACTCCATATCCTTCATCCTCAGTTCAAATAATTCATGTATGTACACACATGGACTGTACATTATCCGTCTACTAATTTATGTACAGTACGGCTAATACATACAGCACATACATAACATGTATACATACACATGTGAGGCAACGATAGCTAGGTGACTACCTAACCCATGTACTGTACTCCCTTTTTATTCCACTTGGATCCCACGAACTCGATATACCGGATAACAAAAGAGGAAGAAACCGTTTCAACACCATACCGCGGCCGTTTCATTCATTCGTTCGTTCGTCGTACGAAAGTATATAAAGATGCAACCCATCGGCATAGACACGGAATCGTTCGAGAGAGGAGGGCAAAGAGGTCATGAGCGTAGCTGGTAATCTAGGTAGATGATGCTGTGCAGTCTTCGTATAGAACAAGTTGTTCTTTGGATTGTTGGAGTTGGCTGATCTGATCTGATCCTCCTGTGCCATTGTCATATATACTTTGCAAGGATAATCGTGCTTTGCCCCCGCACGGTACCCTCCCATATGTACTGTACGTCGAATGCGGTCGGAATCCAGTATTCCAAAATATGACTCATGCGGGTAAGCACTATGCCAAAGTAGTAAATATATACTCGTGATATCATCCATGATGCTACCAACATCACGCTGGACACATTCAAAGGCCCCGCTTTTTGCACCTCCAGGAATAGTAGCTTGAGGGTATCCAACGTTCTTTTCAGCTCAGGTCATAATCGCGTTATCAACTTCGGAAGCACTGGTCTTGGTCGCCTCGGCGGTGGAGGGTCCGGTTTGGTCAGGGGAGCTGAAGGATTACTGTTATCGCCTCCAATTGAATTCGAATTAGGGTCTGACTGCAGAGACCCTCTCTGCCTATCGGAGATATTGGATTGCGAGTGTGGTGCCGGCGGTGAGATATCACTGGACAACTGAATCGGCTGCTGATACGGATACGAGTGCGACGTCCTGCTTGGATTCGAACGGTGCCAGGAGCTACCGATTGGATAGCCACGACTTGATTCGATGGACACAGGACGATGATCGCTTCGGTGGTATGCGGCCGGATTGTAAAGTGGTAATGTAGGGTAAGGTGGCGGTGGGGATGGATTCAACGAGGCCCTCTCCTTATTGCTACCTCCTCTATCATGCATAGAACCGCGTGGCAGTAAGGGAGCTTCGGGGTCTATATAGGCGTTTGGTGGAGTGATGCGATGTCGTTCACGCATTCGTTGTTCTTCCCTTTTCTTCAGTCGATCCCATCTTCTCTTTTTTCTGATGAAGAACATGATTCCGAGGATTACTATATAACCGATTAGTATCTATAAGTGAGCCGTTCGACTCGACTTGGAATCTTCCTTCGGAGGGGAGGCGTGCTTACTTGCAATGAGAGCAGCCCCTCCAACGACGACTCCAATGATGATCGAATCGCGGGTTGATATATTTATCCCACCTCCATCAGACCCCGATGCACCGGCGGCATTCTGCCCCGCCGTGTTTTGAGGCTCACTGCCTACAGCGCCTGGAGAGAGGCCAGACGAGCCATCCCCAGGCAAACTGGACGCTATCTGCGCAAAGACGTCATCATCATCACGAGCTCGAATCGTCCTCGCAGGCTTGATGAATGTATTTGTCGGACTTCGCATCTGTGCTGGTGACCGTATCTGTCCCAACGTAACAAGCGGAGTCCAAAGCAAGCCTTGTGCAGGGATGATGCTGGGAAGCATAGCTTTATTCGATGCTCATGGAGGATTGTGGACTGAGGCTGATGCTGGTTGAGACTGAGTGGAGAGGGTGAGATAGTATTCACAATTAAGAGAAAATGCAAATATAAGGGAAAATGAGCCCCAAAAGAGAAAAACAGAATGTAGTACAGCGTGCAGCATCCCCCAATCTATCTATGCAGGAGGTTCTGTGAAGGACGGTCAGGTCCGGTTCTCTCAACAGACCGACCGACAGACACAGAACCGGGTACAAGTATGTAGGTATGTATGTATGCAGAAAGGTGTTGCTGAAGTAATAGACCGGAGAGAAAGAAGGAAATAAAGAAGTACCGCAGGGGTCCATCTTATTTTAAGTAGATCGTCCCGTCGCACCGCTAGCCTGCTGCGATATTAGCTGTTTCAAGAGGTGATATTTTGAGATCGCTTCTTTTTCCCATGCATGGCAGACTTCCACAGTACAGAAAGCAAATGTTTCAATGTGAAAATAGGTACCAAAATAGAATTCGTTCTTCATCTTGGGAAAGCCATGGCGGACCACTAACGGGCTAGCTTGGGGGATCGCTGGCTTGTCGCCCAATATCGTTCAGTCGTCAGCCGCCGCAGCGCTTAGACCTTGTGTGTCATGCAGCTTTGTTGCATTGCCCACTCAGCGAGTCAGTGATAGAAGCACTTCTCAAGGTGGTTAGAACCAACAGTAAATCCAGAGACGATTGGATCGCGTCTTCTGATATCGAGATTCGCCCTAGACTCTAGCGTGGGATGGAACTGCTATTTTGGCCCACAGGCCGACTCATAAGGCCGAATCAGATAGCAAACTGCCCCGCTGCATGGTCTCTTCAAAGTCCGTGCCGTCATGTTCTTGTCCAGAGTCGCGAGCAGAGTGCACATTCATGAAGTCCAATCGGAGATGTTCAAGTTCCAAGCGGGGAGGGGAGGTGAAACGCACGCGGCGCCCGAACGGGAGATTGGCATACCCTAAGTCTGTGCAGGAAACGCACCTTGGCGACCTCGAGGTCGCGAGGACGGTGCAGCATGAATTATGACGTGGTCTTGCATGCAGCGTCTATTAGCAGCAGAACTCTAACTGCTACTTCGTCCAAGTGGAATTGATATTGGCTTGTGTGCTTAAGCGCAACATGGCGCTTGCTACGCCGTAATTCATACACAGGTTTGGACACGAAGTTTATGACCTTGAAACCGCCTCTAAGGCTCAGAAATCTGCCTTGCACATATTGTCCGTCAATGCAATGATGAGTCCAGACTCGAGTCTGTTTTGATTGTACCAACCCAGATTCCCAAAAGGGGGGAACTGATTGGTACTCTATCTTACCCCAATTGCTCCATTTTGACAGGTCCAGATAAGGAAAGAAGTTTAGAAGAAATTGGCTCCCTCTATCAATTTTAATACACATTCTATGAAATTGAGTCAATCGAGTCCGTTTACTCCGCATAAGCACGGTACACCCCCAACCCGCTCTCCGTCTCGAATTCAAGCGGCACCCCCTGTCCAACAAAATACACATATCCCTCCTGGATGTCAAACGTCTTATTCGGCACCCGCATCTTCCCAGACCCCTTCGTCACGATCATGATGCTGGGTCCCAAGATGGACTTGACGGTCTCCGACTCCCCCGCGTTCAGGCATGTCGCCAGCATATTGAACTCGCTGATGGGTGGCGCATACTCCCTCGTCTTGCCGTTCATGCCCTTATCGCTCTTCTGGCTGGGAAGGATGGCCTCTTGCGGATCATGCGGCACAAACGTCAGCGCCTGCGTGAACAGGTCCACGCTGTCCCGCTCCGCGCGGGGGCAGAAGCCCGTGTTTAGCACGTTGTCGGAGCGCGCCATGCACTCGACAATATCCCCCGAGAGGTAGGCGTGGATGCCGTCCGCGGGGATGAAGACGGCATCTCCTGGGCCCAAGGTAAGGAAGTTCATCATCAGCACGGCGATGAGGTTGCCGTTGTCGAATTCCGTGTACTGCTTCCTGAGACGGTCCAAGAGGCCGGGTATGTAGAGCTGCTGGCCGAACGCCGACTCGGGCAGTCGACTCAGCTGATCGGTGGTCTCCGCGACGACGTTCTCGGGCGCCTCAAGCAGGCTCTTGGAGATCCGGCGCAGGGTCTCGTCGTTGAAATGCGTGTGCCCCGATGGGATGAAGCGCTGGAGAGGCTTCAGCCCAAAGATACTCTGGATGTCATTGAGTGGTTTCCATCCTGCGAACAACTCGAATTTGGACAGGGCGACAGCGATCTCGGGCTTGTGGTTCGGGTCTCCGAATTTCTTCGGGTCCCGTTGGTGCAGTTGCTCTGCGAGCTTTCTGTCCGGGTGTACCTGGAGTGGGAGTGCTTTCGTCATTGAGAGGATCTGCAGTTATCTGTCAGTAATACTCTATTTAAAACTGTTTCTAAAAGTCCCTGGCGCTGTCGAATGTGAACAGGATGTCTGTACCTTCGGCAGGAACGGTATATCAGGACCAGCGCGGTCTAGAACCGACTTTCCAATGAACTCAGGATGCTTCTTCAGATAATCCTGCAGCGATTCCCCCGTGGAAAGGACGAAGGAAGGCACCGTGGGATATGTCCCCATCCACATCTGTTAATACTAACAAGTCAATCCTCTCTGTTCACTTCTCCTCAGGATGCGGCTATTATCAATGGTAAGAGAACAGACCTCTGAATAAAACTGGTTGTTATCGATTTTGAAGTCTGTTCCCGGCGTCTTTGCGGCGAGCCGGGCAGCTAAGGAATCCTGACCCTTTTTGCCCCATGGGTCGTGCTGAGATTCTCACGATGTCAGCATCTATCTGTCTGGTTTTCAGATGCGAAAACTCCTGGAGAGAGAATTCTGCTGTCCAGGTAGATAGTCATTGGTAGGATGTCGCAGGTATACTTACCTTACACATGCACTTAAGCTGGACAACCGACTCGGCCATGGTGGACTATAGGTATGGTTCATTAATTTAGAAAGGCAGACGATCGGTAGGTAGGGACCTTGTGGCAGCCTCCTAATAAATTCTATTATTTTATTTTTTTCCCACTTTCAATCAGGGAGAAAATTAAAATGAAGAAGATATATCCCTACCATTGCCTGGGGTTATTGATCATGAAGTGTAGACTGGGACCAACCTTATGACGCTATACGTTTCTCTTCCGTCATCGCATGCGATCAGCCGGGAAAGCCGCACCGGGGAGATCTTCACAGCCCATCAATTGCTGGCGATCAAACCCACCAATGACGAAATGAACCGAACTGATTTAGTCATTGTTTTGTTTTTCTTAATCGGTTTTCCGAGGACGCGTCTCCAGCTTGGTTTGTCTCGTTCAGCGTCAGTATTGTTCCGCTTTACCTAGGCCTGACGTACCGCCCGCCAGCACAGGTCTATACTTCACCATACACTTAGTAAACGGTCGCAAATTCGCTTTTTGGCCTTTGAATGTTCTTTTCGAATACTGTTTGACATCAATGTCTGCCGAGTAGTCACACATCAACTGAGTTCCGAAGAATGAACCACACAAGATATATAAGACAAACACCGGTCGCACCACAACGCCAACCATCAAAGCAAAAACAACCCCACCCCGGAAAACAAAGGAGACTTTCCAAACGAGCGTATATAGTAACCTTATTCGTTTGAAACGACATGTGGAAAGCGGGAAGGCAATTACAACAGAACCCTGTCCGTCAAGACTCCTTGCCACTTATGAATCCCAAAAGTGCAGCAATCCAACTCACGTCCCATGGCGTCCTGTATATATCCGCAGTTCGACCAGTGTAGAGTAGTATGTGCCACGGAGCTAGATCCATTTTATCAAGTCCATGTTCCAGCCATCATCTTCATCATCCGTAGAGATCCTCCGGATCGGACACCATGGTCACTGTAGCTGCCCTTGATATCCTGTTCTTCTTCTTGTTGCTATTTGTCTTCTCCTTTTCTGTCTTGTTGTTCTTGTTCTTCTTCCCGTAGATGCTTCCATTCCTTGTCAAAGATGTCTGCTTTTCGTGATTTGACGCCAGGGGCAATAGCTTCCAGGGTTTCTTTTCAATTTCAAGCTGCATTTGTCTGTTGCTGCGAGATGAAGAGCGACCTCTCTCGAGGTCCTTTTCTTCATCTCCACCGTCAACAAAATCCCATCGACCTTGCGACTGGGTGTAGAAACCCGAGTCGATCGAAGGCTTAGCGAAATGATTTCGAGAAGTGCCGGTAGCGTTCTTCTTCGTCTTTGGTCGTATGGTAGTAACGAACTCTTCTTCGAGATATTTCTCGCTCGTCGGTATGGATGATATAGATGGATTGTTCTGGTAGTACCCACTGACCCTCTTCTCCACCTCCTCCGTGTAATCTTGAGGATCAACAGGCTTGTACACGAACCCACCACTACTGCTACCACGATGGCTTTCCTTATCAGAGGCCGAGGTCGCAGTCGCAACATGTGATGTACGTCTCGAGGAGACGGAAGCTGAAGTGGATCGGGTACTGAAGAACCGACGCCGCGGCTTCAGGATCGGGATAGAGAATGATGAGCGCCGTTTGGCAGCAGAAGCAGCAGTGGCCATGTGTTCATAATCATTCTTCGTCAAGACGGCCTCATCATCAAAATCATCACCTTCCTCCTCAGTATCATCCTCAGAGAAACTAGAATAATCATCATCCTCACTACAATCAGGCACAAACCCCGGCCCGTAGTAACTCCCTTTCTTCTTCTGCTGTCGTCCTCGTCCTCCCCCTTGTTTATAATGGTGATGTCGATGATGGGGGTTATCGAACTGGCACCACGATCCGTCTGTCGGAACGGTGATAGCCACATCGCCCCATCGCGCGTGGAGGGGAGCTCGGGGCGTTTCCCGCTTTCGGAAGAGATTGAGGTTCATGGTGTTGTATGGACGTTATTTCTCTCCCTTTCTTTTTCTTTTCAGATGGAAAAAAATCATGCAAACGAAATGGGGAGATTGTGTTTTGTTTTTTTGTAGGTTGAATCGATGAAGATATAGTCTGTCCGTATAAGGAAAGGAATTAAGCAACGACTCGACAAAGGAAAAAGGATCGAATGGTCGTCAACACCGCGCGCGAATCGTCGTATAAAGCGTTTTTCAAAATAAGGAGAATTGTAACTCATCAAACACACTGCGAGGCCAGACAGGCAGACAGATAGAGTGAGGGAGAGAGAAACCCGGCTCGACGGTGTTTCCCCAGGCGAATCCCAGGAATGCTCGAGCCCTTTTCTGTCTGCAGCTGACGAAAAAGCATATATGTCTTGGCTCTCACAGCCGTCGCACGAGGAGGCGTGTGCTGTACAAGGGCTATCGAGGTAGCAGGCGTCCAATGGGGAAGAAATCGTATCGATCTCCGATAGATTCCTCCGCCTCTCTGGAATTGGATGGAAAAAGAAATCCAGAATGAAACAAATGAAACGAACAGATAAACAGAGATAACAAAGGAAATAGATAGGAAATATCTACAAGACCCCAATTAAGAAAGGCCTACAAACTTGAACTTATGAAAAAGGTAGCTAGGCAGATACTTAATATTCTCAACCTCCCTCCCAACGCCAGCTACTAAAGATCTACAAATGGCAACGCGTCGATGAAGTCTTGACAATAGATAGATAGAGTTCAAAGCGCACGGGCTGCTAGCGCTGAGAATGACCCAATGGCCATGTGGTCTGAATCTCCATAGGCCATTGATTTGATTATTTTAAGCAATGGAACGTTGAATTTCGAGTCTAGTCCACTGCAGTACAGTCCCGCTCTGATTATCCCTGTACTGTACATCAAGGTTGTTCACTACCCAAGTTAGCACTTTCTAATTGTAGAACAGCACTAAGTACCTAGTACATACATTACCGCCGCTGTGGGGAGGACTGGGTCCGGAGACTTCTACAGAAGACAAGCATCTCTCCGTCGATGTTTATTTGGGGAGAGGGGACGAACGAACGAACGCATGGGCTGGTATGGGTCTGGCCCGAACCCTGTAAGCCCACATGTTCGCGATGCTAAGTGATCCTGGAACATCTAAGGTAATAAGCCCTGTCATATGGAGCGCGACGCAAGTAGATATGGATATGTACCTGTTTTAAGTCCGTTTCTAACAGACCCGGTTGGACGCCACCCGTGCCTAACCTAACGCACGAGCCCTCGTCCGATCACAGTTGCACAACATTATTCTTTGGCATCTCGAGACGCAAAAGACGTCAACCTGTCAGATCAGGTCTGGCTTGGTCGAAGCCGGCGCTTGTGCGATGCGCTGCGGGGTCCGGGCCGGGCGAAACGCCTGGGCTTACGCAGCGGCCGTGTTTCTAACTTCGGACGGACAGGCACTTGAGCGTCGAAGCGCCGCTAACTTGAGTTGGTCGACTCGTGAAACGAGGCCCTTGGCGAACAGAAAATTGCAGATGTGCGACCGTGTCGCTTGCTTTGTATTCATGTTCAGTGTGCTTTGTTTACTCCGTATATTGCTTGTCGTCAATGGTACTCTAGGACCCTAGAAAGGTCTTACGTGAGCTCATCTGGTCAATGTATCGAATTGTGCACTATGGATTGACGATTGCCATTTGTCAACCACGTACACAGTCCGGTCCAGACGAGGTTGTATAGGCGATCTCTATCTGGTTACAAAGGCAATTCCTCAGTCCTTACGCCCAGGACAAATCTGAGGAATTGAAACAGAAACAGTCATGAAGTCCACTTGATTGTTTAATCCAGTGTCTAGATTAGGTATTGTCAGCATGCAGCTATCTAGTAAACTCGCCGTGAATCGGATGCGACGTCGTACATTAAATTGACTTCCCCAGGTATCAGACATAATCCCGTGCCCATGCCAAAACTCCTGGTCTTTTCAGAGTGTATAACGCCAATACCCAATGCAAACCATTTCTATGATTGCACTGATGCGGGTCTGAGAAAATATATATGCAACACTGGGTCCAGAATGCCTGCCTGAATGCTCTCATTCATGCTTTGTGGATTCAAACGGATTCACGTCATGATCATTTGATCATCGAAAGACCAATTGAGGTCAGATGGCTTCTGAAGGCTTGAAGTGGGCACGAGCGCAAAGGCAAAACATAGACGCGACTGCTGAGTGACGTGCAGTCTCAGCATGGCCATGCAGGGAACAGCGTCTTATCCTAATTAGCCAGCAGCTTGTCTGATCATCCAAGATATGCGAAGTGACCCGATGCGTGACGGATGCATTTGGCTACGTGTTGCTGGACCGCGAACGTACGCAATTTAACATACGTCAGCCAGATCCAGAATTCTGAACACCTCAGCAGGTCGAGCCGATGATTGGTGCAAGTGGTGCTGTCTCTGGTGAAAAAAGAGCTCTCATTCGAATAATCCCGCCAAAGCAACTCTCAATCACTCGGAGGAACTCACAGCCATGGAAGGCGTCATCTTGAGTGAACGATGCGAACTGGACAGCAGAGCCTGTGCCGTTGGTGAGGGATGTCTTCGAACAGAAGACCCCGGCGGGCGAGTAGGCGGCGGGGTTTCTCTGCCGACAGAAGAGCGTCGGGCTCGCATGCGACTTTGCTTTTCCAAGCAAGGAGATGAATTGGCATAGGATGACGATGATGATGACGATGGCCCCCAAGAGGAACCGTGCCTGGGGGGCACCGGCCGCTCCGGAAAAGTCCAGTCCACTTCACCATCAGTGTCTGCTCCAATGGTGAAAGATACAATACCAGACTGGCCGACGTCTTGTGTGCTTCCAGTCCATCCCTCCCTCTCTTGATCTTGCGTGCCAGTCGAGTTTAGCAGCTTACCACGTTGCCAGTGTTCAAAAGAGACCGAGCTCCGTGACCTTCTTAGCTGCTGTACAGGGCGACGATTCGACTGTCCCCTTCCAGTCTTGAGTCTCTCCGACTCGTGGCTGTAGGAGCTTCTGCGCCTACGAGGTATACGTCCTCTTCCTCTTGTGCTGTCGAAAGACTCTCCAGACTGCCCCATCAGCGCGTTTAACCTCAAGCCCTCCTGGCTTGGACAAAGCGCAACCCTTGCCCGCATAGTCTGAACTGCTGAATCGAGAGCGATTTCAATTGCACAATGGTTCCTGATACGCCCCATCCTTGGCCAAGTTGCTCGTTCACCGCTGAGACATGCTTGAAGCATGAATTCGGTGGTCGGATTTTTGAGCATGCGGGGGAAGTTCGTATAAGGTATCTCTGGGAATATATTGATGTCTCCAGAATATCTCTGGCTCAGGATCGATACTGCCTTTGTCAACGAATTTGGAAATATCCCGAGTTCGGACAAGACGGTCATTCGATGGAGCGCCTCTTCCCTGGCCAGACTTGTGAAAGTATGCAGCCATCGGGAACGGGACGATTGTGCTGCTTCACTGCCAGGACCTTCGTCCTTTGGAAGGAAGGGCACAACATGTGGGTTCACCTGTGATACGATGAAATGATTGACATTAAACATTTCAGATAGTCGACTCATCGGCAGATCACCATCTACGGAACCGTCAATGTATTGCCGGTGAGACTCACTCCACGGAACCGCCTCTCCGGTGACCGGATCCTTCGCCATCAACACCGCTGGATTGAATAGAAAGGGAACTGAACAAGAAACCGCACTGTTTGAAATCAGACGAAATGCTCCAGCTACAAGGAAATGAGCATCCCACTTACACTGCAGTCCGAATGAGCACATTGGGTGCTGTGATATAGTTCAGGATTCTCGGCAGCTCGTAGATACTGGCACTTGAAACGCAGATGTTCAGTATCCTCCTTGTTCTGTTGTAAGCTTCTTGAAAGGTTATATCGCCCAACCAGCCCTTTAGAGCTCTTTCGAGGTGCCAGATGTCGAGAAACGATCCGTACTTGAGGAATCTCGCAGCTTTCTGCAATATGTTCTCCTCCTGCCCTTCAGCTTCGAAGACTGCAAAGTCACCGTGGGCGAAAGTTCTCAGGAGATCGGGCAATTCATCATCGGTATGCACACAGAAGACGGCACAGACGATGCTGCCCGCCGAGGCTCCCGAAATGATCCGAGGCAGGAGTTTGGCTTCCCAGAGAGCCTTGAGGACGCCAATGTGATTCATCCCAAACGTGGCACCGCCAGAGAGAAGCAGGGCACTCCTTCCAAAGGCTTGACGAGCTGACAGAAGTTGGTCCAGTATGTACTTCATCTCCGGCCCATCGCAACGGTTGTTCCCGGTTAGCTCGACCAAAGTCGAGATTGTGTCAAGAGCAGTGCTGATGTATCGATCTATGAGGTTTTTCGTTCCGATATGCGAGTGCCTGTACAGACTGGCGTCGCTCATGCGGCCCAAGTCGCGGCTGAGAGAGGTGCGGATGAGGAAGAGCATGCGACTCACGTCGCAGCTCAGACGGGCATCTTCCAGCTGCTGTAGCCGTTCCTGTACGAGATGAGGATTATATTCGTCCGATTCGAAAGTCTCCTTCCAGCTATTATTATCCTCGAGTTCGTCGAGTTCGGATGCGCAGCTTCGCCATTCTTCATAGGATACGGCCTACAATCGGATCTCCGTCAGGGACGACTTCGTTTGTATTCCTCAGAAAATTTCCAACTTACATTGCGCATCCTCAGGTACAGGATCTGCCTACGCTCATCCACATATGCCTTCTTCTCCCGCTCCTCCTTCGAGAGTCCATCCCGATACGAATTGAGGACGTCTCCAGCCCACGTCACCGAGTCTCGAACAAAGGACGAAAGAGTCGCAACGGTTGCCCGTTTTGCGAGAGAACTTGCTCGTGAAGACCCAGGTGAGGCCTCTACCTGTGTCTGAACCGTGTTCTTACGGTGAAGTCGAGAGTGGAAGATTGTGGGATCTCGGAGGAGCGACATGGTTGGCTCACAGACAGAGCCATATGTCAGGGGAGGTACCTGCAGACCATGTGTTGAAAGATTACAGGAACATGGAGCGGAATTAAGGGAGAAACGGTTCAAAGACCACGTCGTCCAAAGAAGCAAAAGAGAAAAAGAAAACGGAGGTCCGTCTAAAGCACGGTACCGGAGTTCAGGGTTGACGTAGGTGGTGGAATAATACGCCCATGGGCCAGCTCGTCGAGAGAAACGTCACGAGGGCCCAACAACTCTGCGATCCGCGCCGAACCCCAGAGTGGGCGCGATGTGTGTGGATCAAGCCGGCCCTTGCATCACCCGCCTGAAAGGAGCCACCTTGTCAGCGCGGGGAAGTCACACAGTGACACGCAGCGCGGACGGTCCTCCTGCTGACCAAAAAGACAGACGCGGTGGCCAGCATTGCATCATATTCATTATGGGGTACGAGACCTCGTGGCCCGTGAGGGTCCTACATTGTTAACCCTTTTGTGAGTTGGAGATGTTGAGGGTCTGTAGCACCTTGGTCCAGCGGATCTGGATCTAAACGAGCGGTCGGGCAAGGGTTGGGGAGGCGATCTGGACCTTTCTAACGGGTCTAAGTTTAGCGGCAGCAACCGGGTCACCTCAACCGGGGCGAACTCCCCACGGCTCCCGACCCCAACTTATCCCTACAGGTGGGTACATTAGGTGCCTGATCCTCCAGATGCCTTAATGACGAAACATCCTTTTGTCCCTCTTGACAAACACAGTTAGTACTCATATCTTTTTTCAGGCTGCTCGAATCTGGAATAACCAGAGACAGCAGACTCATATGGAATTCCGAACGGTTCACAGCCATGAAACATGCAGTCCTATAAGTGTCCTTCATCTTAGGAGAGGTCATGGGAGCCACACCTGGATGCGAGATGACACCTTTCCTTTCACATGCTTATCGCATACAGTATACTGAGCACAGATGCATGTGAGACTTTAACATCCCTATCTTATCGGCTAAATAACATGTCGAAAATCATTGGTCTATCGGAGAAAAATTATGGATATTTTTACAACCAATGACCTCCATCTATGGCTAAATACCGTCTTCCCATAAGCCAGGAAATTTTTGACATGTGTAATGTCGACCCGGAATAATGGGTTTCAAGGAGGAGTCTGAGAACTCCCGACCTGGAGCGTATGACTCAGCCATACCCTCAGCGCAGCCCTCATCTGCGTCTCCACACCATCCTCATGCCAGAAGTGTCCGGCGCCATCGATTTCTCGATACTGGAACTTGGTCCCGGGCACACTAGCCAGCTCGTCTGACCACTTCTGTATCTTTTTCTCTGAAGTGAAGGAGTCTCTGTTGCCGTAGATGACCAGGGTCGGGTGAGCGCACAGCTGCTCCTCAGGTTTGGGAGACAGGACATGTGCTCCCTGGACTGAGGTTCCGGAGCCTACTTCCGTGCTGAGTGACATCCTAGAGAACATGGTCAAAAAGAGGGTGATGGGAGGTAGGATCGGCGACACTAGAAGATAAGAGATCCTTGGTGTGGGGATCTGACGGGCATCACCACTTGCGGTGCCAGCATTCGTATTATCCTGAACCTGAACCATTTGTGGTTCACTCCGCGATAACCGGGCACTCAGTCTTCGCTTTGACCTGTCTACCCTACGCATTATATTGTCAAGAGCGTCCCCCCGGCTGTCTTTGGGGCTCGAATCCGAGCCGTAGCCGAGCGCAACATGGGACGGCTTCCCGACAGAATCGGGACTGCCGGGCCTTGAAGACTGCAGCTGAACTCTTGCTTGGAACTCCTTGTTCCAATGAGCAGAGCAATGTTGCGCCCTCGTACGGATTGCAGCCGTGGAAGAGCCCTCAGCGGTGTTTGCAAGCAGCTTCATAACGACGTCGACCTTTGGTAGGTGCGACGCGATCATGGAACCATAAGAATATCCGCCCAGTATTAGATCCACAGGTGATGATGACTGTTGTGAGCCCTCCTCACCAGCAATGGAAGGCGGAGAGGGTTGTGTCTCCGATGGTGCTCGCGAATGACCGGATGGCCTTCCAGGATTCAACCCGTGAAGATAGTACACCATGAAGCCGTAGAAGGAAAAATAATCGCCCAACTCAGGTTTCGCGGTCCAACTCGTCTTTCCTCCAGACTCCCCTGCACCACTGAAATTGATTGTATCAGCAAAGGCTGCCTGGTTGCCACAACCATGACCACAGAGAACGGTATGTCGTCGGTTTACCGGAAGTTGAATGTCCCCACGATATATCCAGCCTGCAGCAGTTCTCCACCGACGGTACTCACAACAGGGTCATCGAAGCATCCTCCGAGAGGAGCGTACGGATGGGCAATAATGGCACCCCTCTTCTGCCAGCGCGGTGCTGTCTCCAGTCGCTGCAGCTGCGGAGGAAGGTAGAGGCGACATTCGAGCTGCGTGTCATCGTAGACAGAGGGTATGGTAAACGAGAAACTCGGCGACGGGAGGCCCATGGCTGGAACGCGCTGGGGGCCGTGCCGTGTGCGCGAAACGCATCACCGGAGAATGATTGTTATCAGTTGAGGTGGACATTATTTGGTGCTGTCTGCATGGAACTGCTGTTACTTCGATCGCCACGGAAGAGCCCCGCCTAGGCCGCCGTGCTCTAACTTTAGGGACAAGAGGCGCGGGCGGCGCACCCCATACAATCCGCATTCCAAGTCTGGCCTCACGACTGTAAAAGCTCGTTTACCGTCAATATCTTGAGTAGAAATTGAATCAGCAAACTATACTGTCAGGGGAAAAATTTTTTTAACTTGACTGAATAGACAGCAATCAAGAGCCGAGAAACTGGATCTGATCGCCCTCTCTAACAGAAAGGCGTAGGCTACAGAAGCCACCTTTATATCAGTCGAATATTACCACCATACCCTAGCGGTATGCCAAGAAGCCTATGAACCTAGTCAGCACACGCCGATCCGGGCATCTCGAAGGCCAAAATCCCTGCCATAAAGGAATTATACTGCCTATACCCATGACCGCTTGTTTTCCTTTGTTATAACCCTTGCAATACCCCTTTATATTGCATCGATATATCATAGTTTTCGGGATTGTCTGATATTGCCATATTTGGAAGATCCGAAGCCCCTAGTTCCATGAGGTAAATAGTCAGTTAGGTAGATTCGAATAATCAGAGCTTTCATCATCATACCTTTGGATTACTAGGTTCGCGCAGTCTGACACTTTATCCATGTACACGCCCAAACGCAGACAGTGAAATTTTATACTTCTTCGATTGACGTCCCACACGTCATGAAATCCAGCCACAAGCCCCAAGATCTGCGTTTACACAAATTCGAAGTCTTCTCCGCAGGTCGAGTTCTTGTCGTACCGGATGTTGTCCCCTAAGGTGCCGCCGCTCCCCGGAGCTTCAAGCGCAAATCCACCATGGATAAAGGCGCCAAATGAGATATTTATTGTCACCATCGGTTTTCAGTGATCTATTCCAGTCGAATTTGATGCAGGCTTTTTCGGGACCCAGGCCCGTTAACACAATATCGTCGGTGATCAGCAAAGTCTCACGGTCATTCCGGTTACTGGCAAGTTCGATTCGGAACTTTGAGCGTCTGGTTGGAGAGAGTACGACAGATCTTCTTTGCAGGTACCAAAATTTCTCGGGATAACGCTTGCTGCGGATGAAGACCTCCATGCCGCTAACGCGGTCCGGCCCCTCGACATGTGGAATGGTGGGCACGTCGAACGTCCTCTTCTCAACCCAGTGGTGGGCGTCTAATTGAGAAAATATGATGCGGCCAGGCAGCTTGGCAAACCTGTCCTCCGTAGTTTTAACGGCGAGGTAATTGATCTTTTCAATGAGTCCCCCAAGTTCACGATAGTCTGACGCTTCCCAAGTCCACGTCTGAGCCGAAAGGCGCTTCAGATTGTAAAAGCGATGAATGCTGAAATCCTTCACCGTCTGAATGTGGCGGTAAAACAGATCCACGGTCTCTCGGTCAGGGGTGGTCAGAAGATAATAACCAAAGTCCATACGCATGGCGCCCTTGTCGCCGCGATAGAGTGCAATGCTGTAGAAAAGCATGATGGGCTCTGGAGTCTGTTGGATAATGCCGCAGATGAATATGGGTGTTTATATAAGCCTTGTGATATGGATCCGAAAGATTCTTCAAGTCGAGTGGTCTAGCTCGAAAAAGGGGCGATCGGTGCTCCTATATGCCTGTACCTTCCATATGCCATATGCAGACATAGTCGAACTGCCAAACCAGGATCTCAACGAAACGGTTAGACCGGCAGATCCGAATTGCTCGAATTGAGAAGTATTCCAGGCTTATCCAATGAGGATGGTCTCTCCCAGACACACAAAATGCTGACTAGTGGACTGTAGGTACTAGATAGTTGATTTTAGCTCCGTCTTTGCTGCATGATAACATTTCCATGCATCTAAATCATGTATATTGTGTCCAGCTGTACACCGTTGTGCGTTCTATTCTCTGATTAGTCTGTCAGCCTGGCAGAATTTTACCACATGCAGGAAGTCTGGTGTTTAGTGATAGTTGTATAGTGGGCTACGGGTGCCAGCGCAGTTTAGGTACTTATGCAGTTCATTTCGCCCTGCAAGTTCTAGTACCACACCTTCATGAACTGTTGTTCTGGTGTGCAATCTAACATTGCTCTATTTCTACAGATTTGGCTTCTGTCTAAAGAGCCTCAGCCATGATGTCTTGATAATGCCTGCAGTTTAATTGATCTGCTGATCATCTATTCAATTAGAGACTATTTTGCATATCTGGGCTGTGTTCTGCTTAACCTGCTTGCTGGTTAGGTTTTTTGGGTTTGGGTTCACAATTTTACAAGACAGCTGTGGCTGCAGTTATTCCAAGCCTCCCAAGTACTCGAAGGGCATCTTTGAAACCTGGAGACAGATACATCTCGACAGAACCCACAGTTTGTCCTGAAAACATGGTTCTGGAAGGTAGTTATTTCACACATTGAACTTCTTCTTCATGCTCCCATGAAGCACATTCAGCAGATCTCAGTGCATCATACCAAGCATCCACCCCATATGTTGTGACAGCTTTCATTTTGTTGGAGGAAAGTGTGTCTCCATTCCAAATGATTGTATAGCCAACATGCTAGGGGGCGGGGGGGCAGGACACTATCTTATTGGAGGGCAGTGCATCTATCTGTGTCCCAGTTACTTGTCCCAAATCTGCCAAGTTCGACAGTTATGCATGCATCCTCCTAACCTGCCCAGATATAGGATTATCTTTATTAGATAAACAAAACACCCAAAATAAGAAGACATGTATCTTATTCTACTAAGATTTTGTCATGTATATAGAATTATGCACAGCAACTGGCAAAAATAGTGTAAAGGTATTTTCTGCGCCGACCTAGGTTATAGAAGATAGGTAGGGCTCTACACTACACATGTTGCGGAGCACTTGGGAAAGACAGATTTATCGGGCCCTGGATTCCAGTCACTTGAAGAACATTTCACGGCTCAAATTTATTAATGCTCTGAAGTCGACTTTACTCTGCAAATTCCGAGCTGTACCAAGATGTTATTAATTTAATTTTATTAACTTGGCGGGTTAAACCCGAAGCCAGCAGACAACAATTACGCTTGATTATTTAAAAAGTACTTGGAATGCCATGATCACGGAACGCTATGAACCCAAGATACAGCGCGCCAATGCAAACAAGAGCAGATTCTAAGTGTCAGAGAGCAACCAAGCAGGGTCCGGCTCATCATCTTCATCTTCTGACCTTGTCGCAGTATCATGAGGAGGAGGCGATGCCGCGGCCGTCAGTAAGTCAGCAGGAGGTTCTGGATTGTCCACATCATGAGGATCATGGTGCGTATCACCGTGATCCTCACCATGGTGATCCTCATCATGTTTCGAATCTAGCTGGTCATGTTCCGGTGGTGTTCTGAAGTTGTCATCCTCGGATATGTTAAACACGTTCATGAGGATTGCTTTGGCTTGTTTGAATGCTTCCAGCTCGGCACCGATACAGCAAACGAGTAGCTTCCAGTCCTTCTCTCCCGCACGGGTAAGTTTCGCCTCCACACGTGCTATCGTGTCGTCCATATCCTTGAGAATCGCCCTGGCTCTATTCTCCTCGACATTGTTCTCCAGAACTTCCGGGTGTTTCAGGAGCTGAGACTCTGCCTCGGCGGAACGACGCATCTCTTCTTTTAACCTCTTCTCGAAGTCGGTAACTTCCGCCACGACTTCTTGCCAGACGGCACTCCCTTCCTGCAGCGCTCCGATCTCCAAGTCGACCCCGCGCTGCCTCTTTCTCAACTCTGATTGTTCGGTCCTCCAATGCTCTCGTGCCATATCTAACGTTCGGCGCTTCGGATTCAGGGAGTAAAACGAGTCTGCAGACATGGATGGTAGTGGCTTCAGTGGGGGATCCTCTAAGTACTTGCGGACCTTGGACTCATGTATCGACAAGGAAGCCTTGTAAGAGGATAGCTTGGCTTCAACAGAGTTTTCGACCTGCGAAATCTCGCTGACGACCTGACGGTGCCTTGCTTTCATTTCATAGAGTTTGTGTTCTAGCTCGGTAATGCCATGTTCCAAAGTGTGAGCTTCTTCTCTCAGCTCTTTCGACCTCTGGCCGTCACGGTCACTCTGAATGGCTGAGATTGTCTCTTGCAAACCATACTGTTTAGCCACAAAGGCGTCCACCTCCTTGAGAGCATTCCTCCTCTCTTTAATATGACCAGCAAGTATCCGTTTCTCTTCCTCTTTGAGGCTCAGTAGGTCGTGCATGGACTTGAGTATGCCCTTTCGTGCAGCACGGAGTCCGATCTTCCTCTTCGCAGGTTGCCTGACCGGTATAGTTGGAGCTCCGCGGGAGTCGCTGACAGTGGAAGGGGTAGGTGCTGGGCTTCCGTTGGAGAGGGAATCATCTGGGTGAGGGCCAGATAGACCCGCCATTAAACCATCGCTTTGAGCATCGAGAAGAACCTGAAGGTTCCGCTGGAGGTGTCTTGCTTGACGCTCGATATAGAGCAGAGGTTCATGATGGTGGATGGAAGCCTCGACTGGAACAGGAGGCGTCTGGCGTCTGTCTGCATTTGGGAGAAGGGTCGACATCTCTGCGGTAGTTGTTATACGCTCATTCGATACTATAGCTGGACGAGCTTCGGTTTAGCAAGAGCACGGTGGGAGGATGCTCGCTTGTGGAATTAAGGGCCTACAATGGTGATAAACACATACAGGAGGGGCAGCCAGCAAGGATAATCACGAAGCACGGATCCGGTTCTGACCTTTTGACAGGTGGTCTATCAAATAGTCCAGCGCATGATAGCTGTGGAGAAGGCAGCTGGAGCTTGTGATCTCAAGCCGCACCCGGCGTCGCCCGCCCTCGCCGCAGGGCCCAGACAAGCTCCGTGGAGACGGTTTCCATCATCTCACGTGACGTGTACGGGTTTCTGCAGGAACCACAGGAACCCTTCTGGTGAGCTTCGCCGTTGACGTGTGCCTCGCGAAAGCTCGACAACTTCAGCCAGATCTCTCGACGGCTGCCTCTTCGCTTTTAATCGCTTTACCTATACACGTCGCCTTCTGGGCGCCTTCTTTATCCTTTTTTGAGACTCTACCTTCTCTTAAGGGTCTGTTTCCTACCGCACTAAAGCTATCTTCCAGCTATCCCACCTAGTCCCTCCTGCGATCTCCATCGCCGACACTGGAGAGCTGAACACTCACTTACGGTCCATATTGTCGGAATAACGCCAATCAGAGATGGTTGGAATTTCGTCGGCCGCAGGCCTTGTTGGCTTTCTCTCCGAACCCGACCCAGAGCTGAGAGTCTTCGCTTTGAAGACCCTAGATGCTGAGGTCGACCTGCTCTGGACAGAGATTGTGGATGCTATCCCTCAAATGTAGGACAGATCTCTTTCTTCCCCGTGATTTACGAGCTAGCTATAGTTTGAGATAATTTGGACTGCTTGTCGGAAACGTCAATGCGTGCGGCCGTTGCTAACGGGTTCGACCTCTAGAGAGGCACTTTATGAAGATGAGACTTTCCCGGAACGTGAGCTCGCCGCTCTGGTGGCCGCCAAGGTTTACTATCACCTCCAGGAATACAATGAGAGCATGGTCTTTGCTCTTGGTGCAGGCAAGCTGTTTAACCTGGACAACGGTGGCGAGTTCGAGGAGACCATAATTGGTAGAATCCCCGTGCTCTTTGCCCCGCGTCATCTCAGTAAATGCACAGTTACTGACGAGTCTCTTGTAGCGAAATGCGTTGATACCTTCATCTCCCTTTCCGCAGCCAATAAGCCCAGTGCCGACCAGCCAGCGAACCTCAACACTGCATTCCCGACTTCCACAAACGGGGCCACAAGCACTTCTGCCAGTCTCACGTCTCCGATAACGCCATTTTCCCAGTCCGCGCTGCCGTCGAAGTCATTACTCTCCCGACAAGAGGTGCCCGGTGTCGATGCTGCCTACCCTGGAGGCGACGATGCTAGCGTGAAACAAATTGAGACTCCTCTCGTGCTGAAAAGAGGGGTCCAGGGTCAACTGCAAGCTGTCATTGAACGGTTGTTTGAGGCATGCTTCCGTCAGAAGCGTTATCGCCAGGTGGTTGGTATTGCGATCGAGGCGAAGAACCTGGATGTGCTTCGAAGAGCAATTCTTCGCGCTAGCGAGGATGAGCAGAAGATGTACGGCGAATCCTCACGGCGGGGTGAAGAGCTTATGGAGTACGTTCTGGACATATGCATGAGCGTGGTGCAGGAGCGTGCTTTTCGTAATGAGGTTGGTGATCATCATCTCTCAATAGTGGCTTGTTCTAACATGTGATCCACAGATACTGAAGCTTATTCTCGAGCTCCTGAGCCAAATCCCTTCACCAGACTATTTCGCGATTGCCAAATGTGTTGTTTATCTTAATGAGCACTCCATGGCGACTGCCATCCTGCGGCAGCTAGTAGAAAAAGGTGATCCAAGGTCCCTTGCCGTGGCTTACCAAATCTCCTTCGATCTTTACGACAACAGTACGCAAGAGTTTCTCAAGAAGGTTCGCCAAGAGATTGCAGACCTCATACCAGAGTCGAGCGGTTCGAGTTCCTCGCAAGATGGCCAGGAGGAAGCAAAGGAGTCCACTCCGCTGCTTCAAGAGCAGTCCGCTACTAAATCTCTAGGCGCGAACGGGGACAAGGCCAAGGTCACGGAGGAGGGCCGAAAAGCCCTTAACGCCATCCGTGATATTCTCGATGGTATCAAGTCAATTCAGTTGAATCTCGAGTTCCTCTACAGGAGTAACAAAGCCGACGTCTCAATTTTGAACAAGGTTAGAGATAGCCTCGAGGCGCGAAACTCGATTTTCCATACTGCCGTTACTCTGTCGAACGCCTTCATGCACGCCGGCACCACGCACGACAAATTTTTCCGTGACAATTTGGAATGGCTAGGAAAGGCCGTCAACTGGTCGAAGTTCACGGCGACTGCTGCGCTTGGTGTGATCCATCGCGGAAATTTGACTCAGGGCCAGAAGCTCCTTGCTCCTTACCTGCCGAAGGAACATATTGCCGGCGTTGGAAGCACTGGTTCCGTCTACAGCCAGGGAGGGTCGCTCTATGCGTTCGGTCTGATCTACGCCAACCACGGTGGAATGGCTGTTGATCTCATCCGCGACCATTTCAAGAAGGCTACTGAAGAGGTCGTGCAACATGGTGGTGCTCTGGGTCTAGGTGTTGCAGGCATGGCTACAGGTGACGAAGGGATCTATGAAGACCTCAAGACCGTTCTCTACACTGATTCGGCTATCAATGGTGAGGCCGTCGGCCTAGCTATGGGCCTCGTCATGTTGGGAACCGGGAACATGAAGGCTTTAGAGGACATGATCCAGTACGCCCACGACACTCAGCACGAGAAAATCGTGCGAGGTCTGGCGATGGGTATGGCCTTGATCATGTACGGCCGTCAGGAGGCTGCCGATGAGTTGATTAACGGACTTCTTGGTGACCCTGACCCCACTCTCCGCTATGGTGGTATCATGACCATTGCTCTCGCATACTGCGGTAGCGGCAGCAACAAGGCTGTACGCAAGCTTCTCCATGTTGCAGTCAGCGATGTCAACGACGATGTACGAAGAGTGGCTGTCCTGGGCCTGGGCTTTATTCTCTTCAGGAAATACCAGAGCGTGCCTCGCATGGTCGAGTTGCTCTCGGAGTCCTACAACCCGCATGTTCGATATGGTGCTGCCATGGCACTTGGTATCTCATGTGCGGGAACCGGATTGGCCGAGGCCATCGATCTCCTGGAGCCTATGCTTAAAGACCCCACGGACTTCGTCCGCCAGGGCGCTTTGATATCTCTCGCCATGGTCCTGATCCAGCAGAACGAAGCCATGAACCCCAAGGTTGGAACCATCCGGAAGACGATGATGAAGATGATTGGGGACAGACACGAGGATGCCATGGCTAAGTTCGGATGTGCTGTTGCCCTTGGCATTATCGATGCTGGCGGTCGCAACTGCACCATCAGCCTGCAGACCCAGACCGGCAACCTGAACATGCCTGGTATCGTCGGAGCGGCCGTCTTTACGCAGTACTGGTACTGGTTCCCTCTTGCCCATTTCCTCTCCCTCAGCTTCACGCCGACCGCCCTCATTGGCGTTGACCAGAAGCTGGAGGTGCCAGTCTTCAAGTTCCACAGCAACACCAGACCGAGCCTGTTCGACTACCCACCTGAGCAGCAGGTCAAGGCCGAGGAGGCTCCAGAGAAGGTCAAGACTGCCGTGTTGTCGACGACAGCACAGGCCAAGCGACGCGCTCAGCGTCGCGAGAAGCAGCAGCGCCGCGAGAGCATGGATATTGATCAGACACCCACAACACCCAAGGTCTCGACCCAGCTGCCAGAGAAGATGGAGACGGATGAAAAGGCGGAAGAGGCCAAGGAGGCGGAGAAGGAGGGAGCCGCTGAGGGCCAGAAGAAGAAGGTAGAGAAGGAGAAGGTGGGATATGAGCTGGAGAACATGTCGCGGGTGCTCCCGGCACAGCTGAAGTACCTCACCTTCCCCGATCCTAGATATGAGCCTGTCAAGAGGGTAAGTATCCATCTTTCACCATTACGCCGAGAAGAAAGGTTATGGCTAACAGCCCGACAGCCTACGGGAGGGGTTGTGGTGGTGCTGGACAAGAAGCCGGAAGAGCCGCGCGAGACCATTGAGCTGAGGGCCAGCAAGGAGGTCAAGCAGGCAGCCGCGCCGGAGACGCTCCAGGACCGCTTACAGGCCGCCGCCGCTGGCGCAGCCGCGCTGCAGACCCCGCAACGCGGTGGACGCACGGCCGTGTCAGGGGCAACTGGAGCTGCTGCGGCGGCCGGTGTCCTGACAGCCGTCGACGAGGACGAGGAGGGCGCAGAGGACGCTCCCGTACCCGGAGAATTCGGGTACGAGACTGAGACGGAAGAGTGATGAGCTATGTAATCTACCGGAGGATAGAATACACGCTTGAGCTGGGGATCGTGTGTATTACTAGAATTACTTTGCGTGCATCTTGCGAGTGATGTCTGTATCTGGAGCAGAGAGCGTTGGACACTGCATGCAATTTATGAAGAATATACCTATCTTTTCACGACCAGTCTGCATCTACTGTAGGACAAGACCTGATGCATTGAACACAGTGCTACTGCCCACAGGACGCTCCCGGATTAGGATCATCTCAACGGTCATTGAGGGGACATCACATGGATGGAGCCGAGATGGGCCGAAGTGGGTCTTCGTCGGGCTCGGTGATGCCCGATGTCACGTGTTATAAGCCTCGGCTCTTTCCCAGTTCGGCCGCGGGATACCCGATGACGCTGCGGCGCGCACAGCCCAATGAGCAGCTGGTCAAAAGCTGCTCTCGCGGGCGGATGACCTGAAATGCTGTGTGCTCCGAGGCGGCGGGTCTGTGTCTCTTGCGCGCTGATCCTCCGGACAAGCTGTGCGCTGTTCGTGCTGCTAGTAGCCAGCCGCGGCGCAAGCATGTGAAGGGCTCAACATCCGCATCTGTCCCCCGACCTGCCGGCCGTTATTTCCATGAATGCGGAGTCATCCCACCATTTTGCCTTCTTCCTCCCATCTTCCCAGTCTATATATACGGTTCTGCTTGTCTCCAGGCCTGTATCTTACCCGTAATTGCTCTGCGGACTTTGCTCGGACTCCCCGTTTTCAGTCGGCCGAGTAACATCTCTCTTCCTCCCACCTCTTTGTCCCACACATCATGTCGCAGACTTTTTCGCAGGGCGACGTTGCGTCGCATAACAAGGCAGACAGCCTCTGGGTCATCATAGACGAGGATGTCTACGATCTGACCAAGTTCCAAGATGAACATCCAGGTAAGCTTACTCGGAACGGGCACCCACGTTTAGATTTGGTTCCGGGACTTTTGCGCTGACGTTGGCTGCTACTATTCCAGGTGGAAAGAAGAGTACGCTTGCCCTTTGTTTCTTGCTAGATCATAATTTCACAGTATTAACGCAATCATAGTTCTCCAGCGTTTGGCCGGGAAAGACGCCTCGAAGCAGTTCTGGAAATACCACAATGAGGGTGTTCTGAAGAAGTACAAGGGCCAGCTGCAGATTGGATCCTTGAACACCAAGAAGGTTGCCGCACCGCCTACACCACCTGCGACTCCTCCAGCGAAGCAGGAGGCCCCGAAGGCAGGGAGCTCGACCGCTGTAACAAAGCCTGCTGCGGCGCTCGATCCGTACGGCGATCTGGTCCCGTTCGCCGATCCCGCCTGGTACCAGGGCGTAAGTGTACCCAATGGAGGTTGTTCGTCGTTCGAAGGCTGATCACTGGTCACTGGTAGTATCGCTCTCCCTACTTTAACGAGACTCACGCCGCTCTGCGCGAGGAGGTTCGACAATGGGTCGAGTCGGAAATCGAGCCCTATGTCACAGAATGGGAGGAGGCCAAGAAGGTTCCGGACCACATCTACAAGCAGATGGGCGAGAGGGGCTACCTGGCCGGTCTGCTGGGTGTCCTTTACCCCGCCAGTCTGACCCAGTATAGAGTCAAGTCTGTGCCGCCAGAGAAGTGGGATCTCTTCCACGAGATGCTGGTGACGGATGAGATCTCGCGCGCCGCTAGCGGAGGTCTGGTCTGGAACCTGCTCGGTGGTTTTGGTATTGGCTGCCCTCCTCTCGTCAAGTACGGCAAGAAGTCGCTTGTCGAGAGGATCGTTCCAGGCATCTTGGCCGGTGACAAGCGCATTTGCCTTGCCATTACCGAACCCGATGCAGGCAGTGATGTTGCCAACCTGACCTGCGAGGCGAAGCTGACTCCTGACGGCAAGCATTACATTGTCAACGGAGAGAAGAAGTGGATCACCAACGGTGTCTGGGCTGACTACTTCACTACCGCTGTGCGCACCGGCGGGCCTGGAATGAACGGTCTCAGTGTTCTCCTCATCGAGAGGGAGCACGGCGGTGTCAAGACACGGAAGATGGACTGCCAGGGTGTCTGGAGCAGTGGCACCACGTATGTCACGTTTGAGGATGTCAAGGTGCCGGTGGAGAATTTGCTTGGCAAGGAGAACCAGGGATTCAAGGGTGAGTAATATTTGAGGCCATATAGCTGGGCAGAAAGCCACTGACAGTATATCAGTGATCATGATGAATTTCAACCACGAGCGCATTGGCATTGTCATTCAGTGCATCCGGTTCGCCCGGGTCTGCTACGAGGAGGCCGTCAAGTATGCCCACAAGCGCCGTACCTTCGGCAAGAGGCTCATCGACCACCCCGTCATCCGTCTCAAGCTGGCACACATGGCCCGCCAGATCGAGTCCTCGTACAACTGGCTCGAGAACATCATCTACCAGTGCCAGACGATGGACGAGACCGAGGCTATGCTCAAGCTGGGTGGCGCGATCGCTGGCCTCAAGGCTCAATCGACGACCACCTTCGAGTACTGCGCCCGTGAGGCGAGTCAGATCTTCGGTGGTCTGAGCTACAGCCGTGGTGGCCAGGGCGGGAAGATCGAGAGATTGTACCGTGATGTCCGCGCCTACGCTATCCCCGGTGGAAGCGAGGAGATCATGTTGGATCTGAGCATGCGGCAGAGTCTGCGTGTGCATGAACTTTTTGGCATGAAGCTATGATGATTCCCAGTTTCCTTATTTTCGTTTTTTTAAGTTAGGTCTGCATGTTCTTGTTCATATTATTTCATTTTGGCGGTAGAATCCGCGGTCATCTACCAGGAATTTAGACTGAAGAGTGCATCATTGAGATACTGCAATGTGCATGCTCTTGTTATTCCCCTTTCTTTTGGATACGCTCTCGAAGACATATGGTGATTTTTGTATTATAGCTAGGTACTGTTCTTTCAGAATACCGATGAGCAGAGACACTAAATGCCTAAAGATTTTTCCTTTTATTAGCTAGATCCTTGGATAGCATAATTTCTTGGTGCTTTAAACATTAGAATATTCTTGATATCGATAGCGCGTACCACTCCGCGGAAGCAAAGCTATCAATCTATGGGAATATTTATTCTGTCCGCCACAGGATCCTGGAGACTTGTTCAACAGTAAATTCAATACAGCCATAACATAGCCCAGGTATCAGTTATTCGCAGTTCCGAGATAATATCCTCTGATTACGTGCATCATGTCAGTGAGAACAGACATCTAGAGTTGTAGGTAGAGATTCTTGAGAGCATGTTGTTGATGTTCGGTGGTTCGCGGTCCGGACCCTTGGCGCGCCGCACGCCTCAGTAGCCACCGCCAGCTCCGTCTCCGGGCACCTTTGCCAACCACAAGCGCAGTTATCAGCCTTAGCCTTAGCAACTCTTGTCTTCCGACGACCACCTCCAACGCCTCCAGACCTGCATAACAACAACATCTCACAGCTTTTCTCGTGCTGCGCGTGTTGTGTTGGACTGTCTGTGTCCCTGTCAGCGGCTCAACCCACAGCACCCTCCATCTTCGATAGGAGAGGGTGACTCTTGCTGTTGTTCGCAGCCAGTGGAGGCGAAGTACAGCTGAGCGCATACTTCTTTCTCCAGTCCAGTACGGCGAGAGACCGCCCCGACCTGGCCTGATCGGACAGGGCCCTTTCATCTATCCATCCATTCACTCGTTCACCGAAACCATTCACTCGACTCGACATCGCCTACATACGCACAGAAAAAAATATAGGCCCTTCCGTCGTTTCGATTTGTGTTACGGGGCCTCTCCTTCGGGTTGAATCTCTTTTCTTGCTCCTTTCCCCAACCTTCTTCTAACCCACCAGGACAAAGTCAACAACCTTTCGCGTCTTCTACGTTGCGAGTCCGACCGAACTTGTCTCACGCCACCTTCGATTTCCATACCTAATACCTGACCTAATTTGACCTTTTCCCGACCCTTCATCAACACTTCCGTCGATTCATCTACCTCTCATCTTCTTACCTACGCTTCGCGCGTAACAAATCCATAATACCAAGGCACCGAAAATGTCGCACAACTTCCTGAACCAGGACTTCGGGTCCGAAGAGGAGGACGACGACTTCAACCCCGCGCCCGCCGACCTGTCCGAGGAAGAGGCCGATGAGGAAGAAACCTCTCACGCTGACCGTGGACGACGGGAGGCAAAGGCGGATGAGGATGAAGAGCCCGCGAAGCGGGAAGAAGAGGTGAACGGTGAGGAAGAGGAGCAGGGCGAGGGTGCGGATGAGGAAGAAGGGGAGGAGGAGGTAGAGGATGAGGAGGAGGAAGAAGAGGACGAGGAAGAAGAAGAGGACGAGGAGGATGAGGATGCTGTTTCGGTGAGTGTACCTGTGGCTCTTCTTCGCTGGGTTATTCCAAGGGTAGGGAGACTGACCGGGTTTTGTTCTTCAGGGTCGTCCACGGAAGCGAAGAAGGCGAGGCGGTCTGCATGCTTTCTTCGAAGAAGAGGCCGGTGTCGACGAGGATGAAGATGAGGCCGAAGAAGAAGAGGATGACATGGCCGATGGCTTCGGCGCAGAGATGCACCCAGATGACCTCGATGCGCTGCCCGTGGGAGCTGAGACAGATGACCGCCGTCACCGACAGCTGGACCGTCAGCGAGAGCTGGAGGCCAGCATGGATGCTGAGAAGCAGGCCCAGGCACTTAAGGAACGATATGGACGGAACCGCATGGCCGCGACGGATGCGGTCGTCGTTCCAAAGAGGCTGCTCCTGCCCAGTGTCGACGACCCGAGCATCTGGGGTGTCCGTTGCAAGGCTGGCAAGGAACGAGAAGTTGTGTTTGCTATTCAGAAACGGATCGAGGAGCGGCCGCCTGGCTCGCGCCAACCTGTTAAGATCATATCCGCTTTTGAGCGCGGTGGTGCCATGTCTGGATACGTCTACGTCGAGGCGCGCCGGCAGGCAGATGTCTTGGAGGCCCTGGATGGCATGTCCAACGTCTACCCGCGGACGAAGATGATCCTTGTCCCCGTCAAGGAGATGCCTGACCTCCTGCGGGTTCAGAAGTCGGAGGAACTCGTGCCCGGCGGATGGGTTCGTATCAAGAGGGGCAAGTACCAGGGCGATCTGGCGCAGATTGAAGAGGTCGAGACCAATGGCTTGGAAGTCACGGTCAGAATTGTGCCCCGTCTCGAGTACGGCCTGAACGAGGACACCAGCGCACCGGTTATCGACGCGAAACGGAAACGACCAGGAGCCCCTAACACTCCTGCTACTCGCCCTCCTCAACGTCTGTTCAGCGAAGCTGAAGCCAAGAAGAAGCATAGCAAGTACCTCTCGGCCACCTCGGGTCTGGGAGGGAAGTCATGGAACTACCTTGGCGAGACCTACGTTGACGGCTTCCTCATTAAGGACATGAAGGTCCAGCATCTTATCACGAAGAACGTCAACCCGAAACTCGAGGAAGTTACTATGTTTGCCCGAGGTTCAGAGGATGGAACGTCGAACCTCGATCTGGCTTCTCTGGCAGAAACGCTGAAGAATACGACCGCTGAGGATTCCTACCTTCCCGGCGATACCGTGGAGGTGTACCAGGGTGAGCAGCAGGGTGTGGTCGGCCGGACCGTCTCAACCCGTGGCGACATTGTCACCTTGCAGGTCACCGAAGGTGAGCTGGAGGGCCAGACGATCGATGCTCCCGTCAAGGCCCTGCGCAAGCGTTTCCGTGAGGGTGATCATGTCAAGGTCATTGGCGGCAGCAGATACCAGGATGAGCTGGGAATGGTCGTTCAGGTCAAGGGCGACAGTGTGACCCTGCTCAGTGACATGTCCATGCAGGAGATTACGGTCTTCAGCAAGGATTTGAGGCTCTCTGCGGACTCTGGTGTGGATGGCAAGCTTGGGATGTTCGATGTGCATGACCTCGTGCAGCTTGAGTAAGTGGCATCCGTCTTGTCTTTGCTCCTATTCAATGTACTAATCTATTTTTTAGTGCTGCTACTGTTGCCTGTGTTATCAAGGTTGACCGCGAGTCTCTCCGTGTTCTTGACCAGAACGGTTCTATTCGGAACGTTTTCCCATCCCAAATCACTAATAAAATCACACCGCGACGAGATGCCGTTGCCACTGACCGCAACGGTGCAGAGATTCGTCATGGTGATACCGTTCGGGAGGTCTACGGAGAGCAGAGAAGCGGAGTCGTCATCCACATCTACCGCTCGTTCCTTTTCCTGCACAACAAGGCGCAGGTGGAGAACTCGGGTATCGTCGTCGTGCGCCCTACGAATGTCGTTACCGTGTCTGCCAAGGGTGGCAGAGCTACCGGGCCGGATCTCTCGAAGATGAACCCTGCCATTATGAGGAACGCCGGCGGCATGAACGGAGCCATGCCTCCTCCTAGGAGCTTCGGACGGGATCGTATGATCGGAAAGACGGTCACGGTCAAGAAGGGACCTTTCAAGGGTCTCATTGGTATCGTCAAGGATGCGACGGAGGATCAGGCACGAGTCGAGCTACACTCCAAATCGAAGATTGTTACGATACCGAAGGAGCTTCTTGTTGTCAAAGAGTGGGTGTCCTCTTTTTCCTCTTTTCGATCCTCTTCTGGAGCTTTACTGACCTCTTCACAGTCCGGTTACTGGTCAGCCTATCGATATCTACCGCGGCGGAAAGGGCCAACAGCGCACCCCGTACGGTGCGTCTGCAGCTCCGCCGGCTCGCGATGGTTGGCACGGTGGCCGCACTCCCATGGCCGCGGCCGATTCCTCGAGAACCCCTGCCTGGGGTGCTGCTGCTTCTTCGAGAAGTAAGTTTCCTCGTTCTCTGTGTCAATCATATCAGCAAGCTAACTATGATGAAGCTCCTGCCTGGGCTGGTGCCAGTGGCTCTCGCACTCCGGCATGGAAGATGGATGGATCACGCACAGCATACGATGGAAGCCGTACCGCGTACGGAGGCTTTGGCGGACGCACTCCGGCCTGGAACTCTGGTGCCCGAACCCCCTATGCCGGAGGCTCTGACTCAAGCGGCTTCGACGCTTTCGCTGCTGGATCGAGGACACCTGCCTGGGGCGCGCCCAACCCCGGTAACCGCACTCCGGCTTGGTCTGCGGGCGCATCGTCGTCGAGCACCAGCAACAATAAGGGCTACGACGCACCCACACCCGGAGGGAACTACTCTGCTCCGACTCCGGGCGGCTACGGCAGCGCTCCTACGCCCGGTGCCTCAGCACCCACTCCCGGCGGATGGGCCGACAGCGCACCCACTCCGGGGGCTCTCAACGCTCCTACCCCCGGTGCTCCCGGCTCGTATGGCGGCAAGAAGCCGTATGACGCACCGACGCCTGCGGCTGGTCGTCCGTACGATGCACCTACGCCGGCGACGGCCGCGACTCCAGCTGCGGAGGATGATGGACCACGATATGAGGAGGGGACACCTAGCCCTTGATCTTGATCTTGATCGTAATCTTGTTGTTTACATTTCATCTTAAAAGAAAAGAGACCCATATTGAGCATTTCTAGAAGACAAGGGAGTGGAAGGAAATGACTGTTACCATTACCATTATCATCACTCAGGCAGCGCAGAGCAAAACATGTATTATTTTATTATTTTGAACTTTACATTACACATTTTGATATCGGTTGCGCTTGTTGCCTGCTAGCTCTCTGCCTCAGGCTTCCTATCCCCACTTTTTTATTCTGATTGATTCATGCCGCATGCATGCGTCATTCAAGCTTTTCTCCGATTGTTCATTGTTCTCGTTGGTTCCATGTGTGCATGTATGTATGTACTGTATTAACTACTTAGGCTGAAATGGCGAGATACTTATTAACTTGACTAAATGATCTGATTGGAATATATGATCATCATATCATCATGAAAGGGTCAGATAGTAGGAAAGGGAGAAAGAGACAGAGCTTCACTGTAAATACACATATTCATACCATATATCTAGTTATCTAGGACTATCTGTTATCTGTCCGTTGCTACTTTGGAAGCTGGAAGCCACAGACAGAATGGAATGGAGAGAGAGATGAAAACGAGGAGGGGGGGGGGTGGGTTATACCCGTCGCCGTCGGTATAAGTGTCTCCCTTCCCGATATAGCAGGAACTCTCATCTACAACCCGATCTAGGCCAAACACATTGCTGCTTGATTGGGAAAGAACACTCCAGCGATAGGACAGGACATCTCGCGTAATGCAGGTAAATTACTAATCAAAAGTACCTAGGTACCTATCAGCCAGACAAGACCAGTGATACAATGCCAGTGAGGGATACCTTAGGTACTGCTATGTCTGATGTTTGCTGTGTATATGTCGTTTGGCTAGGTAGGTAGGTATTCTGGTAGAACTGATCAGAACAGAACAGATGGTCTCGGACTACGCTACTACGCTACTATATGTACGGTACGCTCGACAAACAACTGTCAATAGGTAGGTAGGACTATCTCATCTATCTATCTCATCTGTCAAGATAAATATAATATAATATTAGTAAATATTTGACAAAAAAAAGCGTTGAATGTTGGATTCTGCAGTCTCAGTCGGACCAGACCAGCCCAGCTCCAGCTCCGTGACTGTCTCGCTTCACCTTGTCTCCTGCCTATACATGATACGTCCGCCGGCGCCTAGGGGTTTCACGTTCACCATATGCCTGGCCGGCCGGATCAGGGAGTCTCGAGTCTGAGAGGTCTTTGTCAAAGCCAAATACTAGTGGAGGTTTGTTGAAAGATTCAGGGAGGGTGCATGACCTGCTAGTAGAAGGATGAAGAAGTCAATCAGGCGTCATGATGCCGTCTGGACTGGAGTATTCTAGGGCCACAAGAAATTAAAATTGAAAGAGTAGAATAGGGTGACTTGAGTTACAGTAAAGATGACATAAATCATAAGCCTTCTAATTTGTTGCTTGCTCGCTTGCTTGCTAGATATCTAAATGGATTCTTCTTTTCTCTCTTGTAAATTGTCTATCTAGATACGCTAATAGATGGAACCTCTGGAGCAGAATGGACTCAGGCTGGAAAGTAGAAACGCTAGTAGATAGGCACTTCTGCATTTTAGAATTAAATCCATCTCTTAAATGATGGCCCACAAGACAAGAAGCTTGTAAATTGATTATCCCGGATGGGTAGGAGGAGCGTTGGCCAGGTCAGGCCAGACACTATTCCCATCCAGCCGTGCCGTGCCGAGATCTAAAAAGGGTAGGAATTAAATATGATCCACGATGTTATGGCTGCCTTTTTTGCCTAAGTAGAATGAGAAGGCGACCGGATTAAGTGCAGGTGAGACCTGATCATTTCACGTATCGATCGTTGCGTGTACTGGCAGTTATGCACCTACCGAGAAGCAATGCTATTCTTATGGGCGATGGCAGCAGAGAACGCTGACTACTTCATCAGGCCATCCCACTTTCCAACAGATATTTCAGACCCTCTTCGATAGTCTAGGGGCGTCCTCGGTTAGCAAGTCGGAGTAGTACCCGCAAAAGCTGTATCCTCATCACAAGCCTCTTTCAGAGTCTCATGCCATACCAAATGGTGCGACATTTTGTCCCAAGACCAACTCCTGTTGAAGTATTGAGGGACGCCAGGATACACGGACATCCAACAGAATAAACAATTGGCAAGTGTGCTGGCTAGAACTGCGACCTGGATCATTGTTCCTTTGACAGCTGCCGTGCCGCCTTGTCCATCCTCGGCAATGACGTAGGTACAGGAAGGTAAACAATTGGCCATGTTCTTTGTTGAAGAGTGTGATGCAGTCAATGAAATTTTGGGATTCGTTTGCAGGCTGCAATTACGGTAAGCGAGGGCTGCATCAGAATTCTCCGATGGCTACAGTAACTAACCATTGTGACACTATGGTAGAAGACAGTGGGATGTCATAGAGTGCTGGGGGTTTCCTTGCATAGCAAGGGCTGCTGCTAACATATGGCTTCTCGAGTTACCAGAATCGCTAAATTAGCCTGGAACCGTCAAACTCGTGCATCTCCCATTTGTACACCTCTTTGTTTGATAACAGATCCTCTTTATCAAACATCTTCCATTGGCCGTTTCTGTCGACGGTTTCCTCACAAACGTTGTAAAAGACATGAGGTCGGGAATTCGAAAATGGACCGTCAAGACAACTGCGATTAGATGTGGCTGCACCAATCAGTAGACATGGAAGAGAGCATATAATTTCACTGTAGCTTGTTAGTAGATGATGTCTCTTATGCCGTTTATAATAAAGAACAGGCCTGTTATTCTTCTGCTTGCAATATGAAAGGATCACGTTCCCTTTCCAACTAGTCTCCTCATATAGTTCAATCTTATTACACCTGCGCGACCTATATCAACTATCAAATGACCACTGATTAATATTCCATTCCTTAACTGTCACTGGTATACTGGTTTGCAGAATGAATCCGATGCGAAGGAAATTTCGCTCTGCATGCGACATCTGCAACCGAGGCAAGATCAAACGCAGCGGAGGAAATCCTTGTGAGGGGTGCCACAAGTTTGGAATTATTTGCAGATACAGTGTCTCCAACCGGATAGGTAGACCCAAAGGTGTGAGGAACAGGACGACTCTAGATCGTGTTAGGAATCTCAAGGCAGCAGATCAAACTAGCATTGACGGCGGGAAATGTCAGCATGTCAGCCTCTTGTCCTGAAATGCGCCGATAATATCCTAGATAGCTTCGGCAGTATCTCCTGAATTAGATCAATGTACTGTACTAAATGAACCGAACACGCAGTAACTTGGAGCTTCCAAAGCGCTAATGCAGATTGAACGCAGATCACATTTGAAAGCCTACCTGATTTTAAGGTCATCGAGCCTTTCTGGGATTTGTTCAGTGCCTCGAACTCCGTCAATGACCGGCTCGGTGTCGATCCGTTCACCTCAATAGAGGTAAAAGATCCCACACTCCCACTATTAATCCTTATTCTTTGTGCTAGACTCGAATCGGGAAATATATTTTCTAACGAAAGTTGTTGAATTTGCAGTTCGACTCAACGAACCATATACTGAGGGAGAACCGCCAGCGCTCGTCTTCGACCAATCTTCAACGACATCGATGCAAAACGAGGCACTTCAGAGTTCATCGGATAATGTCAGCGACATGTGCTATGCTAGTGCTCCAGCGTCATCGAGGGAGGATATTACAGCTGCATTCAACGGGAGCCATTGGCGTCCAGGAGACGGATGTCACTTCCAGCATCCAGATATCCCACACCCCCGCCTCCTACATGCAGTTGCTTGCAAAAACAAGTAGAACAAATTTCCAAGGTCAAAGGTCTGAATCGACTTCAGGAGCCCTTACAAAATCGACTCCGTCCTCCTCATTGCACGAGACGCACTTACCTGCTGGAAACGACTTATACAGTGCACCAGTTGTCAGCAAGGTCAAGATCAGGCAGTCTTGGTTTTATCTGTAATGGGGATTCGTGCAGTCCTGAATCTTATCAAGGGAGTTGTCATGATATGGAACACGACGAAAGCTTCTCCGATGAGAAAGCAGATGAATTCTCCATACCACAGGGTACATCGGAGAGGATCATCAGATCATACATTGGAATATATGAGCTTATGGAGGACGAAAAGCAAATGGTGATGGATTATCTCTTGTACGGAAGCCTGGGGAGCATAAAGCGCCTACTGGTAAGCGTCAACGAGCGGAGCGGTAGGAATAAGAGAAATCATTTTGGTATGTTGAGCAGTATGACTCAGTCCTCATTATTGTCCTCCGCGCGACTTCCCCAACTTACATGCTGGCGTCGACCACCGGAAACTCAGGAAGGAGCATCTTCCCCGGCACACGGAGCGGAGAATTGACGTTGGAACAGGATGAGGACCATGGTTATTTACAGCACTCGTTGCAGAACTTGACGGATATTATTGAATCTCTGTTGGAAAGACTACGAGGTCCGCAAGGCTTCCTCTATAAAATGCAAGGGGAAATATAGATGAATGCTTAGGTAGCAGTGCCATTGACCTATTGATTTGCTTAAATGCTTCATCACATAAGCATACTACAGAAGCTTCTTCGCCCCCACTTCTTCTTATCTATTGAATTATCTCCAGAGAACTGTATTACGGACTCTCATTGGCATTCTCTGGTATACGCAGAGGTGTGCATTAAGTTTCTAGAACAGCAGAACAGCAAAAACTTAAAAAGATATAATAGAAGGTCTACATAAGAAACATCAAGGAAAGCGTAAAGGGGCCCTGACATGAAGAAACTAGTACCTAAGGCTTTTCAGGGGGCGCCAAAGTCATCTATTGAGAGACCTTATTTCGAATGAAACATTCGATGTGCGTTAAAGTAGCGGCGTACCTACTTTCCACGCCAAAATACACTACCTGGGACAGGAGGTCCAGGGGAAAGGCCATCTTCCCCATGACCAAATAATAACTACCACGCGAGGAGACTATTTCCTACCCCATGTATGCAGCTTACAAGGGTTGCACGGTCCACTATGGCCAGTGCAGATTACAACTCGGAGGTGCTAGAATAACCACTACGGAGTAGAGCCGGCATTCCGGCAAAAGCTCGGCGGTGTTAGAGATGATAATAATTAAACATTAGAGTATGCTAAGGACATACTATCTGGGTGGATATAGGAGCTATAATTAGAACATATCGATGTAAATCTCAACAGTCCTAAAGGTCAATCCTTTTTGCACTCCGGAGAACCTCCGAGTAAACCGAAAAGGAGATAGGCGATTGGCCCGTTCCTTTACAACTGATCAGTGCGCAATCGGGACACCACCATCTCCTTTATCATTGCCTGACATGTTTTGAAGAGACTCTTATAAGGGGTTCAGCATGACCTAAATAATTAACACAAGCAAAGAGAGATGAGTCGGTTTCATGCTTCGGAAAAAGCAACCGTTCCTGACTTCAGGAAAGAATGTCAATTTGAACAGTTGCATATGTTAAGCCTAGCCACCAAACACAAGGTACGTTTTTAAGGGGGTCCAATCATATAACGTTGAAAGAGTACCTGAAGATGGAGATGAATCAATCCATCCATTGTTCGGAGGAGGCTATTTATTATTAAGTCCACTCATACCCTGTGGAAAACCTAGTGCTTCCATCTCACATCCATTTTTCCCATTCGTGCAACTCCTCCGTATGTACCTGAGACCCGAAATCCGCGTTGCCTACCAGGTAAAATGCAAGTAAATAAAATAGAACCAAAAGAAAGCCCCAGCGCCATATGAACCACGATCCAAGAAGGACGCCGACATTATCGTATAGAATTCTGAACAAAAGTATCCAAAAACAGAAAAGTAATGTTTAGAAAGCAATAAGTGATGTTTGAGGAACAGCGGGTAAAAAGAAGTAGAAGCTTATGATAGCCAACTCCATGGCAAGAGACCGAAATGTAGTCCACTGTCAATCACGCGGGAATCGGCCCCATTGAACCCGAAAGAATCCAACTCTCCACTAGTAAGATTTAACGTGTTTCTCCCTCTCTTCCTTCTGCAGAAGGTTTCTCTGCAGTCGATGAGGCGATTATCGCAGTCTCCTTGGACTTAGAAAGCTCACAGACAGGAAGCGCATCTAGCTCCCGAAGCGTAATTCGGAGCATTCGTAGACCTTTTTGCGGACATATAATCCCGCTGACCCGGAATCATAAAACGTAGTACACGAGGACTTCTATTCTTTCCTTTGTGGGGATGTCAACGGTATCGACGCGGACGAATCCTCACCGACTCTCCCAGGAGCGCCGCTGTCTCTGTCTGTCCGAATCGTCACTCCCTGGGGGCATATTCGGCGGACCACGATTGAGAAAGTCCGGCTGTCGAAACACGGGTTGCGGCTGGGGGATATGGATCATGGGGGGCGGAGTGATAGGCGATGACTCCTCGGTTCCGCCAGTGTAGAGTGACATACGCGTCGTCCCTGTCCCCTGTATTGACATGGGTCGCGATGGGGTGGGGGATGGAAACGACGAATATGGAGGGGGCGGGGTCTCCCGCGTTGCTGTCGAGGTGTTGCCGTAGCTACTAGGAATGGAAAAGGTAGAAGAAATAATGGAGCTGGTATCCTCATTTGTAGGAGAACATGGCTCCTTGACATCCTGACGGCTCTTCTCGTCGCGAGAACCAGAGGTTGAGGAGGTGGAAGGATCCCGCGCATGTCCCTGTAGCGTCTTCTCGTGGATGCTCACAGGGCGCGGGGTATACCGGGGCAGCGGGACGACGGGGACATAGCCATCGTCAAAGTCGATACCGCTGCCATTGTGGCTATTATCGCGGTTCCAATCCTCATCTCTTGGGATAAACCCGGCCTGAGGGTCAATCGGGTCTTGCAACGTCGGGCGTGACGGCCGACGGGTGCTATGGCAGGCAAAACAGCCGCAGAAGATGTTGGTGAGGAATGACATGACGGCAGGTGGAGGATGTGTTTTGAAAAGAGAAGTTGAATTGTATAGTTGAACAAATATGACGATTCTATAGATAGTAAGAAAAGGTGTGTTCTATACAAAAGGAATGGAACTAAACGGGTGAAACGGGTGGGGTGTCAGCTATCAGCTTCAGCGGCACAGCAGGGGGGTAAGGCTGAACAGGAACGAGAGATAGATAAAGGACAAAACATGGTACAACGATGGTTCACAGGGCCATGGCTGTATGAATCCTCGCCTCGACGAGCTGGTGAAACACGACGAAGGGCAGAAGGAAGATGAGAGACGGAGAGATTGAGGAATCAATGCGAGGTCAAGATGGCAGTGCGGGAGTCAAGAGGCCAGCTCGGAGGTCGGAGGTTTATCGAGCCTCCCTCAGGCATCCGGCGTCATACCGCCCTCTCATTGGTCCGTGTGTCGTCCCGGAACTGCCAGGGAACGCCGCTCGTGTACTGTCGATACCATAATTACGAACATCTATACCATACATACCGTCCCGCCATCTTTTCTCTGCTCGCCTCTGCGGTCACGAACAACCCACTCTTTCTCTTATTTTCTTCCCTCTCTTTGACATTTAACCTTACTCATCCTCTGCTGCCAGAGGACAGCACACTCTTTTTCTTAACCACAATGTCCCCTGCCGCCATCCCTCCAGAGAACGCCGACATTGCCACCGTCGCACAACTCGTCGAGCCGCCTCATGTTCCCCCGCATCGTTCCCATGACCCCGCCAACAACCTGAAGCGGAGCGACCCTTTCCAGTTTGGCTCGCGTTACCTCGAGGAGGGCGACGATGTTTTCGAATTCAACGCTTGGGACCACGTCGAGACTGACGAGGAGTACCGAGCCTATGCGGAGCTCCAATATGCGCGGCAGCGCGAGGCGCCCGTTTCGGACTTCGACAAGAAGCGTTTCAACTCCGACCCGGCCAAGTGGTGGAACCTGTTCTACAAGAACAATGCGGCTAACTTCTTCAAGAACCGCAAGTGGCTGCGTCAGGAGTTCCCTGTTCTCGGGGAGGTGACACGCAAGGGTGCGGGGCGGAAGATTGTGCTTGAGGTCGGCGCTGGCGCGGGGAACACAGCCTTTCCGCTGCTGATGAACAATGAAAATGAGGAGCTTATGATACACGCGTGCGACTTTTCCAAAACAGCTGTCAAGGTGATGCGGGAAAGCGAGTACTACAACGAGAAAAACATCACGGCAGATGTGTGGGACGTGGCGGCGGAGGGGGAAGACAGCCTACCTCCCGGATTGACGGAGGAGTCCGTCGATGTTGTCGTTCTTATTTTCATTTTCTCTGCCCTGGCACCGGATCAGTGGGATCGTGCGATCCGCAACATCTATCGTGTCCTGAAACCCGGTGGGGAAGTCTTGTTCCGAGACTACGGGCGGGGCGATCTTGCCCAGGTGCGATTCAAGAAGGGCCGGTACCTGGCGGAGAACTTTTATGTTCGTGGAGATGGTACAAGAGTGTACTTTTTCGATAAAGATGAGCTGGAAGACATGTGGGGAAAGTGGACGCCGGAGAAGGGTGTTCAACTTGACCAGAAAGAGAAGGATCAGGGTGAGGATGAGGATAAAGCTGAAGGTGACCAAGCGGCACAATATGAAAAGGGTGCATTTGAAATCCTCAATCTGGGGGTTGACAGGAGACTGCTCGTCAATCGCCAGAAGAAATTGAAAATGTATCGCTGCTGGATGCAGGCACGATTCCGGAAACGTACTTCGGAGCAGATTGAATTGGCTACCGAAACTAACCAGGAAGGAGCCTCATGAATTATCGGACTCAGGTCCTGGTCGTTCGATGTCTTCTTAGCCATACGAGACAGGATCGGGGTTCTGGATGAAATTGGATCCAACGCAACATTGGAGGTATTGAACATCGACAAGAAATCGCATTCAAGATCTCGTCCCCATGGACTACAATTCATCCCGTCAGCCTCACGGCGCAAGGGGCCAAGAGAGCCAAATGCTACCCCTGAAGAAGGCATTGAGAAGACACCTTCATGCCCTGCCCTAATGTCTTATCTGCATCTCTGCTGGTTTGTCCAGGGGCTTCTTTCGGATTCCACGCCCCTGAAATGAACCATCCCGGACAGACTGAATGATCTCCAGGAAATATCGATTCCTGCGACCGGCGGAGGTGGCAGAAACAGAGACTGGAACTTTATGGCCTATATGGGAATGATTCGCATCACCGCATCACCCCAAAGCAAAACAGAAACTCGATGAGAGATGAATATACGTCGCAAATATATGTCACTGTCACCAATCTGTGTGTCGCTTCTTCGCAACTATCTCCGACCTACTGCGTAGATAGATTTCATCGTGATACCCACTATAGAGGACTGATTTGGTTGCATCATTTGAAAAGAGAAATAGATTTTTCATATTGATATTAGACCTGAGTCTTGAAAATATAATAGAATAGAAAAATGTTAAATTCAGAGATGTGAGATGGCACCCACATCATCCTACTGTGCTCCGTAAAAAAAGTCGCATGGACCTTGCAAAGCGCCGATCACCTGACGCCAACAGGTCCCTGATCGACTGTCATTGGTACCATTGGCTGGTTCGCGATCGTGATAACAAGCCATTATTGGCTCAGATAGCACACATCAAGTGGGGGCGGTGCCTACTCAGCCCTATTATCTATAAATACTTGGTACAACACAGATACATACCGTACACAAGTCCACACCTTACATGCTGTATGGCTGATACGCAGTGCGGTAGAAAATGCGCTTAGACCTCAAAGTCTAAATGACTCCAAGACTCGGAATTAAGTGCTGCCTGAAAAATGGATGGAAGGAGATATATTTTCTGAAGTATATCTAAGCTGAAATATTTTTTGTACCGCCCCACTCCATGTAAAATGTAAAAATAAAAAAAGGATATATAGAAATATGCGCCCAGGGGCAAGTTTTCTGAAGATCGCACATGTGGCTCAATTCACACTTGCACAACTGCCGATCCTGGGCCCAGAACCGTGTTCCTTGCTGCAGTCACAGACTGTGATGTTCAGTGTCAATGCGAACGTAAGTCAGTTCCTTGCACCAATCATGATATAGGCAGGAACGCAACCGACAATCCCCGCAGCCACTGCACATGGCAAGGCCGTGAAGAAAATAAGCAGTGAGGCCGGAGCTCTAGGGCTTCTACTGTTCGTGAAGGAGAAAATAATTGAGATCGTTTTGGTGTACGATCTGAAAAACCGAAGAAAGAAATGTGAGGACCCGTATGATCCCGACTCAAATCTATTCTCTATAACGCCCCATGCCTGAAAGCACACAGTCGATCCAATGATATTGGACCACAAACAGTGTCTTTTGAAAAAGATGCCTCAACGTATTGTGGTGTGAAATCCCGTAATCTCACATGGTCAGATTGGGACATTCTCCTTTTGCCCTTACAAATGCACCGGCAAAGAGATCCTGCATGGCACAATAATGGAACAGAATCCCTCCCAACACAGCGATATGCCAGATATTGTGGCTGCCACCGAAATAATCGAACCACCCTGGCCGCCACCGTTCCGGAACTTGAGACGCGTATATACATGCACCCAAGAAATAGACAAGGAGGCTCTTCATGACCGGCGCATAGAAATAAAGGCACCAAGACAACCCACGAGTGTAGCTCAATTGGGCCAAGGGCGCGAAACCCGTGCAGGCAAGGGTCACATAGAACGCCACGCGAGCCCAGGCCATGTCAGGACGATTGAACGTAGGGTTCCAGGGAAGAATAACACCACCAATACCAAGAGAGAAAGTGAGAAGGATATAAATCCATCGCGATGTTGGCTCACAGTAGAAAGCAGTGTACTCTGTTGTGACAATAGAGGCCGCAACCAACAAGGAAATCCCAGTATAGTCGACACAGGCGAATCGTTCCATTAACGGTTGATCGGCAATGCTGTTCATCGTGTGCCATAAGGTGCTGCAGACCAGGCACTTGCAGGCAGCGAAGAAGAAAAGCGCTGCAATCATAACGTCGGCTTTGGTACTGAGCGAGAAATTGGGGTTGAGCGGGTAGAAATAGAAGGCCACCGATAAGACAATGAAGAAACCGATCAGATGTGACCAGATGTTGACCAGTTCATTGGAGAAGGTAAAGACTGATGTGAAGCATTCAAGCTTTGAAGTAGTAAAGCGGTACCCTTGTAGAATATGGGGATTTACCCGCCAAGGATGTGGAAGATCAGAATAATGTATCAGACGGTTCTTCTGGGCCAGCTGGATAGCTCGATCGATACTCTCACGGAGAGCATCCTTCGCGCGTCGGGCACGCTCCATTCCCTCATCAACCACTTCACGCGCATGTGCCAGGCCCGAATCGACCGCTTTCCATCCGTTATCAAAGGCACCAGAGATACCTCGGTCGCGGACTGCATGTGCTCGTGACTCGAGCTCAATCAAAAATGACTCCATCAGCCTTATGCCGGCCTGGGCTTTCTGCTCGAGTGTTTCCTTTGTTGCGAGAGCCTCATTGTACCGGTCCTCGAGGGTTTCCACCAGAATTTTCGCCCGTTTCTTGCCCCCACCCATCAGTTCACCTGACGCATAGGAGCAAGAATCCCTAACAGCCTCCAATGTAGCGTATCCTCTCTTCAGACTGGCGTCAATTTGTACGATATGGGATTTCCTGTAGACTTCCAGCCAGTGGAGCCGCCTTTCCAGTTCTGCGAGGAAAAGTTCAACCTAGCCACGGTTAGAGTGAAGCGCTTCAAATACGGAAATAGCGAAGGTCGCTGACTCTCAGAAATATGGCATCCGCATCATAGTCACATGATAACCTTCTCGCCGCGTGAAATGAATGTCTTCTTCTCCGATCACGTAGGAGGGGGGTTTCTTCGTTGGGGGTGGAGGACGTTGTTGTCCCGACATCGGGATACGACTCGACGGTCATGGACGGCGCCGTACACGCCATGCTGGCCCTCATTTCACCTGAATGAAGCTCGAGAGCTAATAAACCATGCCACTGCTCTCTTATATTCTTGTGAAAGCGTCGTTCAGTTCCAGGGACAACGTGCTCTGTTCGGGTTTGCGGACCATGTGTCGGGCAAAGAGTGGTGCCAACGGAGAGGGAGCGAAGGAGAAAATGTTGAACTTGAATATTATACCTCTATGTACAAAGAATTGAAGCGAGAAAATGGATTTGGAGAAAAAGGCAAAATATCCCTCGGAGAAAAAAAAAAGAGCAAATTAAGTAAGAATAAAAATAGTGAAGGGGAGGGCAAAAGGAGGAGAGGGACTGCTTGAAGGGGAAGTCCGGCGCCGAGAGGGGCGAGTCCGCGAACTCCTCCCAGAGTCAGACCCTTTTGTTCCACTTCACATGCGGCCGACTGTGCTCTAGTTCTCGACCGCTGTTGGCTTTGCGAGCTCACAGACATAGTCTTAACCAAGACACGCCGTCTGGCTCCATCTTTGCCTTCTACCATCAATGGTCCAACCCCGTCACTAGGTGACCGATCACATCCTTCTCTCGACCCGTCAGCGACGTCGTGCGGTCCACGCGCCCCATCCGACAACCAGTGTGGCCCATCGTTAAAGTTAGCTGTCGTCTGCATTGAGACAACATTTCCCTCAGATCTTCACCCGCCGCTGCCCCTCCTTCAGCATCTCCCCTCTCAAGTCGCCTTTGTCGCAGCCATGGGTGTCAACGAGATCGTCACGGATCCGTCTCTCCTGCCCGTGCTGCGCACCAGCGCGGAGACGCTTGCTCGGTGCCAGACACTCCTGTCTTTGCTCGAACCGTCATCCTCCCCCGTGCTATCCCAGGAAACCTTGTTGGAGGTTTCGAAGCAACAGAAGCTGGTTTTCTCGTTGCTTGCCCGCCTTCGTGGCCTTAGCCGAGATGCCATTCTCAGAGTCCGGGAGACAAAACAGGCGACCGCGGAGGCTCGTCAAGAAATCGACCGGTTGCATCTGCAGCTGCAAAACTTGTACTATGAACAGAGGCATCTGACGGGAGAGATTGCAGCATGCGAATCTTATGAGTGCGTCGCGTTCTTACACCGTGTCTCGATGTGCATGCTAACTGTCTCCTCTTAACAGTCATAAATACCTTTCTCTGCCGCTGATTCCTGTCGAGGAGTTCCTCGCCCTCCACCCAGAGCATAAAGAATCTGACCCTCACGAGCTCATGATTGCGCGCATAAATCATGAGCATGCCGAACGGGAGAAGCTCGAACAAGCCAGACAGGAGCTGTTGAAACGCAAACAGGCTTTAATCGCGGAAAATAAAAAGCGGAAAGACGATCTGGCGAACCTCGACCAGGATCTAGAGAGATTCATCGATGTATGTGTCTTTGCACTATACGTTAGGTTGAAAGCATTTCAACGGCAATGCTGACTGAACGGGGATATCTTAGGCTGCGAAACCGATCCAGAAGATATTCGAAAAGGAATATTGACATTAATACGTTGCCTTTACCGTTCGAAATCATTTGCACGGACCTCGTTTGTATCCTTATTCTTCCAATCCTAGGAACCTGCGAAAGCTTGAGATACCCAGGCTTAATGCCTATGTGTTTGGCTAGGCGTCTGCATGGATGGGGCTTTTTCACTGTTGACTGTACGCTATTTACTGCGCAACCCGATTTATGTGCTATGGAGCCAGTGTATTATACAATCCTGTTCTAATGAAAGTATGACGAACGACAGAATGTCATCTGTTCTCGCAATAATTGTGTATAGCAACGCGCCATTTCCCTAAGCCACGCACGCATAGCCGACTTGGATCTCGAGCTGTCACGCTACATGAGCATGTTGATTGTTCACTGCAGATCCGACGTCATGTATTTTTATTTTCTCCGGAAATTCTATTTACTTTACGATTAGATTCTTTCTATAGTCAAAAGGGTTAGATTCAGATAGGAGCCAGCAAGGGGATGAAAGATGTCCGTTGTTCAAGGGAAATTTGCTCTTAATGAATCTGATTGGCACCGAGAGAATCCCACGGCCACTTTCACTCAAATTTGAACTCAAAGAGTTTTTTTTTTTTCGGGTGGTACTGGTGTTTGTGCTGTAGTTTTGTTGCTCGAACCCTCTGCGATTAGTAGTACCGCGGCGCGGCCAAGCCAGACACGGCGGAGATCGATCATCCCCGAGCTCCCTGCGCGCTGAAGCTGGTGCCACTTCTCCAAGTGTCAATCATCCGCCAAGATCGCAGCACAATCGTGCCTCCAACTTCCTCCCATGACTTCGATCGCGTTTTAGTTCTGAGAAAGAATGCATTGACGATGTCCAGTAAGGATGGGGGCGTAGAGTCCTCGAGAGATTCCTCAAGGCCCGACAGTGACACCACGAACCGCGTCGCAACCATGGCTTCCGCGACAAGCCTCAAGCATGGACCTCCTCCAGAAACCCCGGAGGCTATTCGGACTAGATCAAAGGTCATAATTGCTTTCTGGGCGGTTATTATTTTCCTAGGATTTCCTGTATGGTGGCAGACGACATCAATCTACAGGGCACGGTTACCTGTACAGGAGATGATCGATTGGGCGGATGGCAAGGTATAGGATGTGTTCTGTCTTGCAAGCAACTGCGCGGGGTCTATGGATACTGACGCCTCTGGATTTCTATCTAGGCTTGTCGTCCTGTCTTCCCGCTGGAAATCTTCTTTAGGACTCCGTCAATGCAGGTTTCAGAAGCGCAGCAGCTCATTCGGACGACCCAGCATGCACTCGATGATCTCAACGAATTTTCCGCACACCATTTGCGCCTGAAGCATGTGGATTCTTCACAGACAACGGATACATCTGCAGGAGATGGAGTGGCTAGTTTCGAAGAAGAGGATATCCAAGAGACCGCCGACGCTGCACTAACCGTGAGATTAATACCTCAGGAGAATGCGGCGGCGCCGAGCTCAGAACTACACTCGTCTGCTACTCGTCTCGATATATATTATCCTCCAAGCCAGACTGCCGCACTATCTTATTCCAAACCGCCCCTGGCTGCCTTTATCGCCGGTGAATTGCAGAAACTATTCAGCGAGGAACAAGCTACCATTGCACACATTCTCTCAAACAGTAACACGGCTGCTTCAAATCTGCAACCCTCTGGACCAGGTGTCCAACCATCGAGTGGCCAGCAATCCCCGGGAGGCACTGCATTGAACTCAGCTTCGCCAGAGTTAGTGGAAAGCATTAGTCGCCGACTGACGAGGTCCTTGAAGTATGCTGAGACGTATCACCTGACGTTTTCTCTGTTCACTCCAGGGTCAGAGCCGTCGTCTTGGGATATTGAAACAGCAATCCAGGAGTACCTGAACCCACTTCTGGAAGCATTTGCTCCCATCAGCAACTTTTCCGTGGATACTCAAGTTCAGCTTTATGCATCTTTCTCACCAACAGCTCCACAACCGGAGTACGACGAATCTCAAGCAGCATGGACTTTGAGAAAGGAAGACCTCAGTGCATTTATCAATGCCGCTGAGTGGCCTTTGAGTCCCAGCATTGGCAGTGGGCCGACAATCAACTTCGTTCTTTATGTACCGGATCCGTCGCAGTCGCCCTTGGTCGTGAAAGAGAACCAGGCGACTAGCTGGCTAATCCCCCAATGGGGTGGCGTTGCAATTCTCAACCCCCCTCTCTCAGCGTCCAACCCGTACAACCCCCCATATCTTTCCAAAGAATCATTGCGTCCAGCCTTCATGACATTCTCACATCAGCTCCTTACCTTACTGGGGACTCCAGCTACACCATCATCTCTTCCTTTCCGTCTCCAGACTTTGATTCGTATTCGCGCCGCTACCCTTCTCCTTTCCGCTTCATCAACCATGGGCTCCCTAGCCCGCCTTACCCAGTCTCTTCCATCCATCCCTATTCCTGCCACTGTGGCTACATCTGTGTCTACTACCCTTTCACATCTTGCATCAGCATGCACCGATCTCAGAGAAGGCCGGTTCTCAGCGGCGTTGGCAAGTGCTCGCATTGCCGAGAAGGAAGCAGAGAGGAGCTTTTTCGAGAAAAGTATGGTCGGCCAGGTATATTTCCCTGACGAACATAAGGTGGCTGTGTATCTGCCTCTCTTGGGACCTATTGGTGTTCCGCTTATAATCGGCCTGATTAAGGAGTTGAAAAGGGTGTTATCGGAGTGGAAAAAGAGGAAGAGCGCCAAGCAGTGAGATGTACAATAGCAGCTTATTATATTTGTTCCTCTGACCTCTTAGACTTATTTCCTGTCGTACATTTCTACTCCTGACGATACCATTTGCGACGGTTGTCTACTAGTCTGGCCACTGGTAGGTACTAATTATTGACAAAACATCTGGAGTGTTGCTATGTGGTCCTCTGTACAGTACATCTTAGCCATGTGTCAGCACGCCTGTGCTGAGAATCGTGACTACAATTGCGATGGAAAAGTTGTATGATTTTTTTAGTCAACACCACCAACCACGCTGCTTTTATTGTATTTTATTATATTGTAGTCTAGGCCAGTTTCACTTCGCATCTATGGTCTATTATTTGGCTAATTATCTTTCACATGACTAGGGCAAAAGACGTATTTATTAAACAGTGAGTTGCTGCTTGCTGGTCAACAGGTCTGTACGACGAAAGTTTCCATCGCGATCTGAGACTTGACATTGAGGTGTTCCAATTCCGACTAGGTACGTATGGTTGCTACCGAGCGTCAATTCACTGTTCCTAACAGCGCTCGCTCAGCCAATTGTAGTCAATGTAGTACAGTATGTCCCTTGCCGTCTCTGGCCCCTGTTCTGTCTCTCATAGCATCGACTAAGCCACCACCCTCCCCTCTCCTTTGACCTGCTGCATAGCAACTCCGTGTCCTTCATGAACTGCGCCGCCCCGAATTAAGTACTACAATTCTGGATGTGGCAAGCCTCCTGTGTCAGGTGATCCTTTGACCTTCATAAATCCAGACAGTGAATACCTGGTAGCCTTCGCATATATCATACCTTCTCAGGTAGGTACTTTCCATAATCCACCTAATCGCATTTGCTATATCTTTTAACATCACATAGTATCGGGACTAGTCTCCAGTGACCTTTCTTCTCGAGCAGCAATGGGAAAGTTGCGTGAAATTCTTATAAACGCGATCTGGTACCCTATTGCTTGTGCTGTCGTTTTCCTTTGCTGTCGTTTTCCTTTGCTGTTGTTGCCTTTGCTGTTTTCCGGGTTCGGGACCATGTGGTTATATGAACCATTTGCACAAGAGGAACAAGCCACATCAAGCACCACGACCCCTTCCCAAGTTGTGGCAGCGTATACTCACTCTACCGCTCCCTGAAGCAACTCCGACACAGCAGACGCATGAGCAGCTACAGTCGCCCTTCTTCGATGTCCCTCTGGAGATCCGGCTGCGAATATATCAAGAAGTGCTTGCGCCGCACGGTCGTGAATTGCACCTCGCGAGCATGGAAGGGAGACTGGCATGTATCCGCTGCTTTGAAACAGACAAAACCGTTCAGCACTTGAGTCCCAGATGCTGGGTCTTAACTGGAGCAATGGGTCTCACTACGGACGTAAGTATGGTGATCCTCCCGATGAAGGACTTCTGTCACTATTGCGTACGTGCAGGCTTATGTACGTATCCCTGTTACATTTCTAGATAGTGACAGTTTCCGTGTCATCACTAACGAGTTACTACGGCTTTCAAAGCTACTCGGAGGCAATCGAAGTTCTCTATACACAAAACACCTTCTGCATCCGACTAATCAGAACTATCATCGCTTTTCCTCATACTATCCTCCCACACCGCTTTCACTCGATTCGCACTTTGCACATTGGTATCCTTGATACACTGCAGGATCTGTACTGGCCACCTGAAGCATGGCCGCAGGCGTGCTCCGTCATTGCAAAGATGCGTGGGCTTCGTGATCTGCAGGTCTCGCTCGACTTTGGGAATTTCACGAACGATGAGGCTGTGGCAGCTTTAGTGCGGCCACTGGTACAAATTAAGGTACCATCGTTTGTAGTTGAGTTCTACTGGGAGGTAGGGTTGGACGAGATGATGAAGAGGTTGGGGATATCCCGTTTTCTATTATCTTGAAGCATCAGGAGGGTCATCAAGATATGGGAAATTGATTTAAGCCAGGTTCAAGGATAAGTTTTTGAAGAAAAAGCAACCGCTGTCTTTACCCAAAAGAAGCAGCTTAGAAACAATATTTCCTAAATCTGTAAGTACTTATGTGTAAAAAAATAAACATAGATTCATGACTCTCTTCCGAAAAGTACGACAACTTCTCTAGATGTAATTTCACATTCGAGAGGTCTTCTACGACGCAGGTTGCACATCTTGTACATACTACGGAGCGCCCCTGCCCCCATATCATCTTTATCAATCTGCAGATATTGTTCTTGTCAAGTGACAAAGCCTGACTTCACAGCCCCATTCTCCGGCGGGAATCCTAAATCCACTAACTCGGGCCATCTCTTGATCCTTCCGTTGTTAGGTGTGATTGGCTCGAGTTTCCCGTCTTCTGTCACTCTTGTAGGGTTATTCGGGTCCATGATCAAGCGGACAGCTGTACATAAAAATTGTTACAAAGCACACTCTTTTGTGACTTCAGGGAAATAGAAGGCTTACCTGATCAAAATAGTGCAATATAATCTGCATTTCTCTGAGCATTCTCGTCTGCCTTCTTCGGATTTGGACTCGGCCCTCGCTTAGCTAGTTTTCTGCATTGGTTCCAACCGTATGCTCTTCCATAAAGAGTCACGCCGACACTCTTGGCCTATGATGATAACTAGAGACATTCAAGGCGAGTGAAAAAATAAAAGGGGAGTGAAGGACAAGAAAATAACCATGCAGTGGAAAGGACATACATCCACAGTACTACCCCCAGGTCGGGTGTAAGTCATCTCATGTAGCAGTACTTTGTCAAACAATGACAAAAGTATCAATTTGTGTAAGTGGCCAACCCTTGGTTACCCTTGGAAGAAGATAGTCAAATACTTTTGCTACCTTCTTGATATCGTTCCAGGTTTGGAACCTCTTTGTTGTTGCCCAGTTGACAAACCAGGGACAGAGCTGAATTTGCGACGGTATCTGTTGGTTGGCTTGGAGGGTGTACGCAAGGGTTGGTGGAAGGATTTCCATGTAACCTTTCATAAAACTCTCATCTTTTGAATCCAATACATAGTCGGTATCTGAAATTGAAGAAAGGGCGTCAGCTCGAGTAGGCGTTGGAAGTATGGTAGCCAAAATACCAGTGTCCACATATCTACCATCATCACGCTTCTCAAGTCTGTCAAGATCGCAGTAGACTATCTGTTAGGCTTTTAGTAAAGTCTATTGAAAATAGTTTTAGGACACGCAGTGGATTTTGTTGGCGACTTGCAAAGTCGCTCCAGTGCGGTTCATTTGTCTTTGTCCTCTTCCTAACAATTCCCTGGAGGCTGTCTACCTCTAGTAAGTCATGACGCATCGAAGGATGATGCTGATAGTCAGGCAAGCTTTTGGGCTTACTCTTTACTTTATCCACATTAGCATTTGTTGGATCCTCATCGTCTTTCAAAAACAACCACTTCAAGACATTTTGGATGTCTTGATTTCCTCGTTCATGTTATATCGCGTTTGCAGCTTGATCTGCCATATCAAATGCATTGTTAACAGCATCTTCGACGAGTTGCCGGATTTCTAGAGCAAGTTGTGTTAGCCAACTCCTAATATGAAGCATTCAGATAACGGCATACGATTATCCTTGGTACATGATTGATCCAACTTCCACGATTGGACTGGCCCGGAGAAGATGACAATCAGGAGGCAGACTATTCCGATAAATATTTTCATGATGCAACTATTCAAGACAGGTTATTAGGAACATTTACCAAGGAGGGTAATGCCTGAGGAACGACAGACGTATACACGCCGGAGCAGGTTGCCTTGATAAGAATTAGAAAGGAAAATAAGTGAACCCATTCTTAGCAAATATACTCAAATTAGACTTAGGCAGAATAACAGATGACTTCGTGTTTTTCACATGAGTGCTGTAGCTATGTATTAGACGTCGAACTGGAGCTTAAGCAGTATATCCAATTATGTTGTACCGAATAATAACTACTTAGTTTCCACCTGAAACTCGCGGGTGGCTAGTCTCGGCTATCCCTGCTCCTATGTAACTCGAAAATTACCAAGAGCAAACACCGTTGATATATTTATATATCCTCGACGAGGATAATTACATAGTTCAATAAGGGTACTTACATAGTGCTGGTGACATTTCCGCAATAGTATAACTAAAACGAGGTAGGAGAGGGCGCCAATAGTATGTTATCTCCCCGGTACTGTACATATCCGTTTCACGTTACATCTACTTCTGCTTAACTCCGAATATAGTATGCACTGGTTGGGGATCCGCTTTATCAGATCAGAGGGCGCTTAAATCAAGCTGAGTTTTCATAATGACATTGGGAGGGGGAGACAAAGGTTCTACAGTTTAGAAGGCTCATCTCGGCTACATACATACATACAATCTAGTACTTCTGCTCCTCTTCAACCCTGAAACCACAGCCAGTTCTGTGCTTTGAGCTTTAAACGCACCTATTAGATAGAGATGGATCAGATGTTCCTATTTTAATCGCTCGTAGTTGTTGCAAACACGTGTAAGAAAGTTTCAATTTTGTCTTTTTATCGCAGGGTTCGTTACTGACGCACTTCCATCCTGGAATTAACGACAGCTAGCCTCAAGCCAAGCCATTCGAGCCTTTATAAAGGTCACGGAATGACTCTGAAAATGATGGCGATCCGCTTCCTGATCTCCAGTCGATTTCTATATCTATATCTTAGGACCGACTTCTCTGCTACGCTATTGCGCTGCCACTATAACTCTACAGCTTGTTCCTCTTTCCGTGCATCATGAGATCCTATCAGATAACCAGTCTTCTTGTTTTCTCATATATCGTGGAAGCTAGGCAGTTAACTACTCCAATGCCGGTTATGGCCACTCGGACTAAGCTTTCTATGGTACAACATGCCATTGTACCAACGAAGCCGGGACAGATAGGTGTCAATCCAGTTGATATACCCAATCTGTAATTTCTCCCGCTATAAATAAGTAGCGGAAATCTTTGTTTGTACTGATAATTTAATAGATCATATGCCAACATCCAGTACCACTCCCTCTTTTCTGACTATATTGATGGTGGGAAATCGATAAGTGTTCGGATACACATACCAATTTACTTATCCATATTGAAATTTCTGACCATCTCCACAGTGGAAAGCTTCCGATACAGAACACATAACTCAAGTTATGACAACCACAACAAATAGAAAACCAGCAACTGTAACTGACGTAGCTCCAGTTGCTGTGGTCACGAACGCAGACGGAGACGTTGATGTTCTCATGACCCCTGAGCTTGTCAGGAAGTTCAAAGACCTTACCAATGCTGCGAAGTCAGCATGTCCTAAACTCACAGCACGTCAATCTAATGCATGCGGTTTGCAGAACTTCGTGGAAGATGTACTCCGCCAAGGCGGTGTTATCCAAGAGGCAGATGCCGCTCTTCCAGAGGGCTGTATCTTGACCGGAGCTAACGATATTGGAGAAGCTCTGCAGGAACTTATCCGTGCTATGAGAGCCGGTGGAGCAGTTATTCCACCTAAGTTGGCAGCAGGTGCAGGTGCAGGTGCGCTAGCAATCGTCTTCTACAATCTCATGGAGGACGCCGCAGCAAATCATCAGGACGTTCCCGACGCTTTTGTCATTCCTTCCTCGGTCGTGAACCCCTCACATACATCGACTACATCGGCAACTGGATGTCCTAAAGGTGCGCCTACTAGCATAAATGCTCCAGTTTGCGATGACGATGACTGTAAGGGACGCGAAAATGTGTGTCAAGAGGTAATGTGAAGTCTCTTCCCTTGTATGTACAATCATATTTCAGTACGCATTAGCACTAACACCGCGTCAATAAAGGGGAAATGGAAATATTGCCGGTGCATGGACCTCATGAAACCATTTCATCCAGTGAAGAAAGATATACTCGAAAATCAACAAACGATTCTCGCTAACCTCGTTGACGATACGACTCCTCCAGGACCTAGCGCGAGCTGCCTTCCAAACGACAACCCGCTCAAAGACGCATCTGGCATCGACACTTCCTTTGTGCAAAAATTAGCGGTATCCTTTTGCAAAGTACTTGACCCTACCAGGAAAGACAGCGCTGATCTTACCAATAAAGATCTCGCGAGACAATCCAACGCATATGAAGGTTATACTTTCCACTTCGACTACTCTCCCGGGAAAGGGGAATGCGAAATGGACTGTGCTGCCGCATACAAGGCACTCGTCACCAAATGTAATAATCAATCATTACTACCATTTCAAATGTCAAGTTCTAACACAGCAAACAGGCATGGGTCTCGACAGTCATTCCATGCAGCCGGAGGGACACATGAAAATAGAGTGTGGCGCCGAATATACCTACAAAACCACTCCCCCGAAGACTTCACCAAGCACAGCAACAGAGACCAGTCCAGAGGACACTGATAAGCCAGACCAGAACGGATTGTCAAATAAAGCCTGTCAAGCGGACAAAGCGCCTTACAGTCCAACCTTCCGGCGCAGCACAGGAATCGATGCAATCAACGAGCTGTGCAAGCAAAAGTTCGAGGCCAAAACCGGCGCACCTTGCATCCAGACAACGCAGGAAGAGAGAGGTGATACCTTGATCTTCGCAAAGGTGGCGCTGGTGGCATGCGAAGACGACTACATTCCTTGTTCACTAGTCGACTTCACGTGTGGAGGATCTGACTTTGAGGAGACATGTAAACAGGCGCTACAATCTGCCATGGATGACTGTAGGCCCAACCAGACCCGCGCAAAGGGTGCATAATTCTAACTCGCTTTTATAGGTGATACAAACACAGTGGATGCAAAGAAAGGCGGTTCGAACGAGCGCGATTGCATTGCCTTCACGATATTTGCCTACGACAAGAAGGACGGTATTCCCAAAGATCAACAATGTCCTTAGTTTCATTAAAAACGAGTCTTGATTCACCGTTATATCACATTTTGAGAAATTTTCAAGGCAGGATTTAGTTCAATCTGACAGCTCAGTGAGTTATCAATCCATGTGGGCTCAATTTTAATCCTGTTAATTTGCCTTTTTCCTTTAAACGCTACCTTTTTACCTACATTTACATGTCTCCTGGTCTTTTCCTCTGTACAGTTTATTAGTTTAAGATTGGAAAGGGCTTTGTCTAGCTTAAACTGTTGCACGCCAGTAGCGTATGGTAGTCTTCAAGCCTTGCTTTGTCACTATTTTTGGTCTCCCGTATCCTTTGCCGTCTCACGGGCCAAAGTCACAGCAATGTCACTGGTCACCAGGATTAGGTTCCGTTAGGGGAGATCTGGTTCTGCCTTTGTATGGAGACCTACCTGCCTGAGGAATTGATCGATAAGGATACGTTTGGCCGATGCAGATTAGGGATGTCATATATACAAAAGGAGATGGTATTAGAATCTAGATTAAGGGTATATATATACTGAAAGGCTTTATCTACAAGACATCTATCTAGATAGCCATGAACAATGATCTGAAAACAAGTCGAACGCCTCAGATAATGCTATAGAGATGCAAGATGAATAAACGAGTCTATCCCTCAAAAACGGTTGTCCCGCGCGCCACGATCTCGGGGTTCAGGGGTATCAGTAACTCGAAAATATGGGCTACCTCTGTCGTTCTGGAACCCAACATTCTCCATCATTTCCGTGAACGTTGTATTTGGTCTTGCTTGTGCCAGCGGTGCAGGACGGAGCATATCCGAATCCACAAGCCCACCAGCCGGGGAGTACACTTTGATAAACTCCGTGTTAGGCTGGCGCCGTGGATATATCTTCTGAGGTGGCGTGACAGGCAGCGGTGGAGGAGGTGACTTTTCCACGACATATCGGGTCCGGTTCGGCTTAGGACTCGACCCGAAGAAGCTCTTCACGCGTGTTCCAGTCCGGTGCAGCATGGATTTCGTTCGCTCGGGATTACGGTTGCCGGGGCTGTGTCGGAGGAAATCCGTTCGGAAGGAGTTCTCTTCTGAAGGGATCGGACCCGATATACTAATTAGTGTCCCGTCTGACGATCGCTTCCTGAGGTGAGACACCTTGGAAGAGGTGGATGGATAGGATTTCCGCCGTCGTTTTAAGCACATCATAACGAGTAGAGCTGCCATAACCCCGCAGATCATACCCGGGAAGAAGCCTGCAGCAATGGCTTTGCCAGGGAACGATGGACAATTTGGCGTCAATGTGGCTGAGCCTGTGTTAAAGCCCGCCAGTGAAGTTGCAAACGAGGAAGGGAGAGGAAAATCCGACGTTGTCGTCGCAAAGGCTTTTGTAGGGGAATTTGTAGCGGAAGTCGAAGATGTAGAAGTCGACGTGGATGATGGCGAGATGGATAAAGTCGCCGTTGAAGAGGTTTCATTGTTAAGGGCGCAATTTCCGTCTTGACATATGTATCCGAAGGGACAACACGCGGACCCGCATGTTGGTAGATTATCATCGAGTCGGATAGTTTTCACAGTGGCTTCTGGGTCGGCTGTGGCATTCTGCAGCTGTAAATTGCATGCGATAGGCTTGATAACCGAACAATCCGATCCATTAGGACAGCAAATGGCGGAGCTCGAGTCATCCAGACTGATACAGGTCGATGACGAAGGGCAACAGAAATTCGATGGTAGCTTTGAATCCCCACAGCGAGCGAATGAGCTGGGACAGGCATCAGCGTCTCGAGCTAAGAGCCCAAAGGACGGATTTGGGATGACAACTATCGCTAGGGCTGCTGTGGATGAGGCGCCTAAGAAGATCAGATAAATGCTGAGAAGAGTATGTATAGTCAACTTCGCCATGCTGGCGACGCAGACGCGCGCTGATTCTATCAATAAAGACGTCTCAAGAGGGAAAAACGCCTAGACAGAGGAGGTGAGAAAAAGGATCAAGAAACAGACGCAGTCTGTTTAGTATATAAAGAACCGAGCAGTGACAAGGACTGAAAGATGAGACACAAAACGCCTTTCAGCGCAGAACTCTGAAAGACAGACTGAGAAAGAAACAGCAACGGGAATCCATGGCTATATGGAGCCCAACAAAGCAGAGATCATTCTGCAAACGCCGAGAAATCAATCGAGATGCACGCGCTGCAGTTCCAAAATAGGAAGTGCGGAAGCGCCGAGTGGAAGAGAGGACCACCATCCTGCCGCACGCTAAGAGAAGAAAGTTGCAGACAGCAATAACTCGGCCCATCTACAGGTCAAAAATATCCACTTTGTATGCCGTCCAGATATGAAACGGAACGTCTGCAGCCGGGCGGTTGGGCAGCAGACTGTCACTGGCAGAGAGGACGATGCTGGCGGCAGCAGAGAGCGCGTCCGTCTCAGACGAGGCCGCTGCCGCCGCGACCCCGCACGGTGATTGGCCCGCGGAGCACCGAGGGTGACTCAGCAGCGCTATTCCCGAACGGGACGCAGAAATTCTCGGAGCGCGAGATCGAGACGAACGAGCTCGGCTTCTTTTGGGCATGCTGCGACTGCTGCACCACCGTCGCCCATAATGCTGCTCCAACGGGTCCTCCGGCCGCAGAGCTCTCTGCGCGCCGCTTCTGTGCTCTCAAGAGTAAAGCTCTCTTCCTCAATGGCTGCCCTGCTGTGTTCCGGCCGGCTCACTGATCTCTTCTAGAAAACCTCCACCGCCCTCCCACGATTCCAGACTCGAGGACTCCACCTTGTGCCACAACTGACACACGACAAGTTTTTCAAAGAGAATGGCATTCCAGGATTATTGTCACGGGAAGGCTTTGATTTTGCCTGGACCCAGTACCAGACCTTTATCGTTGATAAGCTCAACCTCTTGACGCAGGGTGAGTTCCGGTACTTGGAGGCCGCGGAGGGCCGAGGGTCAACATATCTGAACAGACCTCGAGAGGCTGTGAAGAAATAAAATGCGAGAATGGAGTTCTGACGTTGCTGTTCCGGTACAGACACCGTCGATGCCGATTTGAAACCGGGAGAGCTCCTAATCAAGTACTCCCGCCGTCCGGAGATGGCCTCTCTGTTTAACTACGCCTCAATGGCCCACAACAACCACTTCTTCTTCAACTGCCTTGTAAGTTATGAGTAGGAGAAGCCGCTTGCATACAGAAACCTTGCTTCTGATACCTACGTCGCAGGCTCCCGAGCCTACCCCCATGCCCAAGAATTTCGAGACAGAAATCATCGACACATGCTCGTCAATAGAGTCCCTAAAGATGGACTTTCTGGCCACTGCAAATGCAATGTTTGGTCCGGGATTTGTGTGGCTGGCTAAGAACCTCGAGAGGGAAGGCTTGATTCACATATTCTGTACGTACAACGCCGGCTCCCCGTACCCCGGCGCCTACTCCCGGCGGCAACCGGTGGACATGGCCACGCACAGCCCCGACGCCCCCTTGGGCAACCAGTACGCAGGCTCTATGGGCCCGCACGCTCAGAACCAGAAGACCTTGGCCCCCGGCGCGGTCGACGTCCAGCCCATCCTTTGCGTCAACACCTGGGAACACGTTTGGATGATGGACTACGGTATCGGTGGTAAGGCTGAGTACCTCGAGCGGTGGTGGGATAAGATCGACTGGCAGGTGGTGTATGACAACTATAACGCGGTTACCGCCGCGAAGTCGCCCCGGACCCAGGCCAACAAGCACCGGAGCCTGGGTATGCTATGAAACAACGGTCTGCTTCTTACTGTGTGACGCTGCGAATATCCATTGTATTATACTACATGCAATTTGCGTCTCTCTTTACGTTTTAGGTTCTCCGGTTATGTTGTCTAGATGTACAGCAAATCATCTCTTTTATGGAGAAAAAAAAGGGACGGAGGCAGAAAATCGACCTGGCTTGTCACCCGGAGTCTGCGGAACGAGCCCATGTAAAAGAAAAGAAAATAAACCAAATTACAAATGACCAATCAAGCTTTGTGCCTGAGCAGATACTCTATACATTTCTTCAGATGGTGTATCATCATAACCGCAGTAGCCACGCTTTCTCCCCGAGATGGTCAAGCAGCGACAACTTCTGCATAACAAAATGTGTCAAACAAATCCCTCTTCTTTCACCGCTGCCCCTCCACCTCACGAATCCGCTTCTCAAACGCCTCAATCATCACCGCAGCCATCTTATCCTCCACCGCACTCATCATTGCCGTATGCAACTGATTCCGGAACTGAAACCGTATCTGGAGCTGCACCCTCGTCTGCGGCCCCTGCCCTGCCTCCGTCTCGAGAGGAACCAACTCCCACCGCGTGCTGAGGTGGTCAAACACACCCTCATCCGCACCCGGGAACGGCTCCCCGTCTGACGATTGCTGTCCCGCGAACTCGGCCCCGCTCCGTGCCTCCACCACCCAGTTCTCCGTATCGCAGTCCACCCGCGACGTGAACGTCTCGCTGAGGGGCCCGTATCCGACCGTCAAGAATGCGCGCGTCGGGTATCCGGTCTTCGGGTCACGGGCTGTCACGGTCGACTCAGTCAGGAAGGGGAGGAACTGGGAGTAGGATTCGACGGAGGCGACTATGCGGAAGAGCGGGGCGGGAGGGTGGGGGAGGACGCGGACTGCAGTGAGGGTGCGTGCCGGTGAGGGGTTGCTGTTGTTGTTGAAGAGGGAGGAGAATTGTGGGAGGTGGAAAGATCGTGAGCAGGTTCGTGGCTGATATGACCGGAGATGTCGTTGTCTCGATAATGATCGGATTTCAGGCTGAGATAGTCGTGAGAACGCACGGGACTGCTGTGAAATTGGAACTCTTGCGAGAGAGCATGGTTGTTTTTGGCGGGAAACGACGGCGCTGCGCCGGAGTAGGAGACGCGGAACAGGGGAGGACTTCATCGCGGTCGAGGATGTCGAAAAGGAGATTCGGATTTGATTCAATTCAGGAGGCGAGGATTCTGGAGGTGTTCCGTCTACTCCGTGATGCTGCTACTATCACATGGAATAGAGACTGTAGTAACTTCTCGTGGTTGTAATTGAATGAAGCAATGATATTAAACAGTATCTTCTTGCCTTTCAGCAACCGGTAAGGGAAAAAATTCAGTGTTAATGGGTGAAGGATATGTCTGGACTCATCGTCGTATGCCAATGGCACACTTTGCGATTGTTCACTGTCGCGCGGCCGTTCCGCGGCGTACCTTTTTCGGCCTCGGGATCACTGGGCGAACTAGCGCCGGGTCCCGGGACGGCGGAGCGACGGAGGTCTCGGGACGTGCCGAGCACCTGTTCCAGCGCCGAGTGCTTCAACGACCGATAGGCCTAGCGACAGGGGTGCATACACGGTACGAAAGCATGCCTACACAGTACTACGTAGATGATAGGCAGAAGGAAGCGATAAATAAACAAGGGACCCCCTCAACATGAGAACCTCTCAATATTTCTTCCGAGAGATCCCTTATTTAAGTACTTTCCAAGCCACCCGAAAACATGTTCCTTTCAAGAAGATGGTTCCAAAGCGACCCCTGGACGAGGGCGAATCCTCACAGGCCAAAAGACCCGCTAATATGTTACCACAATCTTTGCATGAGCAGGGTGAGAGCATTTGAGATCGATCAAGAACGCCCACTCACCGAGGAGCATCAACCAGGAACCATGCAACTCTTCGCACACGAGCCGATATCCTTCAGGAGCAACGCCCGTATCGCCGGACACTCTCAAGGACTTTTACATTAATAGATTAACACAATGAAGATAGAAGTGAGTCTGCTGCCTAGTACACAGCCAACCTGAGTGAATCTAACAAACTCGGAAAGAATACTTCAAAAAAAATCGAATCCCTCACAGGCACAGTCTCATTCCTCAAAAACTCACATCACCGGGTTCAACAAGAAGTCACCGAGCTTCAGAATTATAACAAATTCAGTTTCATGATGCGCGCCACAGTGTTAATTGAGGGGCACACAAAATGCCACACAGAGGCATGGAATGAGCTGGCTCATGGTGGGAATGTCCAAATTGATAACTGACTTATCGAGTTTGTGAGAGAGACCCAGCCTGAATATCTTGAAGTTTTTGAACCTGCTTTCATTGACGGCTATGGGATTTCTGCAAAGGATTATGTGGAGCACCTTAAATCCGCTCCTACAATAGTCCTTAACTCTCTCGACTGTCGCGCAAATCTCAAATTCTTGAAGGCCTGGAAAATACCAGACAGACAAGCTGTTCGGGGTCAGATCCATGACTTAATACAACAAATAGTGGCTGCATGGGTAGAGGCAGTAGCAACAGGCCAGGAGTTTGATGAAGAGAAGATGACTGAGCTATGGGAAGAGGCTGAGCGTTTGCTTACAACGACAAGTGATTCTACTTAATCAACAACGGACATTCAACTGCTTCTTGCTTTGGTCTTCGCGGAGGATCCGGTTATTATTATATTATTATTACATTCTTAATGTTCCTTTCTTTCAAGTGTATGTCTTGGCTGTTAACTAGACTGATCCTCGGAAGTGCTTTTCGTTAAAAGTTTGCTTAGTTGCTTAGAAGTGTTTCTTGTATCCAGAATATGATTATTAAACGAGAGATCCATAAACCCAAACCACATAGCACCCTTTGACCAGATTTCCCACGATCATGGCTTCCTGCCGTAAATGACATGAACCTCCTGGTATAGATGCAGATCATGATCCTTCAGCTCCTTCGCGACAAGCTCACACAGCACATCGACCTCTTCCTTGCTCCAGCCAAGGAAACGGGTGAAAAGCCCAGGGGTGTAAGCGGGTATCGCCTGCTTGAGTTGCACCTCTTGAAACTTGCCTATCTCCTTGAGCTTGGTGTCCTTTGGCCACCGACGCACGGGGACCTAGTTTGGTTTCAGCATGGATGCCTAACAAGGGCTTATATTATAGGTAGACAGTCGAGCAGCGGAACAAACCTTGAAGATCTCATGCTTAACGTCCACAAAGCCCGCCTTCTTGATCTTCTCCTCCCACGTCCCCACGGCGGTCATGCTCTTGCCGAATTTCTCACCGGCCTTGTGCAGGTTTTCCTGCCACTTGATGACGTTGGGGGCCCTCTGCAGGGTCCCGTCGTCGGAGAAGAACTGCGGGTCCGCGGTCTGCATCTCCAGGTAGCCGCCCGAGTTCAGGTTCTTGAACGCTTGGCTGAACAGGCGATCGTAGTCCGTGACGAATCCCATCATCTCACGTCCGTGTATGTAGTCGAAGGGCCGGGCGAAGAGCCAGTCGTTCTCCCAGTTGTCGATCTCGAATGTGCAGTTTGGGGGGACCCTGGATTGTTTTGTTCAGTGAGTGAGTGAGTGAGTGTGTGTGTGTGTTGTGGTATTATTGGAGGTGAGGTAGATCGGTCAGGTAGGCAGTAAGCAGGGCTTTCTGCTTACCATGATGGTTGGATGGGACTCAGATCTGTGCCTGTTCGTTCTGTTAATAGATGGCTCAATCATGAATTTAATTCCATGTAGCTTCCTACCGATGACTTGGGAAGAAGGATACTGGCTGCAGTTTATTCTTAGCAAGACAAACAATATTGCAAGTAAGGGTAAAGCAACACGCACTCGGCAAAGTCGATAGCCCAATTTCCTGTGCCGGTTCCCAGATCGAGCACTCGTTGTGGCTTGTCACCGATAGGGGCGAGGTGAAGCTTGCCCCCTAGGATGAGCTGATAGATATGGTGCGCAAGATCCAGTCGTTCTTGCTCCTGTTCATCGTTTGGCTAAAGACAAGACTTCTATTTAGCTGGCACTTTCATCTATTGGGGTATGGATAGACAGATCATGCACGTACCACTGGGTATGCTCCTTCGCTGTACGCATGATACCGGCGTCCGTTCTTGAAAAAGGAATTGTCTCAGTATATTCTGGCCCTTCTGGACATCCACAGTTTATTCAGCTCCCACCTCATATCTGGTTTGTTTATGTCAGTGAGCCGTTACATATATCACATTTCAGCAATAGGAGATGTTACTTGTAGTTTTTGATGCTCGAGCTGATGGATGTCTGGAAACTGGACCCATCCCTGTTGCAGATGTTTAGATGCCTATGTGGATATAGCTGTGTTCCTCCAAGGCATGCTCACAAGTCATCAAAAGCGGAATCCGTGTCCGCAGGATTGTCCTAGGGCACAGCGGAAAACGTGTCAGTGGGGAGGGTTTCTTTGAATCTAATTCAAAGACGAAGAGAGGGAAATCAGGCACTCACATCCACTTCAATGGCCGCACGGTTGGCTGCAGTGTTTGACATGGCTGCGGTATGTATGTATATCTATGAGATATTATGCCGTCTGTACACTGTCTCTATTGATCTTTAGAAACTAGTATACCTCGAGATGCGAGTTACCAGTAACAGGGAAAAGCATGAGAGCGACAGGCGCCTCTCGAGGCTTTCTCATTTTAAGCACTAATCACTTTCTCCACATGTTCTCATCGTATTCGCGGCGCTTACCATTATGACCGAGTCATGCTTACTACGCAGTACTCCGTGCGTAGGAAGAAAAGACGAAAAGGGGAATCTGCATGAAACGGTGTACCTGCCCACCTGGGCAGTGGCGTGGATCCGGCACTTGAAAGTCTTCTGATTCTCTGAAAAATACAAGGCGCCAATAAGAAAACGACCTGCCACAGTTTCATGATTCGTGCCACCTCGCCAAATAAATTAGTGCGAGATAGTTATACCGCGGTTTCCGGAGTTTGGTGTTCCGTGTTATCGCTTGGGCCCCATGTTGTTCTGATCACTGTAACTAACCCACGTTAATGCGGAGTTACTAGGATCAATGACTGCATGGTAACAAAGATGCTCGAGGAGCCTCACCGGGGCGCAGGTTGAACTATGCACTATTTTCCAGAATCATGGAACACGGAATACACCAAACCCAAGTAGAGAGACCATCGCGGGATTCGGGGTATTGAGACCACTGACCACTGTAACAGGTACGAATTAGTACGTACCTAGTGTACAGAGCACAAATGCAAGGCGGTTGTCCACTTCACCAATCCAAGAGCGTATTGCCAGCAGGCAGTTGATCGTTCCTAATTGGGTATACGCCACCGTTCGCTCCTGGGGCCGTTTTCAAGACGGACATCTTTTCCGTCCCACTCCCACGCGTATGGACTCTCTGGGGTGCCCTTGGAGTCCTTCCCTCGGGTATCCCTGTTGCCGAAAACTCACCGCCAACGGTCATTGCTGCTAATATGCCACTTTTGGAGCCATTGATAGACAATCAGTGGGTTGACGAAATCCAGCTATCGAACTACTGAGTAGATATCAAATATGCTAATATCAACGAATTGGTTTCTGAGGAGAAATATAGGATTTTCATGGTTCGAACCGCTTCCGAATCTGACAATTTTATATTTTATCGTTGCTTCACTTTCCAGACCCGACAAGGCATCCCTGCCTTGGGCTTTGCTACCCCAGCAAGGATCTGATAGCATTGCTCGCCATCAACCTCCAGTGGTGCTCCTTTCCTCCTTTCTTCCTCGCTCACTTTGGGATACGCGGTCTTGAAGCCAAAATACCGTGCCGTAAGTGCCATGGCAATTCTACCTTCTAGCATCGCAAGCTCCTGACCGATGCAATTGCGCGGTCCCTTCTCGAATGGCCGCCAGGCATCCTTATGTCTTGGAGCAAAGGGTGAATCGAGAAGGAAGCGCTCAGGCCGGAAGGAACTTGGGTCAGGGAAAAGATCGGGATCGCGTCCCATGCCGTGTGACACGGGCCAGACCCGAAAGCCGTAGGTTGGGTATACTGCGTGAGTCTCTGGGTCGGTAACAAAGTCACTGTAGAAGTCCTCGGGTAAGTGATGTTTCGTCGTGAGGATATATATATAAACAGGCATTTCTTACCCCTTCGCGGAACCAGTACGCATGCTACTTGCCGGGGGATATAAACGTAGAGTTTCCTTTAGCACCGCCGTCGTATAAGGCAGGTTGTTCAGAATATGTGGATTTTCCTTAATCTCTTTTGCGGAGAGAGCCATGTCTGGGTCCAGAACTTCGTCAAGTTCCTTACACATCCTGGCACGCGCTTCCGGGTTTTTCGCGAGGAGATGGAAGGCATACTAATTCTATATCAGCTCCTTAGTCCAACGGCATGCTTGTAGTTCGATATGACAGGGTGTTACCGCAATCATGGTACCGCTAGTGTCGTGACCAGCAAACAGAAAGCTCTTCAATCTTTATCTCAAGATTAGAAGATGCTCCATTATTCCGAGGACTATACTTACTGGTCAATTGCAGATATTTTGAAACGGGGATCAAGGGTTTTACTCTCTTTAGCGGATGGGTTCATCTCTAGATACGAATTTAAAGCAAGGTCGATGACAGTCCTCTCCTCACTCCGCGACGATCTGTCATTTTTGGAGAGGAATCGACTCTCCAGGAGGTCCCCCAAGTACTTGTTGGTATACCTGACGTTTTTCCATAGGATGTATATGCGCTTTGGATGAAGTTCATTGAATGGGCTTATCCTTTTTGGCTTCGGTAGCCACTTGAGGAGTGTTCTAAAGACACCAACGACTTCATTGTCTGTTGTTTGTGCATTGAATTCTACGTTCCTGCGATCACAGCTGTCAGGCAGATGACTCTATTGGGAGATATTCAGGGGAACGAACATTGCCACCTTTCCTATTATATCTATGGTGTAGTTCACAGCAGCCTCATCCATGAGAAAGATGTCACCTTTCTCCGCATGCGCTCTCAGTACGTTGTAGAAAATGACTGTGGTGTCTACAATCATAGGCGCCAGCGTCATTAGATGGGTTGGGGAGAACCCAGGGTTGAACATCATGCGTAGGGATTTCCACCTCTGGCCGTGCTGTACAACTAAGCTCTCAGGTCCGAGAACGGGGCCAATGAGTCTCATCAGATCCGGATCCTTGGGGAGATTTTTCTTGGTCGTGATGATGTTGGCAATCTCCGGATCCAGAACAACCATGATCGGCCGATCGAGGGGCCACGAATCTAAATAGAAGACCTTTCCCAAGTTGTACTTTTTGCGGAGAGCGTCCATCCAAATCTGCCCGTGAGAGTCTTTGGGAAGTGTCTCCCTCCTCAACTTGGAAAGAACGGGCATATGCCCGAACCAGAAACTATGTGGAGGTCCTGGCTATTTTAATTTGTGGAGTTAGCGACGCTCTAAGCTCCTCATTGTAGATATCAAATCTTTAAAACAAATCAATGCCTTTTCCTAACAGCCACTTGAGCTTACCAGTTTCCTGAACATCATTCGGTGTCTGTACAGCTTGACAAAGAAAATAAGAAGACCAATGACCAAGGCAAAGGCCAACCCTGTCGCCGAAAAGAGAGGAAATTGCCCAAACATGATGAGTGCAGATCCTGCAGATCAGTACTATGTATCAAATAGATGGAGGTTTGTTTGAACTGCTCGGCTTTTCCGAGTTGATAAGAATGACGGTCAGATCAGAGTAAAAGAAGAATCGGTGACTATAAATTAGATATGGTCAATCTACGCATAGAGACAGAGTGTAAATGGATATCCAATTTCATATTCCACCTTCCTTGCCTGTGCTTATATTAACTGCTGCCTGGTAGGATCTCAGGTAAGATGAATTCAATTGGCTGAGACCTGATTGATTGTAAGCACTAACATCGCAGGCTCGCTCAGATGTAATATCGGCTACAGCTTAACAGAATAACATAGCCATGCTGGCACCTGGACACAGCTCACTGCCAGGGAGGCTAATACTCATCTCTAACTTCGAAACAGACCAGCAGTGGTTCTCTCATCTTTCTTTTCACGTCTCCGCCTAGATAAATGCTAATTCAACTATTCGCCTGGATTCTGTCAGCAGAGGCGCTGAGCTTGTGGAAGAAGAGCAACAGCTTACATTTTTGTCCTATTGTCCTGTAGCCAGAAGCCACACTGCCACCTGCCGTGTAGCGATTCGCTAATGGGGCATAGTGCTTACGGCATGTAGTTGCAATATCATCGAGGTTTAGGCCCAACAGCAAGACCCAAATAAATTTTCCATGGTCGCAACGCCTCGATATTACGCCAACAAATCCTTCGAAAGTAAATTGCGCCTATAACGCGAGTGCAACCTTCCCGAGCCCTCATGAACCAGGGCTGAATGAGCCGGAGGAAGTTTTCTAAGCATAGGTTAGGTACGCAGTAGGTTTCCACCAACGAGCGCCGTCAAAACTAACTTCTGCATAAGCAGAGCCGTCGTTTCAATTTTTGTTATTGTCATTTATAGTCGGGGTCTGATGTATCGCGTATCACGGACTTCGTGTCGAATTCAGGTGCAGGGGTTGTACCAGAGGCCCCCTCCATCACTGCCTAGAGTAGGGCTTTGCTAGAAATATGCATAGTATATCGTGTACTTAGACAAATCATTATCTGGACAGATGTACAGGCAACAAACTATACGAGTGGATTGATCTCTGTCTGGATGCACTAGTGAATTGGGCTCCAACGGTCCAACAAGACAGAAGGGCAAGGTGGTCTGATGCCCTGGAGTTGGTTGCATCGGCCATGGCCGGGCGGCTTCATTCGTTTCTCAACTCAACCGTCGGCTCTGAGATCTGGTCGATGGTCATGCTACAATACTCACAGCATATCTGTGTGCAAGGTTATGTTTCTCTTTTCTTATCTCCATAGTTATTTACTTGCTACTATCTAGACACTACATAGGAGGTATCTTTTAAGTAGGATTTCACCGACTCATGAAGTCACATATCATCTCTCCTCAATGTCGTAAAATTACCCTTTGATATCAGCTTTCATCGCAACCGCCCCCGAAGGGGCGTAGATCTGCACCTTGCCCTCATTGCCATCCTCCTCGAGCACAATCCGGTACTCTTCCTCCGCATACAGAGGAGTAGTCGCCCTGTACGAGATGCTCTCTGGCACGATCAAGGAGCTCGTGGTTCCTCCGTTTCCGCGAACATCTCTCCAGAAGTCGAGGATCGAGATCAGATTCAGTGGACCGTGGACGACAATGCCCCTGTGTCCCTCCACATCACGCGCCCAAGGCACGTCGTAGTGGATTTTGTGCGCGTTGAAAGTGAGTGCGGAGAAACGGAACAGCGTCACAGAGGTCTGGATCAGGGTGCGAGTGTGCAGCTTTCCAGTGGGGGAGCTTGGTGTAAGGTCTGGTTGCTGTGTGGGAGACTGCTTAGGAGGCTGTGGTGCTGGTGAAGGCTGTTCCTTGGGGGAAGAAGCAGAGGGGAGGGGCAGGGCTTTGCGAAAGATCCAGTTCCTATAGTACTATTAGACAATGGAGGTGACGCGAATCTTGGAGCTTATGGGACAGTATGGGTAGAGTTTCTGCGGTCGAACAGGTTGAACGGCTCCAAACCGACGGCTGACAGAAGACTTTCAGGCCTGAAACAAAATGCCCGGCATTTCAAATACGCAAAATGCATGCAGAAATGTAGAGAAAAAATGAAGGGAAATAGTCTCACCGCCGATCGATAACAGCAATGCCGTTCTCGTTTTCAAATATCTTCTCCACACCAACAACGACCATCTCCTCTCCCGTCTTCCTCACGACTTTCGCCTCTGCACCCAACACCTTCGTTGTCTCCCTCACCTCCTGGCCCACTCGCAGCGGGTTAACCTGCCCATCAGCATTTCTGGGCCAGCGCACCTCACCGCCTGCCCACATTCGTCTCGTGAAAGGGGCATCTGCATTGTACGAGACATCAGTCCCGTCCGCACCTAGCTCACCCTCGAGGAACTGTGGAGTGAAGTAGACCAAATGATATCCCGGTGGAAGCGGGGTTCCTGAAGGTGGAGGTGGGGCGTTGGACAGGCGAGGGGAGTCAGCGTAGAGGGTTGAACGGTTGAGAGTGAGCGAGAGGAGTTGCAGTTGGTTCGCATCGAGAGTCTGTGTACGTGTCTGGGGACCTAGGGACTGGAATCGAGAGAGGAACGAGGAAGCAATCGATTCGGCCGACGGAGACGAGACAGAAGATGATGAGCGATATACGGAGGAGCTGCAGAATCCTCGAGCGAGGCTCCGAGATGGGAGGCGGAAGCCTTTGAGCATCTGGGCCATTACTGGCCTTCCGGGAACCATTGCGATAAGATATAGAGATCTGTGGAGAGATCTGTGAACTCCAGTGTCAAATATACAGGCAACAGAGACCGGCTCCAACTGCAATTAAGATGGTGACCTTTTAACTGGACATGGCAGGATTCTCGGCATGAGTTGACTCGGAGTGCGCTGAGATGCGGAGTCGCCTTGTGGGGCACATGGGATTGGACCTCGGGTTTTGCATAATGCTCTCGAAATCGCGGCATAACCGAATCTCGAGAATTTCGAGATGGCCCGTCGTCCACTCATCGCGCAGGACACAATGGAAGTGCTTTTTCCTAGGTCGTAAATAAACTTCCACTTGGGATACCTTGTAATAATACAGGATTTCTCGTGTAAACGCAAAAAAACTTCAATGGAAATGGCCCCCATTCTCATAAACCATATCAAGTGAACCGTGCACGTCTCAGATATCTCGAACCTGCTTAATAAAATGTCTATTTAAGAAGTTGTGGAGAAAATAGACGAAGCGAAATGAAGAAGGGTCAAATATAGGGAGATATACCTAGTCACTAGGAAGAAATAAAAGTTTAAATGACAGCCATGGGCCACAGGTGTAGGAGTCCACTGAGCTAATAAGAGAATATCATATATCGGCCGAATATGAAAAGGATGAAAACCGGGAACGCACCAAGAAACCCAGCGATTGTTCAAGCACTAAAAAGCAATGTGAGTGAGAGGTCTTGTACGCTAGGCACTCCGTACGCCAGTAGTAAAGAAGCAAGGGGAATTAGGGAACTTACTGAAAGAAGTCAGCAAGCCAGTATGGACAGCAGTCTCCCGAGGCTATCAGATAAGTCGCAGCGTCGGCAACGAGCGCATGATGCAATGACCCTACCTCCCCACTTCGGTCTGCAGGAAGCAATGCAAATAAGAAGTATTTACATGCCCCAATGGTCAAGTCAACTAACTACTGCCTAGATTCCTATAACCCGAGCCACCAACGGCAGCATAGGGGTTTCGACTGCCGGGAGTCTTGGCCCGTGCCCCCTCTCTCCGCTCTTCCCCCACTTCTGTCTCGAAACCTGCCCGTTGCCTCGGATGAGCGGGCAGTTACAGATACTGCAATGGACATTTCCCGCTGTAAATCAATAAGGTATGAAGAGCGATCACATTAGAATCCAATAAAAAGCAGTATTTCCATGTGTTCAGGTGAACGTTTCTGGCTGCGTTTGCACACCGACCGAGTAGGTCGTAGCTTCTTTGTCGCTATTCCCAATCGGTCATCCCCAGACTCCGCTCGAGGTTTGGCTGTCCGAGGTCAACACGATTTCCTCCCCGCCCACCACGTTCATAGCCTTCTATCGGCCTCAGGAGTTTCTCTGCTGTTGCTGCGACATTGAATTTTATCTCCGACATACCTCTTTTGCAGCATTAGTGAGGTGTATATGCGTGTGCTGTGACGGCGCAACTTCGAGAAAAGTCATCTGTCCATTTCCGGCTTGCCATTATCGAAATCGCATGGGCCTCCTGTTTGTCCACAAACGTCTAGTTTGGGATTAAAAGAGTCCGCAAAAAGGGTTCAAATTGGCTTAGGAACAAATCTTATCCCCCAGAGCAGCCATGCGCTTGGCAACATGACTGTCTCGTTCACAACATCAGCACACGCCGCTGATCTTCCTCCTCTACCTACGTCTATTTCCATCTCCGAACTGATTGCGCAGGGAAAACCGTTTGTCGAGTTTCCAAAATACTCTATACTTAACCTGAGACGCGAGACGGGGCTCGGAGGCGCGGAAGGGCGCAGTGAAGCGACAACTAACGGTAATGGAGCTGGGAGCACTAGTACTACAGGATTCGCGGACTGGTTGACTCGAAAGCTTCAAATTGGGCAACCCTTTGTTATCCAGGGATTTGAGAAATTGCCAGAATGGGATAAACAGCTCTTCTCGATTGAGGGATTGATTGATCTCTCCACCAAAAAGAGTAAGATATCGCCTTTGATTTGTTTACTGTTTCCTATCGAATGAGCGCTATAGACTCGATATTAGTGGTTTCGGTTGTTGTTATATCACTCGATATTTGCCCTATATTACTCTTCTGACTTGTCCCAGATATCCCAATCCGAAACTGCAGCACAAGTCGGGACCTGAGCTTTACACTGAAGAAATTCGCGGATGCTGCCCGTCAGTCATATCGAGAGTTCAGAAACTTTTATGCCAGAGATCTACATTGCCCCCCAGCATGGTTGGATCAGTGCAGCAGACTGCTCCCACAGGAATTACAGTACGGTGGTCGAGCAGATCTTTTCCAATGGCTCCCACCATGCGCACGTAGCGAGGTCATGATGGCATACGTTGGCTCTGAGGGCTCATCGTAAGTAGCAGGCGAGATCATCTTGGACAATTGCTCACATTGCGAAGATCAGGTTTCCACCGATGTTTCTCGTCAACTGTGGCTCTCAACCTTCTCGTTGAGACGAATGGTGAGCGCCGTTCTGCAATATACAGTTCGAGTATTGAGCTAACGATGATTCACTGGCAGACCGTCCTGTCATCTGCTTTGGGACTGATTTCGAGTCTCAAATCAAGTACGATGCATTCATGGCCGCGAGAGGAGCATCACCCCACGTTGACTGGTTGAACCTGGACCCAGAAGAACTGAGGAAGGCGGACTTCCCCATATACGTATGCGAACAGAATGTGGGCGATCTTGTCGTTTTCCCTCCGGCGACAGCACATCAAGTCTGGAACATGGCGACATTATCAACAAAGATGGTGTGGAACATCCTGCATCCACTCTCATTAGAAGCTGGGCTGAACTATGTCCAACCGCCTTTCAACCGCCTCTGTCATCCGGATGTAGCCCGTACTAACCTTTCTTTGGCATGCGCTATGCTCAGCCTTTTGAAAGAGGACTCGGCCCACTCGTTGCCACCGGATCTTCCGCTTCTCACACGTCTGTTCCGCCAGATGGTTCAGGACGAACTAATTGAAGATGTGCCGGCTACGTCGATTACTCTGGTGCAAATCCCGGCATCCGTGATAGCCACTTGTGATTTTTGCGGTACGGCCATTTGGAACCGCCACGTTCGCTGCACTGAGTGTAGAGACTTCGATCTCTGTTTGCTCTGTTTCCTCAGTGGACGAAGTTGCGAGCATGTCTCGAGCTACGCTTGGGCAGAAATTGTCCCTCAAGAGACATGTGATAAGGTTCTTCACCGTGCAGGGGAAATACTCGGAAGCCCCATCGACGACAGCCGAATGCCTGAGCGGAAGAAGTCTCTGGGAACTGCTGTTAATGATCTGATGAAGGCACGCAAAAGTACAAGCACGAGGCTGTGCCATCTGTGCAGAATCGATCATCTCGAATGGAAAGGAAGGCGCTGTGACACGTGCACTGCCTTTTTCTGTTTCCGCGGCCTCTACAGGCATTTCGATATGTACGCCGCAGACGTAATGCGACATTCAGGGCTTTGGATGTGTCCGAAGTGCCTGGAGACGTGCAATTGCCGGGTAAGTAGCAGTTTCTTCCTGGTACTTCATTCCTCCGTGATTAGCCTACGTTTCATGGACATCTATTCGGGACATCCTAATCCATTTCCACAATCTCCTACAAGATGAAGCTCTCATATCCTGACTTCAAATTTTATAGTGCTGCCATTTCCCGTCAGCTTACGTCAAGGCTGAGAAGCCAGCTTCAAAGCGGAGGGTCAAACCTGCTGATCCCCGAGGCAAGGTTATGGGCTTCACAGACAACGTATTTGACCAGAAAAAGGTAATTTCATTGTCTTCTCCAGCCCCAACGACATCTGTTAATTGACCCATCTTGCAGAGAAACGTGTCCACCCCGTCCTCATCATCTACCTATGCAGGACCCTCTGCGGACGAACCACGAGGACGGAAGCGTCCGCTGTCCGCGTCAGACATCTCTCTCTCTACCTCTTCACGACCACTCGCTTCTCACCATCGCCCGAAATCCATTGTGAGCAGAGGTTCTCAAACCCCCGAATCAGAGAATCAGCCTCGCTCAACAAACGAGAAGCTACATGCCCATACCCAGATAGACTCCAACAACTCTTACGATCCTACAATCCACAGTCATATCCTCCTCCGCCCTCCTAACGGTGGAAATGGAACCGAGTCCAGGAGTATCATTGGAGACGGATTCCTCCACGGGATCGACTACATGACCCCGCCGTCGACCCAACAAGAGCGTCACATCTCCCTGCCTCCGATAAAATCGCAGTCCTTCCGGCCACCACCACCACTACCGAGTTCGATGCCTGCATCTACAGCGTCTGCTGGAGCCATGAGCACCCTGGCCACGGCAGCAGGATCCCGGGGGAAGATTTCCTGGCCCGGTCGTCGGGAAGAAACACTCAGAAGCGAAAAACCATACCACGTGGATCCCGGCGGATCAGGAGTAATGTCTCCGTTGGTTTCTGCTGCTTCTGTTTCTGCTCCTCGTCCAGGTCCGCACCAGAGCCCATCTCACTCACCGAATAACTTCAGCAATAATACCAACACCAGCCTGCATCTTCCTCCAGCCTCCACATCTGGCCCTCATCCTCAAACACAAACACAAACGAATCAATCACCTCCCTCCCCAACCACAACAACAACAACAAACACAACCACCTCCTCCTCATCCCCACACATCCCATCCCAAACAACCCCAACCCAGACCCGAACCCAAACACAACCCGACCTCCCAACCCTCGAATCCAACCTCCTCCGCCTGCGGCACTACGCTGACGAACTCCTCTCCCTGTCGCTACACGAATCCCACTCCCTCCTCCAGCGCGAGATCAAGAACCTCGAGGAGACCATCATGCAGATGAAGCGCGAGCGGAGCGAGAAATTGCTCCACGGGCTCGAGAGCGAGTTCCCCGGATTGGTGGGCATCAGGGAGGGGATCAGGAAGGAGGGGGAGAGGTTGGGGTATTTTTAACCTTTTTTCCTGCCTGCTCCATTATTGATCTATTGATTCGGGGAGAGTTACTTTTTGGGTATAAATAAATGGGATAGTACCTAGGTAATTTCGGTTGTCTTTCTTTTTTCTCCCGTTTCGCTTCGTTTCATACATATGTGTATATATACTACGTGTTGAACTCAGTGGCTGGGAGAGTTTCGGTGTTGATACGATGATTACAGAAAAGGGGAACTGTGCCACTTAGTTGACTAATTTAATCCATTAATATCTAAGACTTGCTGAGAACTAAAGCTACTCACTCCCACCGCAGGAGCGGAAAGCAAGCTTGTCAATTGACTGGTATTGGTATGACCTGCTAGCCTCTAGCCTCTATCGGCTAGCAAACACCCGGCATGAACCTGTCATTGCCGGTTGCGCTGAAAATATCCGCGCGTGGCATTCAAGGTACATAATTGAATAAGGTGTAGCGGATACCTATATATATATAATTTTGAGCAACTATGTCCAGTAAAGACTCGAGACAAGATGCACACGAACAAAAAGAAGGACGGGATAGACTGATGAGTATGTCATACTCAGGGTATCTTCTGGGATCGAATTCATACAGGTGGTTGGGAAAAAGTGGTAAAAATTTTTGGAACATGGGTTGCAGGCGGTCAATCAGGCAGCCTCTCCAACTCAGAGCTTGACCTGTCCCCCATTCAATCTATCCCAGTCTTTCTTCTCGAAAGGAACATACTTGTCACCTCTGAGCCAGTACAAGCGGTCCTTGTCGCTAACGCGCGACGGGTCAACACCTTCCGTTCTCAGAATGTGCTTCTGCGGCTTGTTATTACCCGTAGTCATGACCTCATGCGTAACGCGAAGGAACAGCGGAGCAGCAAATCTAGGGAGCTGTCTGAGCACATGTGAGGCAAGTGAGTTAAGGGTCTCTTGCGAAGGTTCGGGGACGACAACCGACGGGTCTACCGCGTGACCCTGGTTCTTGAAGACAATAGCAGCGCAGCCAGCACGTCCGTCATGGTGTGGCAGCGCAACGCCATACACATTCGCTTCGTGGACATCAGGGTGACCACCAAGGACTTCTGCAACCTCATTGGTAGACACATTCTCACTTTTCCATCGGAAAGTGTCGCCAATTCTATCCGAGAAGTACCAGCGGCCTTCCTTATCCCACCGGATCATGTCACCGGTGCGGAACCAGGCGTCACCTTTTGTGAACACGTCCCGAAGAATCTTTCCTTCAGTGGCCTTTGAATTATTGAAATAACCTTGGAAGGTCTGTGCAGGGTCTACTGGATCGATGGCGTACAGGAGCTCCCCAGGCTCGCCTCGTGGAACCTGCTTGCAAAACCCGGTCTTGGGGTCGCGCCACGGACTCTCGGTTTCGTGATCCACCTCAACGAAGGCAATTCCCCGTCCGAGAACCAACCTGGCAATAGTTCCATTTCGCCCGATGGCACCTGCGGCAAAGTCATTGGAAGACAGATTCCACGTTCCAGAGGTGCCCTCGGTGGCAGCATAAAACTCCGCAATCGTACCAATGTTGAAACGCTCCTTGACACGGTTCCAGATGTCAGGACGCAGACCATTTCCAAATGCCATTCGTACATTATTCTTCTTGTCGAGATCCTCTCCCGTTTGCGGGTCTTTCTCAGGCGGAACGGCGAGGAGATAGCGCATGGTTTCACCGACATATTGGATGACCGTTGCATCGTTGTCGCGGACCTCCTTCCAGAAATTCCTGGCAGAGAATCGATGGCCGACTATGATCGTCACTCCAGACATTAAGCAGGTGATAAATGCCAATATAGCTGCGGAGGAGTGATAGAGGGGCATGCACTGGTAGCGTTAGATCTGAACACGACGTAAATAGCAGAGGAACCAAAAATAAAGGGTGTAACCTACAGTGAAAAGTCGATCCGTTTTCTTCAGGGACATCCAGTTGGAGACAAACAGACTACCAGACCAGCATTTCTGCCAGCTGACGATGGCAGGCTTGGGCAGACCGGTCGTTCCGCTGGTATAGATCAACATAGCCATGTCGCGGCCGATGCGGCCAGCTCGTACGCTGTCATCCTCGCGCGTCGGCTCTGTCTGTAGTATCTGGGCCTCCACCTCGGGAGTAAAGAAGACCACCTCCACATTGCCCTTGCCATCCCTGAAGTCGGGAGAAGAGAAAATCTCCAGTTGCTGAGGAGGGAAGCACCTGCGGACCTCCTCGTCGACAAACAGGAGCCTCGATGTCGACACTTTGACCGAGTGCGTCAGAGGCTTCCCGGTCAGGTTGTAGTTGATAAATGCAGGAACTGCGCCAATGCTCCACAGACCAAGCCACATGAAGACGAAGGTGGACGAGTTCATAAAATCCATCGCCACGATCTCCCTGGGCTTGATGCCGTATGTCTTCTTGAACCAGGCACCATAGCGCAGTGTAGTCTCGTACGCCTCATGGAACGTCCATGTCCGGCCGTTGTAGACTATAAACGGGTGGTTTGCAGTGCTCGAAGAGAGAGCGTGCTGCTCGAGGACGTAGAAGAGGTTCAGGCGATCCCGATACTCCGCCCAGCGGGTCTTCGCGGTCATCTTGACCAGCGATCTGACGAGGTTCCAGTCGTAGAAGAAGGACCATTTTGCGTTCAGGTAGGCCAGCGAAGTGGCAATGGCCGGAGCTGCGATGTGCAGCGGCACATCTATACAGATAAAAAAAAATTAGAACCAAGTACGACCATCATGCTGCAGTGCAACACGCGTGGACCGCAAACTTACCAGGAAGAGGGGGCAATTGCGGCATGGGCATCGTGAGCAGTGAGGCAAGGTTCTCAGGTGCTTATAAGTGCCGCAAATCTATGATTTATCTGTTGAAGAAAAAGGTCTGTCTAAGACGCAGGAAGTGACATGGCAGTTGCAACAACTTGGCGGAAGGGCTCGGGGGAGGATGGCCGCACGGTTAATAAAAGGCAGATCTTCCAGCAGTGCTGCGGAGAAAGACAACAGCAAGCCCAAAGCGGAAGGACCGGGTGTTATCCAGCGCACTGGGAACGAGCAGACGTCGCGAAGCGCAAGGGGGCAAACAGAGCAAAATGCAAAATGCCTCGGTCGACGCCGTGATACACATGAACGCGGACGCCTCGTGCCAACCAAAGGCGGAGCGACGAAGGCGGTGGCCGACCGCGTGGCGCCTGCATGCGACAGCCGCTCGGACAAAAAACTGCATGCGGCGTCATAATGCTGGTCTATAGATATTCTGCAACAACCAAAGCTGAGGAGAAGCAGCAGAGACGGTTCCTGAGTGCTGTCAGCATCTAATCTTTGCTTACACACTGTTACTTCACGTCTGCTTCAGCCCCAGGCACAGAGCCAGTCTGACGGTGACATGTGAGCATGACAGGCATGGCTGACAGCATTTTATTCTCCGTACACAGAGACCGTATGAAGAACAGTACCTCTAGGTACTGCTTCGTCCCGTGGAAGCTTCCGCAGCTGGTAGGCACCCTTATATACCTTTAGGTAGATATCTCAGATATCATTTCCAGAGGTAACATCCCGATCAGTACCTTCTTTGATCCTTCATCTGCAGTCGACTGCCCGGCTGTGGCGTCGCCGATCCCCGAGGCGCCGACTCCGAGTCCGGGCAAGCCGCAACACGTGCATCACATGTACAACGGTCTTCTCGTATCTCGGCATCTTAAAACGTCCTCTCCTCCCTTGTTGGATCAGCCCTTCCCCCCTCCCCCCGCCCTTCCAATACATACAGTTTTTCACCGCCGAGGTTCTCGACGCAGACATCCCACTCTTGAGGCTACATCCAAATGGCCGGTCAAACACACGACGGTCATTGCGGAGCATCTCCGCTTTTTAGCAAGACTCGATGCTGCGGAGACAACGGGGACACCACAAAGACAGATGACCTTCCGCTAACATGCTAATCTTGGTCTCAGTCATGTTGCCATCTGAGCTTATTATGTCCAGTACATTACAGGAGTTATGTATCTCTCTTCAGTTCCATCGTTTGCCTTTCTTTGTCAGCTAAGCGGCCCGCTATGACGCCGAGTCCTGCTCAATGGATTAAGACACTACTCGTCACGAGGCTTGTGTTGACGTTTCCCGATTGCTATCTGGTTCTAGCTCCAGACCTTTTTCAGACTACTGCTATCTATGAATACCGGCCATTGTTCTGTTCTATAAGTCTCTTGGATTGAATTTGAAACGGCTCGAATTCAGAGAAAAGATATGCCAAAAGATATTTAGCACAGAAAGATACTATGACAGTTTCATTTTCTTCTTGAGAAATGAAGCCCCGTCTCTTCTTTCTTTCTTACTTTGATCTGTTTTCTACATTTCCCGAGTTTCGGTTCCGTCTACACTATATGGCCACACGGTCAAAACATAACTTGTACATGTCTTGGAAATGCTAAATCATTTCTTCAGGACTGGAACATCCTCATACCCATCCTGCATGAACGACTTTAACGCCTCCAACCCCTGCTCCAACACATCTCTGTCAGGAACAAATCCGATCCTGACATAGCCCTTGAAGTCTTCGCCCTGCCCAAAACACAAGCTTCCCGGGACGAACATCACACCCGTCCGCTCGAGCAGCATCTCGCAGAACGCGGTATCGTCAACGGGCTTCCCCATCTTCGTGAAGCGCACAAACGCCGTCGTGCCCGCCCGCGGCTTGACCCAGTTGCACGCCCAGCGGTGGGACTCGACGAATTCTTCCAATAAGGAGAGGTTCGACTTCGCCAACTCGATGTTCCTCTTCAATAGGCTGTGAATACATGACGGAGCGAGCGCAAAGCTGGAGATAGCATCGTCAAGCCTGCCAACCGAAATAGTGGTATAGTCTCTAGCGGCGGCGCAAGCATCGATGACGGCTCGGCTGCGGGAGGCGATCCAGCCAACGCGAAGTCCCGCGAGGCCATATGCTTTGGACATGGAGCCGGTCGCGATGGTGTTCTCGTATCCAAGGGAGAGGATCGACGGTGGGAAGTCCTTATCGACCGGGGAAATGGAGTGGAAAAGGGGCCGGTAGACTTCATCAGAGAAGATCAAAATGTTCTTCTGACGGGCGAGCTCAACGATTTCTTCCAAGGTCGAGCGGGGAATGATGGCGCCGGTAGGGTTCTGGGGGTTGCTACAAAGACATGGTTGTTAGAAAGGTCACCTAACAACAGATGCAAGGGTAGGAGGCGCGTACTTCAGGATGATGAGCTTGGTGTTTGGCTTGACGAGGCTTTCAAGTTCCTTGATATCGAGCTTCCACCCGTCGGTCTCCTTTGACTTCCACAGACTGACCTCCGCGCCAACCGATGCGGGGACGGAATATAGCTGCTGGTAGGTAGGATAGTGGCAGACGACATGGTCCCCAGGCCCAACGAGGGTGTACAGTAGCAGAAAGTTGGCTTGGATAGCTCCTGCGGTGATCAAGATATTGTCCAGAGGCAGTGGCGTTGGCGTCTTGACAGAGTACAGGTGGGCGAGCTGGCCGCGCAGCTCGTCCGAACCACGGATGGGGCCATAGGTGAGTTTGGTAGAAAGCTTCAATGGATTGGTAGACTTGTCCTGCGATATCTCCCTGAGATCATCGACCGATATCGACGCACTGCAAGTCTCCGCGATATTGTACTTTGCAGCGGTTTCGTGCTTTTCCATCCACTACGGCGGGGTTAGCGCATGCGGGGGAAATGTAGGTACAGCTTAGTACTGGGAGAGATTGGACGTACTTGCTCGACAGCAAACGGCTCGATCTTAACCATGGTCGCTGATTGCCTCTGGACTTTCCTGTAGAAACAGCTTTGTCTGTCTCTTCTGTCTCAGAGAAAAGAAAATCGGCACCACCTCCCCGCTTATTATAGGCGTCGAGTCAAGAGCGCCGCGCCCTTCTCGCGGCAAGTACACGAGTCACGTGCAGGCGTCTATCGGGCCGCCCCGTTATCTCCCCGCAGACGGTCTCTCCGGAAATGAGGCTGGACAGCTGGTGACCCTTGCGTGCTCCATCTTGTAACCCCAACTGCAGGTGATCAACTAGGTCGCTGCCACAGCGTTCGGCCACGACTCTCACATTATACAAGCTGCTCTTCCACAACTCCGTCTTACCTTGTGTCTCCCATCCTCCCTATTAAGCACTCTCCCAAACAAGGCAGCTTGGCGTCGCCCACCTAGGTAGTGACGCACTTCCATTGCCAGTGGGTGTGGCCAATGGAGTCATCGTCTTTCTGACCGTCAGCCGCCTGTACCTGGATCCTCTGCATGCATCTCTATGTACCTCTAAGCCCCGAGCGTCCTACCTGCTAGAAGCCGGAGCGACGGTTGCCCGGGTTATCGCGCACCATCCCCCGACCGCTTATCTGCCTGCGATAGCCACGTCGCTGTTTACCATCCATTGCGGTGTCGGGTCAACATGCGACGATACGCATCTCTCTGCTTTTTGCTGGGTTTCTTGGCCTCGTCAGGGACCATCGAGGCATCACGAAATTATTCCGACCCCGAGCTAATACCTCCCCTGTTCTCGGTGCTGGATAACCGTCCGCCAGAGTGTCCGCCTTGCTTCAACTGCCAGCTTGACGCCTTCCAATGTACCCAGTTCGCTCCTTGCAACAACTACACCGGCAAGTGCATGTGCCCTCCGGGATTCGGCGGCGATGACTGCTCAGATCCCCTTTGCGGCTCTCTGGCGGACGGCCCCAACAGACCACGACGGACAGAGAAATACTGCACTTGTAAGGATGGCTGGGGCGGCATCAACTGCAACGTTTGTCAGACAGACGATGCCTGTAATGCCATGATGCCGGATAAAGAAGGGGGTGTATGCTACAAGCAGGGCCTGGTTGTCAAGCAGAACCACCAGATGTGCGATGTTACCAACAGGAAGATCTTGGATCAACTCAAGGACCGAAAGCCTCAAGTTACGTTTTCCTGCAAGGAGGCGGACCATACTTGTAACTTCCAATGTATGTGAGGCTTTTTTCTGATAATTTCGCGATGGATTGCTGACCTCTTGTACAGTCTGGGTTGATCAAAGGGAATCGTTCTACTGCGCCCTCGATACGTGCAACTGGGGAATGGAAGCCTCCTATGACCGCAACGAAACTCACTACAAATGCGAGAATGTCAAGTGCAAGTGCATCCCTGGACGGATGCTCTGTGGTGAAGATGGCTCGGTAGACATTGGGGAATTCCTCACAGAGGAGATCAAGGGCCCGGCGACCTTCAGTTCAGTCTCCACGGCCGACGGTCGCGAGGACGGGAGCAAGTTCCAGGAACCAGCGATGAACAATCTCATCAAGATGGTCTTTGGTGACCCAAGTATCACTCTGAATTGCCACTCGGGAGAATGTCTATACAAGACAGACGTCCCCGGCTATGTGCGTCCTGTCAAGAAGATCAACACTCCGCTCATCGCCGGTGTTATTGCTGGATGTGCGCTGTTCGTCGTGGCAGTAATCCTCGGAGTCTGGTATCTGTCCAGGCGGGCCGCGTACAGGGGCTACGGCGCTATACATCTTACCGAGGACTCGGACGATGAAGACACTAAGCACCTGACCGACCACAAACCGGCCTCCTTGTACTTCGAAAACGTCTCATACTATCTGAACGGAAAGGAGATTCTCTCCGGTATCCAGGGTGCCGCGCCATCTGGCCAGCTCACAGCCATCATGGGAGCATCGGGCGCTGGCAAGACGACGTTCCTGGACATATTAGCACGAAAGAACAAGCGAGGCGTCGTCCGCGGCGACTTTTACGTTAACGGCGAGAAAATAAATGACAATGACTTTAAGAGCATGATTGGCTTTGTCGACCAAGAGGATACCATGCTCCCCACTCTGACCGTGCATGAGACTATCTTGACCAGCGCTCTTCTCAGATTGCCCAAGGACATGTCTCGATTTGCGAAGGAGCAGAGGGTGTATGAAGTTGAGAAGCAGCTGGGCATCTATCATATCAAGGACCAGCTGATCGGGTCTGAGGAAGGTAAGGGACGTGGCATCTCTGGTGGAGAAAAGCGCAGAGTTGGTATTGCATGCGAGCTTGTCACAAGCCCTAGTATCCTGTTCCTGGACGAGCCGACCAGCGGTCTGGTAAGATACATCCCCTGCCTATGCGTCATTAGAAAGCAGCTGACGTCGTTTTAGGACGCTTTCAATGCATTTAATGTTGTCGAGTGTCTCGTTACATTGGCCAAGACTTATAACCGCACTGTGATCTTTACTATCCACCAGCCACGCTCCAACATCGTTGCGCTGTTTGACCGCCTGATCCTGCTAGCCAAGGGAAAGACGGTTTACTCTGGTCCATTTTCCAGTTGCCAACGGTACTTTGACAACATCGGGTACTCTTGCCCTCCCGGCTTTAACATTGCCGACTACCTTGTGGATCTTACGATGCACGCCAGTGTTGCCAGATCACCTATCGACGAAGAACCTCTTGGCTTGAATGTGCAGACAGATCATCTCAAGACTGCCTCCAGCAGTCTCAGGGCGGTCAAGTCCATTACTAGCGGATCGAATGCCAGTATTGATGACATGGCTAGAACACCGCCGGGAACAACGGTTCGACCCAAAAGCAAGCGGCAGCCATCTCTGAAGCAACGGCAAGACAGGCAGCTCTACACTAGAAAGAAAGATGCTGACACCCCGCCTACGCCCAAGACTGACGAAGAAGATAGCAATGTGGAAACGACAGCAGAAGGGACTCAGCAGTGGCTTCGTCTTTCACGTCAGCAGCCTGTTGTGCAGCCCCCGGTCGCTGATGATCCAGACCAGCTGCCGCCAGCGGCTTTGGGTATAAACACGGATCTTGATATTCTGGTCGCAAATTATGCTACTTCTGATGTTGCTCGCTCTGTGCATGACGAGATCCACAACGCGGTGCAGAACGCACTGGCCGCGAATGGATCGGCAAATGCAGACCACCTCCTAGGCCATGTTCCTGTGAAAGGGTATAAGCGAGTCGGCCTTCTTCGACAGTTTATCATCCTTTCTCAGCGAACCTGGCGCAATCTGTACCGGAACCCGATGCTCATGCTCACACACTACGCGATATCAATTCTTCTTGCGGTACTGTGTGGATATCTCTTCTACGGCCTTACGGATGACATCAAGGGCTTCCAGAACCGCCTGGGTCTATTCTTCTTCATCTTGGCTCTGTTCGGGTTCAGTACACTCACCAGTCTGACTGTTTTCTCCTCGGAGCGGCTGTTGTTTGTCCGTGAGCGGGCTAACGGCTACTATCACCCGATCACCTATTTCGCTGCGAAGGTTATCTTTGACATCGTGCCTCTGAGGCTGATCCCACCGATCATCATGGGAGTCATCGTGTACCCGATGACGGGCCTGGTTCCAGCTTGGCCGGAGTTCTTCAGATTCATTTTGATCCTTGTTCTCTTCAACTTCGCCGCGGCGGGCATCTGCCTGTTCATCGGTATTATCTTCCGGGACGGAGGTGTAGCCAATTTGATCGGAAGTCTGGTGATGCTGTTCAGCTTGCTGTTTGCGGGGCTGCTGCTCAATCACGATGCCATTCCTAAAGCGGCTCTGTGGTTGCAGTCGGTAAGACTTTCCCCTTTCAATCTGACAAGGTCATGGCTAACGCATGTGCAGCTCTCGATCTTCCACTATGGATTTGAGGCGCTTATCGTGAACGAGGTGACCTACCTGACGCTGATCGACCACAAGTACGGCCTGGACATCGAGGTGCCTGGCGCCTCCATCCTGAGCGCGTTTGGCTTCGACACGCTGGCGTTGTGGAAGGACGTGATTGGTCTGGGGGTCATCTCGGGAGCGTCCATCGTGATTGCCTATGCCGCGATGCACCTGCTGCTCGTGGAGAAGAGGTAATGATTCGCTGTATCTGTACGAGTTTTTTGAGATTTCTTCGTTTCCTTTCTTTATCACGTCTTTTGGGGCATGACATCTACGACTTCAAATCCATACCTTTTGGGCGTCTTAGGTTTAGGTTCCGCAGGCGAGCAGGAAGGGCATATCGTAGTAACTATGTTTGCGTCGAGAATGAAGCATGAGGATCCGCTGATTTGAGACGGAAGGATGATGACTGCTTCGCTTATATATATATATAGAATATCTGATTTACTCTAGCAATCTATCATCTGCTATGAAGTTGTTTTCTGTGTCGTAGGTTCCAGCAGAATCTTTATGATCATTTTCGTTATTCGGTCATCATCTAAGTATTGTTATGATTTTATTATAGTAGGTACTTGGTAAATCTGTTAAGCCTCCTTGGTTTTCCACGCTCGTGTCTCCATTCAACGTTTCAAGATTCTGGGCTCTGGGAAATATCCGCCTCAGGAATATGAATGGAGGATAATCGGCATGTTTTCAAGGGTAAAAAGCGACGACAACAGTGGACGGACGACGCCTGGAGAGGTGAGCTCGAGTCAGGGCACGTGTCATGTCAACGAACGTCATGTTTCCGCCTTGACTCGCTGCGCTCTACAGCTGGACCCAACAGCACTTCTTCTAGCGCCTCTGCAGAAAAGTACAGTCTGCCTGATCTCTCGTGCCTGATATCCTTGTGGCCTCTTCTCCCATCTCATCCGTCGCACCCAAGGGGCTTCTTCCCCGTTATCGCCGCTTCCGGCGTCTTTTCCCCGTCGTCCCCCACCGCGGGCGAACTAGCTTAGGTAGCCTAGGTTAAGGCTCTAGCACGGACGTCTCGCAACCGCCTCGTCCAAACATCACGTTTACCACAACTGACCAGCTCAGCTTGATCCTCACTCTTTCCCTCTGTCCTCCTTCCGCCTCACGTTCCTCTCTCCTCCGGCCTTTTTCTCTCCTGGTCGTTGGGTTAGTGTGCCTCTCTCTGACTCGAGCGGCCTTCCGTCGCGCACCGCAGCTAGCTGACTCCATCCCCAGCCTCACACAAAATCCAACGACTACTTCCACTATCTATTACTCCGCTCTTCGCTGCTCGATAGGCCGTCTATTCCAGGACAGTCTTTCCGGAGCTCCCTACCTCATCTTGTGAGGAACCTATTAATTACTTGCCATATCAATTGTCCTTTGCATCCGACCTCGACGAGAACAATCCTCAACTGCAACCATGTCCGGTGAAGCGTGGCTCTATCTGCTGGCGGTGTTGATTAACGCCGTCAACCTGTTCCTGCAGGTCTTCTTCACTATTATGTACAGCGATCTGGAATGGTGAGTCTGCATAATGCTCTACTGCAGCTTTGCTTCCCCGGTCGTGCGCAGTCTGGGGTCACATTCAATGACTGGGCGCTTTCCACGCGCTCCCACTGTGGGACCTTGTCGTGACTCGAGGATCGGCCACGACATATATGGATGGAGCACAATGTGCTGACGTGGAATTTTTCTACAGTGACTACATCAACCCTATCGATCTTTGCAACCGCCTGAACGCCTACATCGTCCCCGAGGCCGCTGTTCACGCCTTCCTCACCTTCCTGTTCGTCATCAACGGATACTGGGTTGCCATCTTGCTGAACCTGCCGCTTCTGGCGTTCAATGGAAAGAAGTGCGTCTCCCATCTATTCCTCTTCCGGAATTACACAGGCCGTTGTTGTACATCGGAGGAGACATGGCTGACCTCGCATTTTCCTTGAATTTTAGGATCTACGAAAACCAGCACCTCCTGGATGCGACTGAGATCTTCCGCAAGCTGAACGTCCACAAGAAGGTAAGCCGGCCAGCTTCTACAACCCGACTAATCAGGATCCCATACTGACGGGCGCACCAGGAATCGTTCATCAAGCTCGGCTTCCACCTCTTGATGTTCTTCTTCTACCTGTACAGCATGATTGTCGCCCTGATTCGGGACGAGGCTCATTGACTTCGTGACAAGACGGCGCACGCGATGCGTCACGGCCGCCCGGTTTAAGGCTCTCGTGTCATGTGTATAAGTGTCTACGTTAATTAATGAAGAAGATGAAGAGAAGATTGCAGAGTCAGGAGCGTTCCGAGCTCTGCGCGCGGAGCAGTTTCCGCGGTATTCGTGTGACCGTGGCTCTGCATCGCCGGGTGAGGGTTCGCCGTACGATGCAGATATGCTACGTGCCGATGATGCTGCGAGATGACCGTGGGTGGAGGTGAAAAATGTGTGATTAGAATACAGAAGTTGTCATGGTCGATTGCAGGCCGTGAGAGGTTGGAGAGATGGAATGTTCTTGGTATTATTATTGTTATTATTTATATCATCCGAGTGGCGCGGAGGTTTTAACGATCTGTATGTCATCGAGAAAGGAAGGACCCGGCAAACTGTCTTTTCTCTTTTTTGTATATACCTCCTAATCGGCTTGGTAATGAAGAGCGTACGATACCCTTCTGTTCTTCCTGTTGTGGTTTGCGATGCGCCACTGGCGTCGGTGGCTACGGTGATGGTTCTCCCTGCTGGTCGGGATGGGTATCATACAGCGGATCGTAAACGTCTATACAAGTAGGTCAAGATTTAAGCTACGATAAGATTTGTACTGCTTGAACTCTAGCAGTCAAGATCTTGGCTCCAATGGTCAGTGTTGCGCTGCTGACCGTCGAGTGGCGCGCGCGGTCCTGCGCGCTGTGGCTGGAGCGGACGGCCGTAAAAGTACGCCCCGGACTCTGCTCTCATCTTCTCCACGCGACCTCGACGACGCCATCAACACTAACTTCTCCTCACCCTTCAACGCAGTGTCGTCCCGCGTCCCGCGTCAATTCTTACCCGTTGCCCGCCATGGCGTCATTGCTGGGTGCAAACTACGACTCCTCGAGCGACGATGAGTCCAAGCCCAAAGCTGCGGCGCCCACTACCATGGCCACGAAGGTCGTCGCGGCGCCGGAGGTCAATGTAGAGGTTTGGTCCCCTGTTTTTCCTTTTCCCTTTTTTTGTTTCTTATACCTTTGTTAAAAAGTTGAGATAGTGTATTTGACAGTGATAGCTAACATCTCATGCAGGATCCAGCACACATGCAAATGACGCTCGCTAACACAACCTCCAACGCCCTCACTTACAACGCGACATACGATGACCTGTCCCGCCCCGCTCAGGGGCCCGTGAACCCCTTCCGCCCGGCCGGCGTTGGTAACGGTCTGAAGCGCAAGAACGTGCCGACGGGACACGCCGAGGAGGCCGCCATCAGCGAAGCCACCTTCACCGCACAGCACCGGACGTTTCAGAGTCTGGGGTACACGCGCGATCCAAGCCGGCCGGGGGCGTTTATCGGGAACGTCGAGAGCGCCATACAGCATGGTGGTCGGGATGTGGTGCAGATGAAGCCGTCGAAGGAAGTGTCCGCGGAGCTACGGCGGAAGAGGCAGAAGAAGGGAGACCCGAGTATCGTCGAGGGAGAGGGCGCGTATCTGGGTCCTTGGGCCAAATATGTCGATGATGATCAGGTCTACGAGGAGGAAGTGGCGCAGGCGGACCGGGAGCTTGCCAGCGACGAAGAGTACATCGAGGAGGGCATTGTCCCCGCGAATGTGCCTGGGGGTCTGGACAAAGAGGCGACGGAATACCAGGACGATGCGTCGCAGACGGAGACGACCGAGTTCCACGGCTCGGAGCAGTTCGACTACCTGGGCCGGACGTACATGCATGTTCCGCAGGATCTGGGTATCGATCTGAAGAAGGAAGTGGGCAGTATCAGGAACTACGTGCCCAAGAAGCTCATCCACACCTGGAAGTCGCACACCAAGGCGATCACTTCGTTGCGCTTCTTCCCCAACTCTGGACACCTGCTCTTGTCCTCCGCAGCAGACGGCAAGGCGAAGATCTGGGACGTCTACCACCAGCGCGAACTCCTCCGTACATTCTCGGGACACTCCAAATCCATCACCGACACGACCTTCCACCCGACAGGAAAGACCTTCCTCACGGCCTCCTACGACCGCCAGATCAAACTCTGGGACACCGAGTACGGCAAATGCCTTGGCCGCTTCTCCACGGGGAAGACACCCCACGTCGTCCGCTTCAACCCAGACCCAGAACACTCGCACGAATTCCTAGCCGGTATGTCGGACAAGAAGATTGTCCAATTCGACACCCGTACAGGGGAACTCACCCAGGAATACGACCACCACCTCGCGGCCATCAACACCATCACCTTCGTCGACCAGAACCGCCGCTTCATCTCCACCTCGGACGACAAGTCCCTCCGCGCATGGGAATACAACATCCCCGTCCCCATCAAATTCATCGCCGAACCGTACATGTACGCCCTGGTCCGCGCCGCTCCTCACCCCAACGGGAAGTACGTCGCCTTCCAGTCGGGAGACAACCAGATCGTCGTGTACGCGTCGACGGACAAGTTCCGCCAGAACCGGAAGAAGAGTTTCCGGGGACACAACAATGCCGGGTATGCAATCGATGTGGCCATCTCTCCCGATGGACAGTTCGTTACCTCGGGGGATACGGGCGGATATGTCTGTTTCTGGGACTGGAAGACGGGCAAGATGTATCATAAGATTCTGGCGGGCAAGGAAGGGTCCGCGATTACTTGTGTGGATTGGCATCCGCAGGAGACGAGTAAGGTCGTCACGGGTGGTTTGGAGGGTGTGATCAAGTACTGGGATTGATTTGCCATTTGGCTTTGTTTTGATTTTGGTTCTATTGAGCAGCCAGTGTTCTTTGGTTGCGTCTCTACTCGGTTTTGGTGCTGTGTAATAATATCATTATCATCATGGATATCGTCACTTATGCTATTTATCTATCTAGACCACTGAAGGATGAAGGATGTGTATATGTATATACTCTTTACGGAGGGAAGGAGGGCCGGGCAACGAAACGAAAGGATGGGATGTTTTATTTCTGCATGCATGCATACTTACTTACATGATTAATGGCGCTAGGATTTAATTCGTTTATCGAAAACAATTTCATCTCCAAAAGGTTTCATGGACTTATATTATGTAATTGAGTCTAGACTTCCACTTGGAGCACCTGATCCTGACTGCATCTTGGTTGGAAACGCAGTACAGTACAGTATATACACTAGGTTGCCATAGGTACTAATCTTTCATCACCCCTCTCCCTCCTCTGCCGCCTACTGTCTTGGTGGATTGCTATTCTATAACTGCATGCATGACTTTGAAGTTACTGGAGGGCTACCTGGGCCTGGGTACTATTATAGATCACAGACCCTAGACAAAGCCAGTCCAGATCAAAATATAGCAAAAGTGGCAAGCTAAGTGGCTTGAACAGGGGGGAGGAGGGGGGTGCCGAAAGATATGGCAACCTAGTTGGTGTATATCGCGCATATCTATGTACCTGTAAGTCTGAGTCAAAAAAAAACCTAGGTCCACAGAATAAGAGGAACACATCATGATCAGGAGGGCAGTTTTGCTTTACTTTATTTACATGAGTGTATACACATATACACCATGAAAAAAAAGTAAGGCATGAATAGGTAGCTGAATGGCTAGCTAGCTACAGCTATGCATGTGTATGTGTATGTGTATAAACTGTCTAGGACAAACAAGCGCCATCAAAATCATGATAATGAAATAAGAGACATATCTAATTGCTTTTCCATCTTTACTCTATCCATTTATCCATTCATCCAATCCCGAAAACAATACTTACCCCCCCCCCCACCCCCCAGCCTTTTGCTCCCTTGCCTTCCCTTTTCCAGAAATGAAATGAAGAGCGAAGAATTGAATAGGTTAGGTACGTAGATAGGTATTTTGTCTAAACCCTTTTTAATTTAAATCAAAAACTAGCCATCTCAATCCAACTCCCCACAAACGCCAACTTCCTCCCCCTCTCCGTGTTCATCCGTCTCGAGAACTCCTCGAAGTTGAGCTTGGCTCCGCTCCCGCCCCGCTCCTTGGCTTCCCGCTCCACCTGGTTCAGGAGCGCCCAGCGCGAGAGGGTCTGTGGGGACGGAGGCCGCGGCGGCGCCTGTTGCGGTTGGATGGTCGGGGAGGCCTGTGGTTGTGATTGCGATTGTGAGGCGGAGGCGGACGGGGTGAGGATCTGTTTCGGTGGGGAGGGGGAGAATTTGGGAGCGGTGGCTTCGGCTTCGGGGGATGAGGAGGATGGAGAGCGTGGGGCGGGGAAGGATGTCAGGCCGTTGGGTTCGAAGCGGAGGCGCATGGGGAATTGTTCGCGCTGGCGCTGGGGAGGTGGGGTGTGGGAGTTTCCTCTGGAAGGAGAAGATTCGGTTTGCTGCTCGTCGACGAGGTCATCATCGTCGGGACGGTGCTGCGGGAGGGTTGGGTCGAAAGGTGATGTTATTCTGGAGGGTAGATCTTTATCGTCGTCGTCGTCTTCGACGGCGTGGACTTCCGGGGATTCAGGTGGAGGAGGGAAGTACTCCATGGCTGATCCATCTGGCCGGTTCTGAGGGATGGTAGGATCAGTCAAGTTTTCTCCGTCCTCTGACGGCGCTCGAAGATGGGTTGGACGTACATCGTCGTCCTCAATCACTGGTTCTGCAACTGTGGGGGACAATACAGGTTCAGGCCTGACAAGCTCTGGCGATTGGGGTATCACGGAATATCCTGCTTCTTGTAGCAGTTCTTCAAGAGACTTATCATGGGCGGGCTTCTCCTGCTCCTCAACTTCGTTATCCCTACCAATGGCTGCGGCGTCCTTCCTAGCAGCGTTCTTCTTCGGGTCCATCTGCTCCACCAGTTCGATCTCCCGTGCCCATCTCTTCCGCTCAGCACGGGTGCGGTACGCTTCCATGAGGAGGTCCTCCTTTGGCTTGAAGAGGATGTCTAGGAGCTCATTGAGACCCTGCTGCGTGACCTGGTACAAGATCTCTTTTCCAGCGTCCCTTTCGACCTCTGGAATCTCAAAACCGCCCCAACGCTCGCCAACAGGAATGCTACGGGACGATGTCGAGGGATTCGACCTTACGTCGTAATCGTCGGCGACATCATCCTGGAAGCGCACCTTGGACGAAGATCTCGAGCGAGGAGAAGGAGGGTGCGATTCTGACTCAGGATGCTGCTGCTCGACTACATCCTCGTCATCGCTCATGCCATCAACATCAGAGTCCTCCTGAAACCCTTCGGGGGCTGTGGCCCCGTCCTCCTCGTCGATGTAGAAGGCCCTACGCCGCCAGCGCTCGTGGATACCTTCTCTTCGCGCCTCTTCCACCCGTCTCTGGTCCTCGTCGTGCATTCTATGATACACAGCAGTTCCAATGCGAGCTCTGTCCACATGGTCCGTGACCTCATACAGAGGGACGTACGCGCCAAGCGCATTCACGATATCTTCCTCGAGGATATGTTCCGCTGGAGGCCAGAAGTCGCTGGCAACCGAGGAACTCGACTGATCCTCGTCCGAGTCTTCATTATCCTCGTCGTCGTCCTCGTCGTCATCGTCATCGTCATCACTATCACTGGTCACAGTTGGCTGCGATTGACGTGGGTTGACGCCCGACAGGCGCACTGTGGACGGGAATACCGGGCGGACACGACCGAATTGCTCCCGTACAGCGGCATCCCCAATAATAGCGTTCCGATCAGCACTGTCGGTGCCATCCGGTCGCAACACACCTTGGTTGTCGATAATCTCCATGTCGCCTTCCAGGTTGGTCCGCTTCCCCTCTCCGGTTCTGGATGCCTCGCCTGATGGGATGCTGCCAGGAAAGGCGGAGCTGATGGGCTGGCTTCCTAGGACGACATCCCGCGCTCCGCCTTCCAGGAAGTCATCTTCCATGCCAGCGACCATGTCCCTGGTCAGTTCACGACTGAGAGCATAGTACGCCCGGAACATCCGCAGGAAATCTTTCCGTTCGACATATCCATCCCTGTCGATATCGTACCCGTTGAATATCCGTCGCATCCTCTCATCAGCGCTCTTGTTGTTAAAGCTTGCCAGACCCTTCAAGAATTCTTCGAAGCCAATCAGGTTGTCTCCATTGGTGTCATAGAACGCAAACATCCGGTCATAGATCAGGCTTGGAGGGGGTGGCCGGATGGACGTGTTTGGTACGAAGCACCGATCAAAAGTCTTTCGATCAATAGCCATGTAGAGCTTATTCGGATCATTCACCCATTCAACATTGGCCAGGCATCGGAACTGGTCCCAGAGAGCGTCAAGTTCAGTGTTCTCGAAGTTGGTCTCCTTCATCAGTCGTTTCGCTAGAGGTCGTGGCAGACTTCGCGGTAGCATCATAGGCTTTCCAGGATACCAAACCGGCTGAGACTGGCGAGGGTTACCCAGGAACGGAGCGGGAATGCGGACCTTGTAGAATAGATGCGTCTTGATGTGCACTTGCATCGCCTCACAGGTCTCGCAAAGGTCATAGTCAATGCAGTTCGCGCATCGATACCTGATTCCCTGGATAGGCATCGCGCCACAACTATTGCATGTCACGCCTCTGTGGATGTATCCATCTCTCCGCGCCTGGTCCTCCGCGATGTGGTAGAGCAGATTGAGCAGGTTCTGTCCCTCTCTCGAGGGAGACGAATCATTATTCCCGTCCCGCCAAGAAAACACGCTCTGCTCGTCCATCATCGTTTCTCCACCATCGAAGTTCTGCGCCGGCGTCGACGGGTCGGCTGCCGCAGACGTAGCCAAGGTCACTCTCTCCCCATTCTGCCGCCGGCGACGTAGCTGTTCACCGTAGTTGCTGTCGGCATTGAATCGCTCAATTGCCCTCTGGATGCTAACGCGCGATATCCCCCGGCGCTGAAGCTCTTCGACCAGGTACTCCCTCTCGGCGCTCCCCTCCCGGATCGTATGCGAGGGCGGAAAATCCAAAGCCAGAAAAGACTCCAGAAAAGTATCCTCCATCGTCTCCCGCATCCGCTCCGCATCGGCCGGCGGGACGCCCACTTCCTCCATGAGCTGGTCCCTGGTCGCGAGAAGCGACGGCAAGAGACCACTCTCAACCCGTCGCCCATCCGCCGTCTCTATCCTGAACGTCCCGTAGACTCCATTCTCCCGCTCGAGCTGCGTCAGGTGGTTGATCGCCCGATACGACGGGGTATCCACAATCTCCGCTTCGTCGTAGTCATGGCGCCTCGCACGGCGGACCGCACCCCGACGGCGCAAGGGCGTCTGCGGGGGCGAGGGGGCGACGAGACCGTGGTGGATCTGGAGAAGAGCGTACGCAGCTACGACACCGGTCAGAAGGTAGAGGACCGGGCGGTATCGCGACAACGAAACGGGGCCGGTCGACGACGGTGGTTCGGACATGACGTGTGAGAGAGAGATAGAGATGAAATCTCTAGAGTAGATGTAGCGGGGAGGGTTCCATTGGGTGCATGGTCAGGTCGGGCTTATTTCAGCGGCACATCTAGAGCTTGTGTTTCGAGCGCCTGCGACGGGTGGGAAATGTCAGAGTGGTGTTGATGGATGGTGGACGGAGCGATCCATGGGCGGCGAAAGAAAGTGGTCCGGGGAAAGATTGCGGCGGGCGAGACCCCGGATGTGTCACCGAAAACCTAACCTCCGCGCCGAAGCTGGTCGTCCCACTGGACGAAATCGCTTATATCGTGGTTTTCTATCTGAAATGGAGTACCAGAGCGTTCGCTGAATAGTAACACGATATTGGAAACCTTCATAATTCATAGAATTATATGCAACAGTATGTGTCTACCTACTTCACAAGTTTACCCACTTTGTGTGTATCTGATCCCCTCTAGATCGTTCTATTTACAGAACCGAATCTCTCTTTTTTTTTTAACACCACAGAACAGTCATATATGCTAAATAACATTTTTTCAACGGCTGAGCGACTTTTCGCGAATGAAAAAGCTGCTGAACAGCGCAAAGAACACAACCCCGATCATGAAGGCAAAGCCCAGGTTCGTCGACCATCCATAGCAGCTTCTCACGATCCTGGCGACGGTCGGATCAAGGGTCTTGATGAAGTCGAGGCTCTGGCGCACCCCTTCCACGATGCGATCAATGTCCTTGTTGCCGCCCAACGCGGAACGTAGTCGGTTGCGGAGAAGCTGCTGGACCACGGTAGATGATAGCGACAGTCCAATGACCGATCCCAGAGATCTGAAAAGATACGAACAGGCTGTCGCAACTGCTTGGTCCTGGGGGGACGCGTTCGAGACTGTATGTCTGTGAGTTACCGCCAAGTTAAGAACACATGACAATGGGAACACTTACTCAGGCCGATCAATGTCGTGGTGACACCAATACCGTTTCCAAAACCCGACATCACCATTCCCAGTATCATCACGACGGTATTCTTAAAGGCGCCTCCAGAAGCAAGGAAGATCACGAGCAGACCACATGTCAACAAGGCGTATCCGGCCACTGTAAGCCAGAAGTATCTTCCTGTCCATCTCATAATAAACCCACTAAACAACGAACCGGACACACCCGCGATGATGCTGGGCAGCAGACGCAACCCTGCGACAGTCGCAGAGACTCCATCGACAGCCTGGAAGTAAAGCGGGATATAGAAAAGTGCCGCGAGCCAGCCTCCAAAGCTGAAAAAGTTGCAACCATAGCATGCGAAAAGCGTCCGATCGAAGATGATATGGCCGGGAGCGAATGGCTCCGCCGCAATGTAAATCTCGATGAGTATGAACAAGATGAACAGTACGGCTGAGATGCTCAGTGAAGCGATGGTTATCGGAAGTTTCCACGAGACGTTGCTTCCACGATCGAGGCCGAGGAGGAATCCGAACACGGCGCCGACGAGGACGACAGCACCCAGGAAATCGATACGGCGAAGCTTCGTCCTCCAGTCGGTCTTTTCCCTGACAGGCAGCTTCAACAGGAACGTTACGGCAGTAAAGGCGAGTAGACAAAGGGGCATTTGTGCAATGAAGGCCCTAGAAGAGTCAGCGATGCCAGAATAGTGCAAAAAGAGAGTACGTACCAGCGCCAGCCAATATAGTCGGCCAGAATACCACCTAAGTCGATATTAGTCGATGAACCGCTGAAGACCAACGAGGATACTGACCTAGCGGTGCTCCAATGCCCGAACCTGTGGCGTAAATAATGTTGATGACGCCCTGCCAAACTCCTCGATCCCGAAGCGGAACAATATCACTCATCAGGATACTAACGACGGTGGTCATACCACCACCTCCGATTCCTTGGAAGACCTAAACTAACGGTCAGCGCCGATACGTAGAATATTCGACTTCTCTACATACTCGAGCCGCAATCAGTTGTTGGATATTCCGCGCGAGACCGCAGAACAGACAGCCTGTCCCAAAGACGGCGTACGCGAAAAGCAGGCATGTTTTCCGGCCGAAGATATCACTCAACCGACCGTACAACGGTTGGAACGAAGTCAAAGTCAGGAAATACGAAGTCGCAATCCAGCTGGTGAGATTGAGGGCTTGAAGATCACTTCCGATCTTGCCATAACTGGCGACGATAATTGTCTGGTCCGCCGCCGACAGGAAAACCTACAGAAACAAAAAGAAAAAGTTAGATATAGACCGCTTTTTGGGCTTTAGAGAGAAGAAATAATATGTTTCATACTCCGATAGAAATCGCCGGAACGATATACTTGAGTTGCTTCCTCGCCTCCGGAACACCTTCAAACTGGGCCTCCCTCGCAGCGTCGATTTGCGACGCGGAAGCCTCCTCTCTGGCTTGCGGGATAGCTCCTGTAGTTACAGGTTTGGTAGCATGGCCGTTCCTCTGCTCGCCCAGCAAGGGCGATGTCTCTGTTGGATGATTATTTTCTAGAGACATTTTGACATATGGGGTCCCCCCTTCCGAGCTACAGGAAACCAAGTTACCTGCGTGACGCGACTTCAAAGGGGGTTATCGGGGGAGAATTGAAATCGCGTCCAGGAGATTCAATCAATTAATACTCGCAAAAGACGGGCGGGCCCGCCACAACTTGTATCATCGCGCATGTCCTCACGTGACGATAAGGGACCCCGCAGGGTTGGCCGATCGGGCGAATCGGATGCGCAACATCGGCCGACGCTCGGAAGGAGTTATCTTATCGGGAATCTTCTCCCACCGATGTTGTCTTTAATATATATGGTTTGATTTTCTTCTTTTTTTTCTCTTTCATTCTGATAATTTATCAGTTTCCATTTACTGTGTAAAAAATAAATGTGCAGAGCTATCATCTAGTGTTGGTAGTTATAGGTGGTAATAATAGTCACCGCATGTTGCATCCACATACTTCATAAAGGCTAATGTATCTGTCCAATCACATAAGACAGATGTACCTTCCTGCATAAGCATAGCTATGTACAGCTCCACGGAGTTTGGCCGATTCGGTCTATTAGTAATGCGACACCTTGCTATTCTCTATCTCGGCTAAAATTGCTGGCACTTGTTGAGATGAGCCACGTATGGATGGTAGATTTTATTTCCATGTGGAGCTAGGATATTGAATAGGACACTAGAATCATTGAGTCAGCCTTGCGTTGAGTTTGCGCTTTCCTGGTATTCTCATAATGTAATATTCCTTTCATGACACAGCTAGCATATCCGATTTTAACAACCAGTAATGCGTGGAAACCCATATATCCTACGTGGTCTAAAACGGAAAGAGTATAAGAAGCGAAAGGAATATGTCGTGAATACAATTTTGATTCGTCATCAATTGAAAGCAGAAGGTATCATGCAGAAGCCATACTCCGCGACTCTTTTTCGGTTTTCACCTTCACTCTCCCCCGTTCGTTAAAGGCATTGGGATAGGTCCTCCAGGAGAATCCGGCAGCCGGGCAGTGAGAACTTCAACACCATCCTCGGTGACCAGAAGGGTATGCTCAAACTGCGCCGACAGAGACCCATCCGCAGTGGTACTGGTCCAGTCGTCTGGCCAAGTCTTGTCCTTGTGTGTTCCCAGGTTGATCATAGGCTCGATGGTGAAGCACATTCCCGGCTTCGCAGCGCCAACGGCCTTATTCTTGCCGTAGTGGGGGATGTTCGGTGCCGTGTGGAAGAGTTGGTTGATACCATGTCCACAGTAGCTCTTCACAACACTGCAATTCCGGCTCTTCGCGTGCTTCTCGATCACATTGCCCGGTTCTCGGAAAAGCATTCCAGGCTTCACGAGCTCGATGGACTTGTCCAAGCACTCTCGTGCGGTTTCCACAACCCGCACAGCGTCCGGGTTCGACCGTGCCTTCTCTCCGACATAGTATGTCTCGTTAAGATCGCCGTGGAATCCGCCATGATACAAGGTGACATCGATGTTGATAATATCGCCGTCTTCAAGAGGTCGCTGGTCTGGAATACCGTGGCAGATAGTCTCGTTGATCGACGTGCAGACCGACTTGGGGAAGTGAACGTAGTTCAATGGCGAGGGATAGGACTGAATAAGGTCAGTATAGGTAGCGCGCCATTCAGCGACAATACAGGAGTACCCACATTCCGCTCTATGCAAGCTTTGTGGACAATCTCGTCGATGTAGTCCGTCGTCACACCAGGTCTTATTTCCCGCGCAGCGATATCCAAGACCTCGCGCGCAAGCCGGCACACCTTCCTCATACCCTCTATCTCCTTCTCATTGAGAATCTTGATATTATGTCTCCCGACAAACTTCTGTTCTGATCGGGGAATGCCGTCGTATGCATAGTCAGGGTGAGGAATCGAGGAGGGAACCTCCCTCTTGGGAGAAAGCGGATAAACAGGTCTCAGGGTGCCAGAGAATGGGTACGTCGGGAATGGGTTGTAGAGCCCGGTTGCTGGATCAGGTTCAGAAACTACCTTCGGAGGGAACAGGTTGGTGAGGAAGTTACTTTTGCTTTTGTGCATCGCCTTGTGCGTGCTCTATCGCATAACGATCAGTATCAGTAAATGCCTGGTCTCTTCGGGTGCAAGAGTGCAACGAGTGCACCTTACGATAGCGCAAGGAAGCCTACCCAGCTCCGCTTGAAACAGTCCTGAGAGCAGAAGAAGCTATCAATGTCCATCTTCAAGCATGTCGGGCACTGCAGGTTACCCGCAGTGTTCTGGCAATCCACCCCGATACATTTGCGGGGCTCGGCAGCTGCTGCCATGTTGTGGAGACAAAATATAGCAAAAATGAGGGGGGAAAAAAACCTAAAAGATAGTATCGGAGAGGGCCTTTGGGACTGGGGAAGAACGTCCTAGTGGAAGGCAAAAATATCTCTGAGATGAGGCGACGGGAGAAGCGCCAAGATCGATTTCCTTTTTTAGCCGTATGGATGCCGTTGGAAGCTTAGACGCCTCAGGCGCCGTTGGCGCTGCCTTTGCCGCCCGCTGCCGCCTTGCATTTTTGTCCGAGAGGTGACGACGTGCGACCTCCGTCTCCGATATCCAGATCTGAATAGAAATCATTCAAGAATGACGGACGTCAAGAGACCGCACAAGGTCGTGATTGTTGGTGCGGGGCCTGTGGGCTCGCTGGCGGCTCTCTATGCTGCCTCGCGGGGTGATGATGTCGAAATGTATGAGCTGCGCGGAGGTATGTCGCCCTCCCTGTTTGGACTTTATCCACCCTTCATTTTGTGCTCAATAAATGCTTTCGTGAATCTTTTTCATTTTAATGCTATTTATCATATCTTTTAGTCATTTTCGTACCGGATGTCTGAAGCTGTTTGAGTGGTTGTCATCTGTACTCTTAGTTGCTCCTGGAATTCAACCTCCTCACTCTTTCCCGCTTTCTGGAAAACTTGCGTCTATCTAAATGTCTTCCCATGCTTTTCCTGATATGATTTTTTTTAAAGTTGTCTATAATTTTGGGATTTAAGGCTTGTGATGTATTATGCTGTTAATATTCGTTCTTTTTGGTTCGTAGATCTCCGCGACCCCTCGACCGTTCCCTTGAACTTCACGAAGTCGATCAACTTAGCCCTTTCGGAGCGTGGTATCAACTCCATGGGACAGACGAACCGGCCCGGCCTTGTTGAGAAGGTGGTGGAGCAGGCTATTCCGATGCATGGTCGAATGATCCATGGAAGAGAAAGGGGAAAACTGTGGGAGGCTGCCCAGGCATACGATGTCCACGGCAGAGTTCGTCTTTCTCTTTAGATTTTGATTCATGAAACACTGACACGGGTCAGGCAATTAATGCTTGCGACAGGGGAGCATTGAATAACGCTCTCCTCGATGAACTCGACAGGACTCCGAATGTGAAAATATTCTTCAACCATAAACTCACGGGCGCCGATTTCCGCAACAATAAAGCCTGGTTCGAGCGCCGTTCGCCGGATGATCCAGCTAATACACGTGCGCCTGAAGTCGAAGTATCTTTTGATTTCTTGATCGGCGCAGATGGTGCTCATTCAGCCACGAGATACCACATGATGAAATATTCCCGTGTGGATTACCAACAGGAGTACATCGATACACTATGGTGTGAATTTCGGATCCCGCCAACAGAGGACGGCAATTTTCGTATCTCACCAAATCACCTGCACATATGGCCTGGCAGGGAGTTTATGTTTATCGCTCTTCCTTCTTCTGACAGGTCATTTACCTGCACGTTATTTGCGCCATCGTCACATTACTCGAAGTTGGAAAGCTCGCCCGAGAAGCTGGTCGAGTTTTTTGACTACTACTTCCCGGGAGTGTGCCCTGACTTGATCACCCCTGACGACCTTCGAGAGCAATTCGCCACAAACCCTCATCTTCCTCTCATTAGCATCAAATGTAGACCCCATCACTTTGGCTCCAACGTCGTGATAATCGGAGACGCCGCGCATGCCGTTCTTCCATTCTACGGTCAGGGCCTGAACGCCGGGCTGGAAGATGTCCGGGTCCTTTTCGAATTTCTTGACAAGTATGGAGTCTATGACTTGCAATCCAGGGACGCCGAAGCTAGGAAGACATTAAGGGCCGCTGCATTCCAAGCATACACTGACCAGCGTGCTCCCGACGCGCATGCGATCAACGACCTATCGAAGAAGAACTACCTCGAGATGCGCTGGGGTGTGAAATCGCCTCTCTACAAGTTCCGCAAGAATCTCGAAGAGACCCTGGATCGTTACTTCCCTCGCTTGGGCTGGCGGACGCAGTACTCCCGGGTCAGCTTCAGCAACGAGCGGTACTCAGAAGTGGTGAAGGCCGTCGAGAGACAAGGCAGAACGCTCACCCTGAGTCTGGGCACTATTCTCGCTTCCCTGTTCGCTGTCTGTGGGTATCTGACATGGAAGTATCCAAGGGAGCTGTCTCCCCTACCGTGGCTCTTGCGTCCTCTGCGGAAGTTAACGAGGGTTTCTTTCACGCTGCTTACCAAGGCAGCTTATTCGACGGATTACATTCATCCGTAGTCCCTGGCAGCAGTTGCCGTTGATTCTGCGGTCAGACAATCATGCTAGATTACACTTATTGAATATGTTCGTCAGTCAAGCAGGACACAACCGAAGCAACTAATGCGCACTCGACCAGTACAGGGGCATAGTTTAAGAGGAACGTCATAGTTGAATTACGTCCAGAGCCATGTCTCGATCTCTCCAAATCCCTGTCGGAGTGTACACATATATGCTAGTGATCAGCAGACTAAATGACTAAATGAAACTGAATGTCGGAAAACCCAACGAAAATGCTTTCGTGATACTTTTGGATGCTCTATAAAGTATGCAACTGGTGTACTCGCATCATTGAACCTTCTTACTGTATTGTGAGAGATTTTTGCGGGGCTAATTTTTGGGTTGATCGTTCTTTTCGGTGCCCCTTCTTTTCCAAGCTGTCAAGAACACAATTATCTTTATCACTGACGTGGGCATGCGTCTATTCGTTTTCAGTAGGAGAGAGTCTATCCGAGTTCCATTTGGGAATTTCCCGACCCTAAGAGGGTACCCTGTACTGTGTCAAACTGGGTACCGATCAGCTCCAGCACAAGAAGCAGATCGATCGGAGTAATAATTACCACTTAGAACCTGTGTCCATTTGTAAATTTTGCAATCTACTGAAATCCGATATGTCTATGTTTATCCGTTTCATCAACATCAGTCCATTGCAATTGTCTGTTAAGATAGAAGTCTTCTTCCATCAACTCCATGTGTAAATAAAGAGTGGTATAATAAAGCACACGATAGAGCTCTGCGCAAAAGGGGGTATATTCCCATTCCCAGTTCCCAGTTCCTTTTCCCCCTTCCCTTCCGATCCCAACCCAACCCATCCCGTGCCAAAACCCAAACGCCGCCCCATGCATGCTTTATTTACAACAACCAACTGACCGAAGCAGGATCTCTGACCAGCAGAGTCCGCTGTAAAGAATAAACTAAAACAAGAAAAGAACCATGAAGCAACCAGAACGATCCCTCCTACTACACACCCCCCCGCTCATTTCCATCCACCGCATGTCTCCTACAATGCATCATCCCCACATGCCCATCCGCCACTATCCCATGTAGCACCGGCCCAAGCCTCCTAAACCGCCACTTGACCCTGGCCTTGATCTAGGCCAGGGCCATGTACCTGACACGGCGGCACGTCTGTCTGTTGTGATGCTCGCCGCTCGGCCAGAGTCGAAAGTCGACTCTGCGTTCCGATTTTGAGTTCTTGCGGACCTTGTCCCGGTCCGTGGTGGCGCGCGGCCAGTCCAGCTTCTTCATGACCCGCTCGAGGGGTTGGAGGCGGGCGGTGAACTCCTCGTCGAAGGGGAATCGGTGGGTCGATTCGAGGAAGAAGTGGGCTTGGAGGTTGCGGAGGTAGTTGTTGAGGACGTAGGGGGGTTGGGCGGTTAGGAAGGTGATCGCTTTCTATGCAGTATGTGTTAATATCTTAAAGGTATATAATGGATAGGAGAAAAGGAGGGAGAGAATAGGAACAGAAAACACAAAGGGGATATAAAACATATGCATACAAAAAAAGACAAACACCACACACCTTACTATCCCCCACCGACTCCGGACAATACAAGAACGTATTCTTCGTCCAGAACACCTGCAAAGCGACCTCCCTCACGTACCAGGAGACGCCGAACAGCGCCAGGTCGCTGAGCGCTATAGAAACACTTCGATACGGCAGCGGCCACTGGCGCCCGGATCTGCTTGGCGTGACGGGGTGGCTTGTCTGGGTCGGGCGGACGTAGACCAGTACGTTTTTGAATATCATCTCCAGGATCTCGGGTGGGAGTTTGTCGAGCATCTTTGTTCCTTTCTTTGTCCTTCGTCCTGGATACTTCCTCTTTCCTCTGGGAGGAGGAAGGATAAGGGGGGAGCGGAAGTAGAAAGGAGAAAGGAGAAAACGGGAGACGACAAACAACCACGCAGTGGTGTCAAAAAAGAAAGAAGTATGAGGAAGTAAGTGGTAAGAAAGGAGATAGGAGCAAGAAAGGAGACCGAACTATCAGGAGCAAAAGCAGGGAGACCGGTCAACGGGACGCCGAAGGAGAGAAGGAAAGAAAGAGATCTTGATTGGAGTCGTAGAACGGAGATATTTATACCTAGGATGCTTGAAGCTACCTTAGGCGAAGGATATATCTTGTATATTCATCAATAGATCTGCTATATTCCTCTTCGAATGGCTCATTATCGAAAAGAATGGATGGTATAAACAGATCTATAGCATCTAATCAATTGTTTTCCTAGATCAATCGAACAGTTTGTCAGGACAGTGTTATAGGTATTCATCAAAGAACAAGAGGAAGCTATTGAGCAGAGCATATTCTATAGCTAATTTTTGGTATTCCTATTGTTTATATGTTAGTCATCGTATCCAGAATAAGACATTGATGAGAATTTGTGGAGCACCTATAGAAACACTCAGTGAAGTACTCCCAAGAATGGTTAGCACTTATTGTTGAGTCACGATATATTTACTAAGCAGGAAAGCATCAGGTAACAGTATTGAAATGGGTCGATCTGAGCATTACTCCACCCAACGCAGTGTTTATAGAATTCGCTGGGGTCTGGGGTCGGCCCACAGAAATCAAAGGGAATAACTGCGTTTTATAACATTCAATCCGGAGCTGATGCCCGCAAAATCATTAATTATAGCAAATCCTAAAGCTTAGGTTCTGCAAGCGCAGTTGAAATATATATATATTCCTGAAAATGAATGAGTTTCCCAGCAATAGTGGGGTCAACAGCGCTGTGAACCTGGGCTGTTCACTGTGCCTTTGACCAGTGAGAACAACGAAGAGACAATGGATAAAACTAGATAAAGAATATAAAATAGGCTATATCCAGTTATACCGATCGGGACACTTTTTTTTTCTTCCCCGCAATTGAATCATCGGCCCATATACAAGTCAAAGTTCGATCTTGTACCTTTTTCTCGTGAACTCGTCGTGACCGGGCGCGTCGTAACCGCGTTCGATCTATTATATACAATATTAGTTGGAGATCGATAGCTGTAAAGAAGTAGACACTTACCAGCCTCGGGACCAAGGTACTCCTGCCAAAGTGATGCTTTATCTCTGAGGCTTGGATTGCCAGCCAGCCAGAAGAAGCAGTCCCTTAGCGAGAGCTTCTTTCTCTGCTGATAAGCGGACTGAGCTGGAGAAAGTGGTAGCTGTCTTCCCGGCAGAGAAACCAAGTTTGGTCGCTTCCATTGTCCGTACGTACTGATGGAGCCATGCGCGGACATTTGCCGCTGGAGGGATCGCATTCATTGATGGATCGTGATATATTGCAGAGACCAAAGGAGAAAGATGGATAAAAGAATCTCATTGTTCTAAAGTTAGAATGTACTTGTATAATAAACGAAATCTATGTGGACCATAAAGAAAATAAAGCCTTTATGCCAGCTCTTAAAAGGGCATTATTCCAAGAAAAGTCCTCAAAAAGGCGGCGAGCACAGAAGACGCCACTATAACAAATTAGTAGTAACTATCAGTACTATGAGGAGCTAGGTAGTGTTGCAGGGTGAACTGTTGAAAATGCAGAATGGAATCATCCTATAGCAATCTCATGCGCTGATGCTGGGGCGTAGAAGGCAGTCCTTCCTGTTGGAGACCAGGATGCTAGAAACTCTGCTTCTACAGGGGAGTTCTGTGCTGGATTTGATTCTGAGTGGGTGAACAGCCTGGTTCTGGTTCCCTATGACTGTCCAAGGAGATCGAGTCTTCATGATTGGTTGGTAACCTTATACTAGAAAGCCAAAACCACGAGAAGTAGATCTTCAGTATGATGTATATCACTACCGGGTATTCGATAAAGAAAAGATTTCATCTCTATGAGATGTGAGTCCGTTCCAGCCTGTCTGAAGCTCTCCAAGGAGGTTACAAGACTGTAGTAAGCCCGCGTAGCATATCTCCTTGTGCAGCTTTACAACCGTCTATATTAGCAGAGTATAGATAAGTAGGCTGGGTAGTATTCAGCGGAAATAGACCCTGCAAGGTTGACAAATCCATTATTTGCTCCGGTCCTGACTCATGGTGGACTGGTGAATATGCTAACTTACAGGTAATGTACATACGTAAGCAGTACATACCCACTCACATAGAATAGAAGGAGGTAGTGAATGCTCTGAATATTCTATCCCCGCACTGTGAGATATTAAATATAAATGCAGCCTGGCTCTTATCTTATCGAAATACTGCTCTCCGATTCTTCCAAGATGGTGGTTCTAACGAGATCCTGACACCCCCTAGAGCTACTTAGGTAGTAGTTTAGTAGGACCCATCCCGCCGGATAAGCCCATGCAAGCTACTGACAGTAAGCTCCCGCGCCGAGCCCGCGCGCGATGACGTCGACTGACGGAACGGATGCCAGATCCATCATCTCTCTCTATCTTACCTAGGAGTAGCCACTTTAATCCGAAGCTGCGGTTTTGCCATCCATGGTCAGGGACCCACGGGTGACGACGAGTCGAGGGAGGTTGTGTGCCATGCAGAAACAGCTCCTGTCTGAGGTCGTCTCTCTCGTCTCGATGGAGGAGGGAGCTAGCTCCATCACTCTGTCCCGGTTTCGCAGTGAAGGAACCCGGTTGTCTTGATTTGATTTGACTTAAACCCATATGGCGCATTCACTTATATAGCATATATCTCCTAATACCCATATAATACCCGTCCAGCTTCTGCTTGTGAAGAAATCTCAAGAACCTCCCCAGTAATCGTCGCAGAAAAGAAGAGAGGCCAACCTTCCACATACATGCATCTGCAAACATGGGCCTCCACGGCTCCAGGTATCGCCTCAAAGTCACCGCCGGGCCCGAATACGACCCCAAGACGCACCAGATGGTCCCCGTCAACCAGGACCAGACGCTGCGGATAGAGAACTCGCACGCGATCGTGAGCCTGTGCGTGAGGGTGCAGAATTATACCGGTATATCTAACACCCCATCCCAACTCTCCCTACCCTCATATTCCATTTCATACCTACCACCTACCTATAGATAGGTGTATATTGACAGAGGATTTACTTGACGCCAAAAAGGATTCCCCGACCCCTCCCCCCCCACACACCCCTACTTCTCCCACCCCCTCCACAAAAACGACCAATACTCCATCTCCTTCTCCCTGGTCCCCAAACACCCCGTCTCGGGAGACGACCTCATCTTCGGCAACGACTTCGAGCGTCCCATCCGCAACCGCCTGCCCCCCGGCTTCAGCACCGCCTTACGCCTCGTCAAGTGGACCATCGACCCCGCGCTGGACGGGGACGCGTACGCGGATAAACCCTACATGTATAGCCCCGCGCTGGAGACGTGGAATCAGTTCCGGATCGGGGGGAGGATTGGGAAGGGGGATGAGGTGTTGGGTGTGCATGATAAAATCGTCGAGGAAGGGGCGGAGGGGGATGATGGTGTTGAGGTCCGGAAGAGGTATAGGATTCCGGAGACAGTGGATGCCAGGAGGAAGTTCTTCCTGGATGAGGGGAATCGGAAACGGTTCGCGTTTGAGCCCGGGAGGGTGTATTTGGCGGATTTTGGGAATCCGTATATTGTGTTTAATGGTGCTGTTTTATCCTCTTTTTTTTCCCCCTTCCCTTCTTTTTCATCCGTTGTTTCAGGGGCACAGAATTTCCCGGGACGATTGGAAGGTTTATCGACTGACCGACTGCCGGCGACAGATTTCTCCCTCCGCCTCCCCGGCTTCAGCCTCCAAGTGACCCGGTACATCGACGAGAAGAACCACGAGCTGCGCTACGTCCTCAAGAACCGGCGCACGGGCGACGTCTACTTCGTCGTCATGTTCACCCTGATCATCCGCGGCTCGCACTCGGAATCCGACCAGATGCACGAGGAGGAAGAGAGGGCGCGGAAAGCAGGTGATGGGAGTGCTCGAGATGATGAGAGGAAGAGTAGCAATGGTAATGATAGTGATAAAGAGAAGCAGCAGAAGCAACTGGGGAGGTTCGATTGGGAGCCGGAGGAGAGGATGAAGAGGGAGGATGAGGGGTGATCTTTTTTTGCTTTTTCTCTGTATTTGGACATATTTGCTTTTCAAGTACATTACCAAGGGTGGGGGTATCAGGCAAGTATGATCTTGCATACTTATCTAGGTGGCATGTTCAATAGAGTCATAGAATAGACTTGTCATATTCATCTTGCTCTGTACTTATATATGCATTTTAGGTAGTAACATCACAAGTTCAGCTGCCCGTCAGCTGCATCTACAACCGCTTCAGCACATCCTCCAGGACCTCCTGGGTCGTCGCCTTGCCGCCCAGATCCGGCGACAGGAACTTGCCCTCGTCGAGGTTGGCGTCCACCGCGGCGTAGATCTTGGCAGCAGCAGGCTCCTCGCCCAGGAACTCGAGCATGAGCGCAACACTGCGCAGGGTCGCGATCGGGTTGGCGATGCCCTTGCCCTCGATGTCCGGCGCGCTGCCGTGGCAGGGCTCACCGATGGCGAAGCTGTCGCCGACGTTGGCGCTCGGCACGAGACCCAGACTGCCGACCAGGGCGGCGGCACCGTCGGACAGGATGTCGCCGTACAGGTTGGGCGCCACGATGACGTCGTAGTACTGCGGCTGGCGGAACAGCTTGTACACCATCGAGTCGACGATCTGCTCCTCGACCTCAACGTTGGCGAACTTCTGGGCCGCGAGTGCCTGGCGGGACGCCTCGCGGAACAGGCCGTCCGTCTGGGACAGGACGTTGGACTTGTGGGTGATGGTCACCATGGGCTTGGAGCGGGTGACGGCCGCACCGCTGGCAGCCGCGACGTCGCGGATCTTCTGGCGGCGCAGGGCGATCTCACCGGCCATGGTGGCGATGCGGGACGAGGCGCGCTCGGAGATACGCTTGACGGCCTCGGCGACCTTGCCGTTGGGGGTGTCGGTGGTGCGCTCCTCCTTGACGTAGAGGTCCTCGGTGTTCTCGCGCACGATGACCAGGTCGATGGGGGAGCCACCGGCGCCGGCGGTGGTCTTGACGGGGCGCACGTTGGCGTAGAGGTCGAGGCGCTTGCGGAGGGCGACGATGGGGGAGGAGTAGCCGGCGACCTTGGTGGTGGGGGAGCTTGTTTACCGTCAGCCTCAACTCCGGGTATGCAATTGCACGAGAGAATATCTGGAAATCATGAAATTGAAGCTCGTACCTGACAGCACCGAACAGAGCACCGTCACACTCCTTCTTCAGCGTCTCGACCGTCTTCTCGGGCAGGGCGGTGCCCGTCCGCTTGAAGGTGTCCCAACCGGCATCGAGGTCGACGAAGGAGAACTTGAGGTTCAGCGAGGCAGGGAGAGCCTCCAGGATCCGTCGACCGGCCTGACATTCGAGTTGTGTCAGCTGCTATCTTGCACCATCTTGCGAAAGCCACTGCGATGCTCGCAGCATGAGTTGTCCGCACATACCGGGATGACCTCCCGCCCGATACCGTCTCCCGGAATCAGACCTGCACGAGATCAGCAATTGAGCTTCAGACGCACATCGACATGCAGTGAAAAGAGCAATTGACCTATCCGCAGGGTTCTGGCAGCCATGGCGTCCTCGAAGCTGGCGTGTCTGCTGGTCGGAGCATGATCGGAGGCGGGGATGTTTTTGTCGTGGATGCGGGACAACGTTGATCCGGGGACACGGAGATGCGTCCCGAGGGTCGGCAGGACTTGCTGTGTTCAGCGGAATGCAGTGCGTAAAGCGTCAAAGCCTCACGAGCTCCTTGCTGATGTCTCTCGACCCCGCCGATCGCATCCAACAACGATGAGGACAGCGCAGTAGCTGGCGGGACGGCGCTGTAAAGGACACGGTTCTGCTCCGTATTTGGCTACTGGAGAAGACGTTACGCTTCAGAGAGCGCACGTACCTTCTCCAGTCCCCATCCATGTTTCATTATTTCGTCCCAGTGGCGGTCCTGCATATGCAACCGCCGCAGCGGCATGTACATGTGCTTCGTTAAGATGCAGACCCAGATATCATGACTATCAGGCGATGATCGGCACAGGCATCACACTGCAGGGGATCAAGGGAACAGCCGCGTGGAACCTCAGCCCTGCGATGGAAGCATCAGCGTCTGCTTGCTGTCAGAGTCACGGCGATCCCCATGTTTTCCCATCAACGGTGCCGTTTCACGCTGATCTGCCGTGGCCCCAGCACCGGAACCGCGGCCCCTGAGGCTCCCCTTGCGCCTGGGCGCTCCGTGCCCCCTAACCACCACTTCTACCACCGCTACTCCTCCTGCGTATCCATACTCTCGTCGCCGTTTCAGGTCTTTCGATCCTTTTTAATCCCTCCTCTCCTGTCCTACCTCCTCTGTTTCTCTCTGTTGCCTGCCTCTGCCTGCCTCTCGCCTCGTGCGGCCCCGCGGGGTCTGTTTATGTCACGTTGCCCCTACTACGCGTCCTCGTCTCGCAGTCCCTCAACCCCTGCCCGCTGCCCGACAGCATCTGGCCGCGTCGCCCCTCCTCCGTTGAACCCTGCTGAGATATCGACGCGGTGTGGGAGATTGCGGAGTTCTTTTTTCCATCCCAGCGTGCTGTGGTCAGTGACACTGCCCAGGTGGTGTCACTGCAGCCATAGATAGATGCCCTGGCGCCCATACCGGACGCTTCGCACCATCACCACCACGACTGCAGCACCTGCCTAGGCTTCAGAGCGGCCATGGCAGAGAACAGGTCCCAAGGAGTCCGCAGCTTGCTGGCCAAGTTCGAGAGCAACAGTCAGAGCAACACCTCCTCCCCTCCGTCCCGTGGGCGCTCGCCCGTCGGCTCGGATGGCTCCGCCCCGAGGCCGCTGTCCAAGGTGCGGGCCAGCTTCATCGCCGTCGAGAAGATCGGAGTGAGAAAGACGAGCGACGGAGACTACCCAGACAGCGAGAGGGCTTCTGCAACCGCGACTCCCCAGCCGGGATCGGACAAGGCGTCAGATGTCGCTTCCCCTCCCAGCAATGGAGTAGGAGCCGTAAGGAGTGCATTTGAGAAATTCGAGAAGCCTTCGGAAAGCAGTGCATCCCCGCAGAGCAAGTCAACGTTGGAACCGGCCGTGAAGTCTCCTCCACAAGACAGTGGTGCAGTGTCATCACCTCCGAACGCATCCTCCGCCAAAGAGGAGGCCCAACCGGAGCCCGAAAAGACAGAGAAGGCTACGGAAGCGTCGTCCCAGAAGGATGTCTTAGCTTCGAAGACGGACTCCAAAGGTCCGCTAAACGTCAAGATTCCAAAGGACAATGCGACCAATATAGCCGGTTCCAAAGCCACCCCCACCAAGGCTTCCAAGCCTCCTGTCCAATCTCGTACACCCAAATCTACAGCACCCGCGTCTCAGGGCATCCCGAAAACTCAATCGAACAAGCCAGCTACGGCGAAAGAGACGGGAAAGGAACCGGCTAATGCAGCAACCAAAAAGCCCAGTCGGCCATCCCTGAACCCCGCCGCGAAGATTACAGAAAGGCCTACGCGTTCTTCCACGCCCTCGCGAGACACCCCAACGAAGACCTCCTCCCCCAATCCGAAGGCTCGATCGAAGTCTCCTGCTCCCTCAGCCCGTCGAACCTCGGCTGTTGCGAGGACAGGGACCTCGCAATCACCCAGCCGGGCTGCTACACCTTCGTCTGGCCTCACGCGGAGGCCATCCACCCTGAGCAGAACGGCGTCGCCGCGAACTGCTCCCACCGCTTCCAGCCTCAGCAAGCAGTCTTCTCGCCCTGCGCAAGCGAACAACGACCGGCCCAAGTCTCGCGTCAGCAATGCCGGCTCCAAGACAGTTGATGAGGGCTTCCTGGCCAGGATGATGCGGCCAACAGCGAGCTCCGCGAGCAAAGCGCATGAGAAAGTAGAAGTGAAGAGCCCTCCGAGACCTACCAAGGTCGCCAAGCCTGCTGTTAAGAAGACCGGTGGAAAGGCGGAGGATCGTTCGCGGGCACCTTCGAGGGCGGCGAGTCAGAAGTCCGACACGCAAACGCACGGGGAGGATAAGCAGAGCGAGGCTGCAGCTGAAAACACAGCAGAACATGCGATAGAACCGATAGCTGAAGAGCCCAAGGAGAAGTCTGCGGAAGTTGCCCCCGAAGCGCCTCAGGAAGCACCTGTGGAAACTCCTGCAGAGGCACCAGTGGAGAGTAGCAAGACTGCGGAGGAACCCGTGGAGGCACCTGTGGAGCCTCCAGCCGAAGCCCCCGCCGAGGAGCCTAAGGAAGCACCTGCAGAGCCTGCCACGGAATCCACTGAGACCGTGACTGAGCAGCCTGAGGCAACTCCAGCGGAACCTGAGGAGAAGGCCATCGAGGCATCTGCAGCTGCGGAGGAGAAAGCGTGAAAAGGTCATGTTTCGGTAAATCGGTAGTTGCATGCTCTATTTCTTTCTCTTTTTCCACAGCTTCTTCAAATTATCTACCTACCTTCTTGCTAGTTTAGCCATTATTATACCTCCTTTGATAGCTTAGCCTGAGGCGTGATTCGGTTCGTGTGTTACTTTTTTGCATCTGGCACAATGCTCTTTTTTCCATGTGGGCAAGCTTCCTTTTTTTTTTTTCTCCGTTTTTCCATTCGACGTTGTTTGATCTATGTCCGACTTATTTGGAGCTAGCTAGCCTTATTATTAGTGTATGGAATTTTATTGAAAATTTTAATCGGATTTTCTGGTCGATGTGAGATGGCGCATATTCTTTTTTATTGAGTTTAGCAATGATCTACTCATTCTGTTTATTACTCTTTTTTATTTGGTTGGGTGTTTGGATGGCAGTATCTCTTAGCGCAGGTGGTGTTTGGATTACTAGGTAAGGAGGCAGGTAGGCAGTGTGTTCTTAGTACTTAGTACTTGATAAATGAATCAGTCTTCTTGCATCAAGGGGTTTTTCAATCAATCTAATCAACCATACATGAGCCATTGAACCGTTGTTGGTGAATGAATGGAAGTGGATCATCAATTCAAGGTAGGTAGGTAGGGGAGATTGAGAGACCTAGAAATGATTTATTGATATGATGAACAGACATTGACTTGGTTTCCTATAGTACTATACCTTATGTACCAGGTAGGTAGGTAATTAGGAGGGGTATGAATAGTTGGATGGGCGGGCATACTAGTACTCCTTTTCTTCCCCAAGAAGGAAAGTTGAAGAAGGATACTATCAAGTCCCATCATCCGTAGAGAGCAAGCAGTAGCTTGGAACGACGGGACCCCTTACCCAACCTAAATAAATGGACAGAACCTACCTAACGTAAACACAGTTAGATAAATGGAATGAATCATCTTCATTCCTCAGTCTGGTCTGGTCCGGTCCGATCCGGTGCGGTCTATCAAAGCTCTTGCAGTTTGGATGGGGACATTTTGTTTTTATTATGATTATTATTCTGTATATGTATTTGTACGGAAGGAAAACGCTCAATTTAATTACCGGGTATATATCAGATCAGATCATCGCCAGAAAAAAAAAGTACGTACATACATTGTACACACGAAAACAAACAACCAAAAAAAGAACAACCAAAAAAAGAACAACCAAAAAAAGAACAACCAAAAAAAGAACAACCAAAAAAAGAACAACCAAAAAAAGAACAACCAAAAAAAGAACGATGACAACAGGAGCCAGCCTTCGTACGCTAGATAGATAGATAAGACAGCAAAAAAAAGGCTTCATCAAATCACAACCTCTTCTCCAACTTCTTCAGAAACCGATTCACCCCTTTCTCCATGCGTGCCGCACGGTCCTCCAGCTTCCCCGGCCTCTGCCCCGGGTTCTTCATCGCCTTCTGCGCATCTTTGTAGTAGTGGCTCTTGGCCTCCGCCTCTGTGGGTCGGTAGACCTGGCTGTGGATGTCGTATTCGGAGCCGCTTCCGACGGAACCGGAATGGGTCCGTTGAGGCTGGTCGTAGGAGTAGTTGGAGTAGCCGCCGATGGGGACGGTGGGTGGCGGTGTACCGGTCTGGATGTGCTGGTTCTGGAGGTTTTGCATGTAGTCTGCGTATTGAGGGTGATGGTATTGTTGCTGTTGCTGTTGTTGTTGTGGGTGAGAGGCGTAAATCTGCTGCTGCTGCTGTTGTTGTTGCTGCTGCTGGACGTAAAGATGGGCGTTTGGATCCTGTGCAGGAGGAGGGGCAAAGGACATGGTTGCAGGTTGGGTTATGGAGCTGCTCGTGACCGCGACCGGCGGGCCCGCGAAAGAAGGTGCTCGAGAGATGCTTTGAAGGGAGGAGTGAGACGAAATAGATGCCCTGTGAGTATTAGTGAACCCTGCGCTCGGTGGTAATCCCGCGCTGTGCGGTGGTAGCCCTGCGCTTGGTGGTGGTAAACCGGCGCTAGGTGGCGGCGACATATATCCAGGCTGTGATATTACTCCCAGTGTCGTAGGATAGCTCAATCCGGGGCTGGTTGGAGGAGGCGCAAAGCCGCCTGAAAGTTGTGAAGGAGAAGCATAGGGACGGCCCTCATCAGCTGCTGCCGCTGCTGCAAGTCCAGTCCCCTCAGCCCCATCCACTGGAGGCGGGGTCTTCTCGCGGTGCCTGATCGGCTCTGGAGCGGCTGGAGCAGCTGGGTTATACGGAAGAGGCGTGTAATTCGCGGGCTCTTCCTGGCCGTTTTTATGCGTATGAGTATCAGAATGTGTCTGCTCAGGTTGGACTGGCTGTACTGGCTGCAGGGGCGTGCCGCCATGAGAGAGATTGCCAGTCCCTGCGGCAGGCTGCGGTGCAGGTGGTAGAGAAGCCGGCTCTGATCGGGAATTCCTAGTCTGCCCATTCTGGTACGCAGGGTCCGTAATTGCGACATTCTCAAGCTGCTGAACAACTGTGCTCGTTGCATCGTCGGTGGGTTGGGGATGGCGATCCGTCTCAATCTGCCCAGCGTACAGTACACGTTCGAGAGAATCGAGAAACAGATTCGCATCATCCAAGGTCCAGAAATAGATATCCAATGTGTGCAGACGAAGGAGAAACCTGCCTTCATCGCGAGGATCTCCGCTTGGCAGATGCCATTCATGGCCGTTTGCACTTTGAGGAGGCGGGGGTGATACGGGCGATCTCTGAGTCTGCCCGTCGACCGTCAGCGTACAGAGGGTTGGGAATGTGGTCGAATGTCGCAGATGGACACCATCCAACGCTGCAATGCACTTGGTCAGCACGGTTCATGACTCGCTTCATAAGCTCCATGACAGCCGACCTCCATGAAAGGCATCCTGGTCAGGGGTGCCGGGATTGTTCGCGATCTCAATTCTCGTCTTGCGCTGCACGGCATCGTGATAGATATAGAGATACGAGCCTTTATCGAAACGGTGGTAAAGAGGTCTCGGGGTGGGTGCAGCAAAATAATAGTGGACGTCCGCGTAGCTATGGGCATCAGAACGAATTGCCTTGGTGGCTGGCTCCTGCAGGGGTCTGGACTTACACTGTCAGCATGAGCTCTTCGCCAGGCAATGGAGGCATGGTGCCGATCAGCAATGCGGAGATGCGATGGAAGAAGCACAGGAGAAAGGGCAGTAACAGTGGGAGATAGCAGGAGAAGCATCCAGGGCTTATATACGCGAATGAGGGGAAGCAGCTTACCTTGAGACCAGCAGCGACAGCCCGGCGGCTATTCGAGCGCTGCGATGAGATACAGATCGCTGATTGCCTGCGTTGTCGCCCCGCCAAGCGTGTTCGGGCGTGACGAGGGCGTGCGGAGTTCGTCGCTTCGTTTCTCCGAAAATCTCGTCGGGGCCTCCGCCAAACGCTTGACGGCCGTACCTTTGCCTGTCCCGAGCTGAGAGCAATTCCCATTCCCTTGCGACGTCCTTGAAGCTATATTCGACAGGTAAATTTGCTTCCATATTGCTTACTCTATTTAGTGTTGCTTACTTTTCCGCCCCGCAGCGCCTGCGTGAGACCTACCACTGTCGCTCGCTCATCCGTCCACGAAAGAAAACGGCCCTGGGGGCCAATTCCTACTTCCTGATACAAGATGTCGCTCGTCAATCTTGCCCATGTCTGCTCTCATATAAACAATGCTACCAAGGCGCGCCTAGGCCTCACGTCCATTCCCAACAGCAAACTGCACCTCAAACTGTGCCTGGCGCTGCAGAACTCCGGTTTCATCTCGACTGTTGTCCGCGGAGGACCAACGCCTCCTCCACCACACATCCTTCTCGGCCATCCTGCTCTAAACGACGAGCATGGAGGCGTGGAACCGGTGACGCAGAGCAACGTCGCTTCGCGGCGATTGTGGCTCGGTCTGAAGTACTGGCAAAGTGAGCCGGTGCTGAGCAAAATGCAGATGGTCAGCAAGCCAAAGCGAAGAATAACTATGGATGTCGCGGGCCTTCGTCGGATCATCCGAGGGGAGAAGAGCGGATACGTCGAGGGTCTGCGCTCTCCTGGAGAGTGTCTCTACCTGTCTACGGACCGAGGGGTAATGGAGGCTCGGGAATGCGTCGAGAAGAAGGTCGGAGGTCTGGTTCTATGCAGGGTCATCTAGACGGGAAGGATCCTTGTTTGCATCAAAAATTGGAGTTTGGTCAGCTGCTGCGTTTCAGAGTTTGCGGCTTTGATTTATACCTAGGTCACGGGTTTGTATAGTAACGTTGTGTGTCGCTTCAAACGCCTTCTTACCCAACTCCCCCCTTGTACAATACTTATGCTGTTGATTGTCCCCATGGTATAACCTATGTAGGTTATCGCGTGAATGAGACTTCACACTGGGGAAGTATGTGGCATGACTACTAGTCCTTGCAGCAACGAAGCTATGTTATGAACTGTGAATCTCCTTGTCTTTTTTATTATTATTATTATTCATCTTCACTGTAGGTCCCAATTAACTGCAGCAAAATTGATATATTGAGGCATATTCCAGTGTGAAGTCACAATCTTTTGTCACCGGGGACTGGTTCCATTATTTCTTCCCCCTGCACTCATTGAGACGGCTCGGAACCAATCACGAATCTCCATGATCGTCGGTTCACCTACCCCGAGTCTCCTCCGATTACTGTTCAGGGGACGAGACGAACAAGGAGATTTATTAGAACCTAACTACAGCACGCCGGGATTACCTTTCTTTTAGTATGGACTTCATCAATTGATGGTTGTCAGAACAACAAGCATGGCCCTCACCAACGTTCTCATAACGGGCGGTACTGGCTTTGTGGGTTCCGCGACCCAGCTCTGGCCGAGAAGCACCCGGAATGCGCCATCACGATCGTTGATATAAAGCCTCCCAACGCGCATGCATTACCAACTAATATCTCATTTATTCAGGCTGATGTTAGATCGCCAGAGGAGATCAAGGAACCCGTTTAGAAAGTCAGACCCGTTGTTCTGATTCATACTGCGGGAATAGTGCCGGTACTCAGTGAGCGGTATGGGAGAAAGCTGGAGAGCTTGGTCTGGAAGATCAACGTCGAAGGGACTAAAATGTACTTGAGGCCGCACGACAGGCTGGCGTGCAGGCCTCGTCTATACGAGCTGCTGCTGTGCTGTGACTGACGACATGAGAAACCCGTATCCTAACATTGACGAACGCTGGCCTACATCTCGTTCGTCACTCATATACGGAGAGTCCAAGGTCATGCGCCCCGCCCATTATTTATATTAGCATTGTTCTCATGTACTAATGGTATGTCAGACTGCTACAGGGGCTATCGTCCTCAAGGCATCAAGCCCCACGATGGCGACCTCTGCTCTCAGGCCCTCGGTACTCTGTGGACCGGGCGACTATCAATTGGTTCCGTCTATCCACGCATGTATTGGCAAGGGCGAGACCTCCTATATAATTGGCGATGGCAATAACCTTTGGGATGTCACATATGTGACAAACGTTGCAGATGCCCACGTATTGGCTGCGGAGAACTTGGTTTCCTCGAAGACCGCTGCCGGTGAGGCATTCTTCATCCAGAACAACGAACCGATAACGTTCAGAGACTTCTGTCTGGCGATCTGGGCGCACTTCGGGCATATCCCGCCATTCCAGGTCCATATCCCAACCAGTCTGGCGTGGGTTGCAGGGTTTGTTTCCGAGTATTTCACGTGGGTGTCTGGGGCAGCGACGACCTTGAGCCGTGGAAGCGTCAAGGATGCATGTTGCATCAGATATGCAAGCGGAGAAAAGGCAAAGAAGATTCTGGGCTATGAGGCTCGCGTCGGGATCGAAGACGCCATCCGTCTCAGCTGCGAAGTGAGTGCTCGCCAAACTTTGGTGTACGTGGAGTCCCGCTCACCAGCATCCAGGATTATGCCTGTCGTCTGGGTCTTCAGCTCCCTGACGCCCGAGGCCAGGGACAAAATGTGATTGATAAGGTTAGATGAAGGATGATACCCGCACCGGTAGGCTGACTTAAGAGTCAATACCATTTCACGAACAATAATAATGCCCGACGTGTGGCAATTTTTCATGTTTTCTGTAACACTTTCACTCCGTTTTCACTACGTATATAAATAGCGTAGCTTCAGTGACCGAATAAATCACTTAGGAATTGTCCTGTGCTCTAAGAGGTCCTTAGCTCTCTATTTTGGGTTTCAAGACCGACAGAGCAGCGGCCTATTGGGAGTATCTTTGGGGAGATCCTCAGCTGTATGATTTCCTTCAGTCTTGTGACCGGTCCTCAGTAGTGAAATCTTTTAGTCCATTTGATGCCTGCTGTTCTTTCTCTCGGATTGATCAGGTGTTCTCAAAGATCCTTATTGCTACACTGAAGTGGCGTAGTCTCCATCGGATCTGTGAGTGGTCCTGTACTCAACACGTGGACAGAAATAGCAGACGACTTAGATAGATAGCATGGCATGCTTTGAGACGACTCAGGTCAGAGAGGAAAATCTCAAACGACTGCAAGCAGGCAGCCCTAAGCCCTAGATGCCTGCTCGGGAACTATGACGTCACATGCAGGCATCCTTCGTGTTTCGAGAAACGTTGAAGTCAATAGCGCTTCTTCTCGTCGTCCACCATAGACAACACGTCCAGACACTGCCCTAATGATGTCTTCTATATTGCATACAAATTTCCTCCTAGGACGTGGTCCTCCCGCCCTCGGGTCTTGCTAACTCCACGGCACGAGCCCTCAATTGGTCAATGCGTCCCGGCCTTCGAGTTGGGCCTCGAAGTCGTGCATTTATGCCCAATTCCCATCGAGCTATCCCAGTACACGGGCGTAGATCCCACGCTCTCCACAGTTCAATTCGAGATGTTACACTTTAGTCTTCCGCGTGTTGGTGTGGGTCTCCCCGAGTAGGTACCCATCTTTTCAGAGAGCTAGCCGCGCAAAAGCTCTTACTCGGGTTGCGTCGCGTCGTGCCGAGACGACATCGCATGCTCCGGATGAGAAAGCTACACGACGAGGGTTCGAATGTCCCTGAACTGATTGCAAATGATATCATTCTGCAACCAACAAACTAGGGGCCATTGAGGAGGTCTGCAGGCGCCGGTCCTGCCGTCGGACACCTGCCACATCACCCCTGATCCTCCACATACAACCGTTCCAAAGGCTCCGGCATATCCTCATGTGCGCATGCTGGGCTTGTTTCCTCGACAATATTGATTACCTACTTTCCGAAAAAGCCACTGACTGGGCGCTACTGCTCCATAAGCGTCTCAATTAATATGAGCACCCCAAAGGGCGGGAGTTCCTTAGTGGACGGACATTGCGCCCACGTTCCTTCTGTTCGCATTGCTGCCCAAAGGCCTGCGACACGGGCCTCATCAGTCAATTCCTGATGCTTCCTTGGCCATGAGGCTTTTTTAGGCAGGATGGCTATGTCTATCTCTCATTCCAGCTTGGTTAGTAACCGCTCTCCAGGTTTACCCAGGATGATCATGTTCGAGATCCCAAAGAAACCTTCCGCATTCTCCCTTTAGGGTGGAAATCGATCCGGGTGGGCCGGTTGCCTCCTCCCTCGGCGTCTAGATTCCATCTCACTTCCTCTGGCACCCAGTCTCGGCTATGATGGCCAGCAGGTACGGTAGGCTATCGATGAGATCAACAGGCGGTGAAGGCTTGCTTGGATAGCTACCTAGTATGTACGCGGCGACGATGGTCAATATCGTCCCGGAATCCACTTTTGGCGCCAGCTGTCACTATTGGCTCTGTTTCTCCATACAGGCCGTAGAAATGCAGTGTTTATCTGATACTAGACGAGAGCCTCGTGCCGGAGTCCTCGATGCGGTATATTAATATATAACTGCCCTTTTGTCGGTCCCCGTCCTGTATCCACGCAATTTAAGCTTTTCCCCAAAAGACATTTCTGGCGTTCCCTGGGCAGCATATATCTAACTTGGTCCTTTGTCCTTGTCTTTTTTCCTTTTTTTTTCTCTTTGCGTGCTTCCGTTAAGCTCCATGAATCCTGTTGTCTCGCCCCAATTAATGGCACTTCCTGGCGACTTTTCTCCATTCTCAAGCACATCATTAAGCATGGACCGAAGCTCTTATTCCACCAGCAGCGAGTCGGATGCTTTCCCCCGTCGAAGGTTAGTTTGAATTGGTACAACAGTGCCTGCGTTCACAGTGCACTCACATGAACCACTAGCATGATGTCCCATCATTCCCAGTTCTACGGACCGCCACCGGAATCTCCTCTGATTTATCAGTCAAGGTACATTCGGTTCTCCTTGTTTCCTCTACTCAGTCATAATACTGAGAGTCTCCTGTTTCGTTCGCCTAGCGGGAAAAGAGCATTTCCTCCCTCCCGGGACTTTGCACCCAGAGAAACACATGCGCATAGCCGATCCTTAGGACAAGCAGGGCAGTTTGATTATCAGTCTTCCTACAATTCAATTCCAGTCTCTGCCGAGGATTATGGGCGCTATCCAAATACGTCTGGTCATGTGTCTTTTCCACCAATCGGATCACCACTCGGACAGCCGCCACGGCCGGTGTCTGCATACAGGGAGTGGGAATCACCCGGTTATATTTCCCCAGACTCTTATATACGGGATCCCATCCCATCTAAGTCGCCTGAAAAGTCACAGTACCTAGTGGAAATGTCCAAGGGACGTGGTGTCGAGAAACCAAGAGGTATTAGATATCATTCGCAGAGGCGACCGTCCAATCGCGATGAGTTTGACGGACCGCACCAGCTTCTGGATCTTCCATCCCCTCGGACAATAGCAGCCCAGGAGAGGGAACTGCCTCACCTCCCTACTAATCTTGATGTCTCAGAGCAAGATCAGATTCTCTGTGAAGTTAATGACCGCTTATCACAATGTGCTTTTGATTTTATTGCAAAATATCAATTTCCAATCCCGTTGGAACCGGATAAGAGAGAGGTGAGAGTGCCCGCTGACAGGGAGTGGACCGAGTGGGTTTATCTTTTGAAGAGACTGGCCACCAAACGTCGGATCCCAGCCCGGGTATTATACAATGGCCAGATCAAACAGTTAGTCACCGTGCTGGAAAACTCCCTGGAGATGCGACATGCCGCCAAACATCAATCCAGACCTGTCAAGGATGACAGGAACGTGCTGCAACTCATCTCAGCCGGGACACAGGTTGCTAAGATTTTGAAAGATGCATCCGCAATGGAATACCTCGATCGTCTATACGTGGAGACAGAGAGGCGAATCCAGGAGCGCCGGAACAGCCGTCGAGTAAACTTTGGTAGCTCTTGAGGCTTGAGCCCGTCCTCGGATATTCCATTTCCACCGGATAAAACTTTCATTTGAAAACAAGAGCATTATGCGGAGGCCCCGTGGTCCATTGGTCCCTAAATGCTATGCTCTTGTCTGTCCCCTTTACTCTCCAAGGAACGGATGAAGCCCAATGGAAGAGTTCACAACCAGCCGTGGATCACCTCAGGCCCAGGATTACTCCCCACTTGATCGGAATGAATCTTGGCTTCCAAAAAGCCTGAACAACAGAAAGATCAGTGTCAGTAGCGTTCCACAGATCACACCAGGAGCAAAGTGCAGACGGAATTCAACACCGCCCGGCAATATACCCTAGCGAACGTCATGGTCAGTTACGTTCGAGCTTCCTTGAAGCACATCTTGGTTATACCCGTGCTTTAAAGTCGCACTACTGGAAATTGATATATTCATCCTACGGCCATTCTCCCTAACACCGCATTATTTCTTGATTCGCTTTCTTGAACACTTCTTGAGTGTACTTGTTTGTTGCCCCATGTATAAGCCAGGAAGGAACGCCGATTGATTTTATCTTTGTACCATCCACATTCCTGTGGCGACTGATTTGTTCAATGTCTCCATCATCTTTATATATATATATATGTGTGTGTGTGTTCTGCTGAACGCTGTCATGTGATTGGGTCCTCCAAGACAAAGAGAGAGGCTTGTTTGAATGACTACCCGTCTTTTGCCTACTTAGTTGATCGACTAAGCTTTCAATGTATGTATGCGCTGCGTTTGGTAGGATCGAGAGTTCGTTTCTACTGAATATATCTACCTACCGAGCTGCGTCTCTTGGCCGCATCGCCGAACGGCCTCTTACTCCTACCCCACCCAATTTCTTTTCTCTTGTCATTTTGCGAGGATCATCTGTTATCTGAGCAAAATTGCATAGAAAGGGTCTGGTCGGGCAATTGTTAAATTTCTTCCAATTTCTTAAGTGGGTGGTTCGAGAGCTATACAGGGCTCAACCGAGATTTGAACCCGGAATCCTCATCCATGTGGGCAAGCCACCGACTGATCCCACGTGGCATGCGAAAAAAGAAGTACCCTGTATACTAATCACGTAAAGCGAAATGAAAAAAAAGAAGAAATTCTCCACCCCGGAGCAGTCGTGGTTGCCGCTGTAAGCGCCATTACATGATTTATTCCCCTTTTATTTTTGTTGTTATTACTCCGTACTATCTCCGTACCTCCGTACCTTCCCCACGCTTTAAGAAACGCTCCAATAACTAGATCCAAATTATCCATGATTAGTCAACCGTAAAATTAATGAGACTTATTAGGTAACTCACAGAAATTAATATTAATAATAACAAGTGGGAATTCGACCCGGTAAAAAAAATTATGGAGGCCCGAGTGGCGGGAAGAGAATGAAGGGGAGAAAAAAAAAGACAATCATGACCAGACTGGGGTTCGATCCCAGGACCTTATCGGTACCATCGATTTCTAGGGAAATCGATTGTTAACGATACGTGATAACCAACTACACCATCCGGCCATGTGGTTACTAAATTTCCTTCAGAGGGATACTAGAAGGAAAGCTTAGAAGCAGAAAGCTAGGCGGGTCGTCGCGACGCTGCGTGGAATTTTTAGAGTGCCAGTGCCACCCCCCATTATTTCCTAAAGAAACTGAACATATTTTGCTGGTCAGTTTTGCTTGCGGTCAGTTACTTCTCAGTTTGAAGCACTTTTATCCTTATCTATCTAGAGCGTGTTAATTGCTCTTCTCTACAGACCGGCAGTCACTTGTGTGGGCCTGTAATATATTGGGATGGACATAGTTCTTTGAGGTCTTGATATGTATAAGGTGCATCGACACTCTGAAAAAGAAATCAGCGATGCATTTCGAAAGACAGAGAGATCGGACTAGCAGTTTCATTCAAGCTTCAGTTGAGAAGACACTTGTCATGCGACTCGCCTTCCTATAGTTGCTAGTTAGTATTTCCTCTTGAGATCTATACAGGACCAAAGGAGTCAGAATAACGATAATAATCATTGCTAATCCGATGGTACAGTACCGTATATATCACCGGGAAACGTGAAGACAGAGCGAATCCTGAAGAATCCAAAAAGGGAAAAGAAAATGAACGTGGACACCTCGTCACAAAAGGAAAACAGATCGAGAAATGGAAGAGAGATGGTGGATAAGATAACAAAAGAAATCGGGTTTCGCAGTTCAGAAATCATACAGTACAGCACATCCGTTTACCCTCAACGCCAGCAAGCATAATCAAGCCTCCAAGGCATTATTATTGGAAGCACCCAAGTCCGAAAGTCTGTCGGCATCAGAAGTAGGACAGGCTCTACCCTCGTCATCATCGTCATCCACATTGAGTTCTTCCGTGAGGATCATCCCAACTCCACTGTCCCTCTTTTTGTCCCTTTTCCCTCTTCCAACTTCAACGTTCACGAACCTATTCATGCTGACAGGAGTTATCGGCTCGCTGCCAGGCATCATCGCTTCTGATTCGAGGTCATCCGATTTGATCTTCCTGTTTGCTTCGCGGACTTTGGAGGTCCGACGGTCTGCCTTGATGGCCTCTTTGATGCTGGCCGATGCCCGCTCATGGGCCTCGACTAATCTGTCCACCAGGTTGTTCTTAGCCTCGACTTCAAGCTGGAGTTGTTCAGCCAGATAGGAGTTTCGGAGGCGAAGTTTCTCGATCTCCGACTTCGCACCCTCAAGAGAGGTCGTGAGTTCTGACAGGCGGACGTTCAGTGATCCAATCTCCTGGTTGTGAAGTTCTGATTGCTCTGCTGCCTTCTTTTCCATGGCTTCTGCGACCCGTTTTCGCTCATTTTCCAAAGACTTGACTTGTGCGATTAGGTCGCAGACCCGGATGCGGTTCCGTTCGACAGTCTCTTCCAGTTCTTGGATGCGTTTCTCACGCTCAGCGGCGGTCGATTCTGCAGTCTGTCGAGCTGTCTCTTCAACGCTAACTTTGCGCTGCAGATCTGATATGGTCTGTTCGTATGTGCTCTTGCATGACAAGTGCTCCATTTCAATGTCCGAAATTAGGACCTCTAAGCCTTTGACTTCATCGTGATATCTGTCGAGGGCGCTGTTCAATCTCTCAATCCCGATTGCTTGTTCCTTCCCTTGCTTTTCTAGTTCCTGGATTCGCATCCTCGCATGCAGCATATCACCTGCCGACGAATCGATTGTTTCCTCAAGTTCGCGAATCTTCCTTGCCGCAGCCTCATATCGAAGGAGGCAAGTGTCGAATTGGCCGCGCAGAGCTTTTTCACGGCCAAGAGAGCCCTCCGTGCGTTCTTGTTCCTTCTGTAAGGCCTTAACCAGGGACTTGACTCGCGCGACGAGGACATGCAACGTGGCGTTTCCGTTGTCCAGGCCTGCGTTGGGTGTTTCTCCAGGAAGAGTACGCTCGAGTTCTAGGCGAGCTGATCTGAAGCGATGACGCATTTCAACGATTATCTCATCCACGTTGGTACCAGGGAATCCCATGCCCGAAAGATCACTCCGCACAGCTTCAAGAGCGCGGACAGCATCCGAAGCACAAGAGGTGGCGGCCTTCAACGTTGGAATAATCCGTTTCATAAAGTCCGGAGGTGGCGAGGAGAGCCGGGACATGTCATCACTTCCTAGGTTCTCCGGAGGGTTAACATGAACACGCCATTCATTGAAGAGATCTCTCTTCTCCTGCTTCGCAGCTTCTAGGTCGCGTGACAAGGCAAAGATTTCAGCTTCTTGATCATAATCAGGGATAGCGGCCTGAGTCGACGCCTCAGCGGTGGTTATGCCGTTATTGCTCGAAAGGGAAGGACTGGGCGGCATCACAAGATCAACACCATTGCGGTTCCGAGGATCAGGCGACATCGATGTGAGAAGTGAGTGTTCATTGAAATTGCCATCATCGATCATTATGGTGTCTCCCTCGCCATACTCGAGGCTGCTGTAGCCGCTGAGCCTGCTGTCCGCAGTTCTAGAGATCTCTTCCCTAAGTTGACTGACTTCGTTCTCCAATTCCTCAATCCTCTTCTTGGAGAACAGGAAACTCTCCTCATCAACCATAGCATTCTTCTTCTCTACATTGGCATTTCTCGCAAGCTCTACTTCCCGCTTTAACGCTGCAAGTTCAGCATCCCTCTCCTGTAGTCTCAGCTTTTCGCGCTTCTGGGCAAGACGACGTTCCCGTTCAATATTATTTATCTCATCACTGAGCCCGGTTCGTCGAATCCGCCTTTGTGTTCGCTGATCGAGAATTTGGCGAATCGGCGTGAACTGGATCACACGAGCTGGTGTATGGGGCTCGATAGGAAAGACAGGGTCGATGGCGCTGTTTGCCCCTGCTACCGGAGCTGACACTCGTCGTCTACGCCGAGTAGGGGTGCGAGGCAAGGAATCTGCCTGACCGAAGTCTGATTCATCAAACGAAGTGCGAAGAATCGCAGGCGTAAGCCCAGTAGAGGCGTCATTATCCATAGGCTGCAGTTGAAGGCCCGGATCAGAGAAGCGGACTTTCTTCTTTGGTTTGCGCGGCGTGCTAGGCGATGCTTCTGCACGGCCATCGTGGATGGTATGCGCGTTCTTTCGCGTCTTTGACCGGGTTAGTATCTCTGCTCCTTGTCTGTCCGAGGCTGGGTTATCATGGCCCGAGCGTGATATGGAACCATTCCCCCTCTTTCGGCGGGTTCCAGTTAGAGAAATTTGGCCAGTCATATTGTTGCGCTTGGATGACGTGGCAGATCTGAGTTGAAATTGCAGGTCCTCGTCTTTCTTTGATATGCGGGGGGGAGCAGTATCCCAGCCTGGAGACGCCATCAGTCTCATCCAAAGGCCATCGGATTTAAAAACAGATAAACCAGCTGAATCAATCATAGCGAAATGTAGGCCCATGCGCTTCACCAGGAGACGAGATACACCGCTGCATAGGTCGGAGCTCGCAAGTAAGGATGCTTACCTCGAGATGAGACGTAGAATGGCAATGATAACCACTAACGGATAATGCGCAATGCCGCACAATGCGACGCGAAACAAAAAGTAAACAAGGATCACTGAAAGACACGAAGTGGCACAGTAGGTTGAAGAGGCCAATGAAGCTATCAGTTAGATAAAGTGATAACAATGCACACAAAGCGAAAGCGCATTATAAGGCCTGTGAATAAATAATTGCGAGATCTAGGGTGTGTGAAGAGAAAATAAACAAACAATTCGAGCTGTCTCAAAACTTTGTGCTTGCAACTGCATCAGGAATAATATCCCATCTAAGGGCTTGCTGTAGGTAGAGAGGTACCCCTCACGGCAGGTGACGCGATTTGAATACCCATCTTTGCAGGCAGCAGTCCCTGCATTGCTCGATCATTGATGGGTCCGTATATCCCGATAAGGTAAGGGTAAACAAAGCTGGACTGCAGAATCCATGTGAGCCAATCAGCACGATGAGTTATTCCAATTCGGGCTTTGGCTCCATGGACTATGTGTTCAATACGTCTTCTCTCAGTGGAGCCATGTAGATTCTTGACCTGACGGTGGACGTGTCACGCGTTGGGCGCGTCGACGTTGTTGTGTATGATTGGATCCACCATATCGAAAATCCTGACGCTAGGAGTGATTAGCCGACTTGGCCCTTTCGCCAGAGATGCGAAGGCCTCGATCCCAGTCCAACGGACCCAAGAACCCTTGACAATATCTGATCCGATTCCCCGGATCCTTAAGAAGTCCAGTGGGCTAACAATCTTTCTATATCACTGCACAGAACATTGCTGTTCGATGGCTTGACAGGTCCAGGAGAGGCCACAGAGACAGACCTCGGATAGGACGGAATGTGATATCATGATCTCCCTTGAGATCATTGGACATTGATGGAAAAATCAAAAAGATTCAAGCTTCGAAGCCTTGTACAGGAATTCACATGCGGGGAATAGATAAGAACGGTAGACAAACACATAGAATTGACAAAATGATTGCCAAACAATCGAAGCAGGCAATTACATTGCCCATAGAGTCTTGCTGGACAAGGGGGTGTCCACAGTTTCACCAAAGGCAAACTGTTTTGGAGCAGGCATTTGTGTCTCGCCTTGTCTTGCTCAGGCACTGTTGCTTGCAGAGGTAGATGGGAGGGGAAAACAGGCACTCTAAATGGGGACGGGATAGACAACCATTCAAGAGACGCTGTGGACGAAAACAGAGAGAAAAGAAACCAATGCGATAGTGAAGCGTTCTCTAGCATGTCAACGCGTGTGTCTACGGAGCAGACATAGCACGAAAGTCTGGATGAAGCTGGTCCACCCGGCTGCGGAGATGGCGGCGGGCGGCTCCCATGGATTTCCGTATACCGCCCTGGCGCGCAACGGCTCCCGGATATCTGACATTGACATTGCTTACCTCTCCGCTTGATATACCGAGTATCACTTCCTCGGAAACGAGGCATCGCCTTCACCATGCCCATTCCCCGTTCGATGCACTGTTGACCCTGGACGTGATGGACGTGATGTAATCCGCACCGGCTAGTTCTTGGCTGTTTTCTCGACCCCTCGCCCATCGGTAGCTTAGCCCCTCCGCTTGGAAGCTCCAACAGTGCTTCGATCACGGAATGTTCGTGGCCTTCACAACGGATTCGGCGCCGAGCGAAGATGCTCTGGCTCACCGTTTGCCAGGGACTGAGAGTCAAGCTCCTCTGACAGTGGGGGAACCGGAGCAGCAGCAGAATGACGGCACGCCGACGCATACCGTAGCTGCTGAACCTCCTCCGACCGTGACAGACGTTGACAATCGACAGATAGATGGAGGGCCTTCCGAGTCGCGATTGTTGAGCCTCCCTCCAGAGCTTATACATCAAATCCTTTCCCATCTCTCCGCGAGAGACCTTGCCTGCGCGTCCGCGACTTGTCACACGCTCTTCGAGCACGGCCGCAATGATCTGCTCTGGGCGGACTTAGTCAACTCGAACTTACCGTTCAAGATCCAGGATCCCGGTCCCTTCGACTGCTTCCGAAAACTCTATATCGCCCATAACCCCTTCTGGTTCCTACCGCGAAACAAGATCTGGTTCTCGGATGCGGAGCACACGGGAAACCTGATCCTTACAAGATACGACAATCGTAGAGGAGTGATAGAAGGGTACCGCGTTGTTGCTGAGAAACAATCACACCAATTTCAGGAGTGGGAATGGGATCCAGAAGTCATCATCCAGACGTTCAATCCCCAAGTACGGCTCTGGCTTGACGATCCGGTTATCCTACTGAAGCACAGCGCCTCTGCCCCGCCAAAACGACGGCAGTACCTACATGGTGAAATCCGCATGCCAATGCCTCTTGAGATGCAGCATGTCTACAATTCCTTTTCTCTATGCGCGAGAAAAATTCCTGCGGACCAAGAAATACCTCCCGACAGGCAGTGGCCACCGCTGACGATCCCAAGCTCCAATCGTGTATACCGTGAAATGGAAATTCATCCGTCCGAGTGGCATCAGCCGTCTCAGAATGTGGATCAGATATCTGAATCTGCCTTTCGAGTGAGGAGGTGGGCACGTTTCCGTATGGGATTCCCTATCTTCGCCACAGGAAGCACCGAGACAATGTCCACCTATGCGACGCTTGACCCGAAACTGTATACACCGACGAGGGAGAAGCCATATCAGGGGATATGGGTCGGTGATTATTCGGATCACGGGTGCGAGTTTCTTCTTTTCCTTCAACGGGACAAGGAAGTGGCATCTGGATCGAACTCTTCTAGCCGCCCGACGACACCTCCGACCATAAATCCTGCTTCTCAATCCAGTGAGGCTGAGACTGCAATGGAATTGGAAAACAAGGATGATGAACTCATCCAGCAGGGTAGTTTGGAAGGAATAAAGCTAACCGGAGACCCGAACGTCCCCCGCGGCGAAATCTCATTCATCGCGGAGGACATCGGGTCGGCCGGCCTGGTGCGTGTCGCAGACGAAAAGCCCTTCAGAGGAGCCAGGATCGTGCAGAGTAAAGGCCATGTTGCGGCTCTGGGTTTTAGAGATGGTACGTATCCAGTCTCTCGTGGAGTAACCTCTGGAGAAAGAAAAGGTCCCACCTGAAGGACAGTCTAAATAGATCGACACAGTTTCTAACAAAATAGAAACAGACAAATTCATCCCCTCCCAGCTCATCCTCATATCTCGGGACTGCATAGCGCAGTACTGGGAAGCTCTCGATCACATCTCGTATTTCCGCCGCATCGACATCGACAAACTGCTGCAGACGTGAAGGCAGTTTTTAATTAACCATTCTGATGACCCCTTTCGTCGTCTATTTTACCCCGACCACTTACCTACCTTAGGTACCTGACTTAACCAAATCTGCTTGTAGAAGCAAAAACCCGATATGCCAGTTACGATCCCACCTCACGACGATGCTTGGAACTTGGAATTCAGCAGTTTATGTTTGCGGGCAGTTGAGAGTGACTCTACCTAGACGAAGGGCGAAGCTACTGCTACTGCTTGATGTATGTACATACATACGACGTGTCATGGCTTTATCCCATTAATACCATTAATGATTGCTGCTTGGTAATTAGTAAATAATACTCTACGAATGGACTGTCAACAGACCACTTTTCGGTGGTTTAAAAATCTGGCGCTGATTCTTCTCAGGCTTAAGTCACTCCTGTCGAGCCAATTACATGCAGTATGTGTGTACATGTGCGAAGTGGACTGGACCATTTTCTTTCTTTCAGGATTGCTTACATATGCATATTACTTTATGGCCTCCATATGGATAGCGATATCCACTGCTTGTTTCACATAAGGTCAGGGCTACTACCAGGCACCAGGGGTAAGCAGACGTCATGCACTGGCCTCAGGCAGAGAAACGATCATGCTTATCCAGATATGAAGTCGTTTTTTGGGTGACTGATCGAAAGTAGTATTCGTAGCAAAAAAGTTCGTCATGAGAAAAGTATATGCTAGACAGAGAAACAGGCACGGTATCCCATAAAATCCCAACGCCCAGTTCATTCCTGCGACGAATTCGAATGGAGACCAAATCGAATCGATCGTATCATGGCAACGTAAGCGAGCAAGAAGAAAAAAGCGGCTGTGTGGTCTTCTTATTCTCTTCCATCATCTTGCGTCTGTTCTCCTGCTCTGCTCTTCTTCCTCCCCTCATCTTCCACCAAAAACTGACATGAGTCCACTCTTCTACCTGTACAGTTCAAAGTCCAGCCGGTCCAGCTCGGCTCCTCCATCGATCCAAACGCTCTAATCTGACTGGCTGACTGATCCTATCGAATCCCAGGTGCATGCATGATGATGCTGATGCAGTCGTGAAATATATAGTTAGAAAAGAAAAGGAGCGAAAATTTCGTGGCCGTAGATGGTGGACTAGCACTGGAACCCGACTAGACTACCGAACCGAAACCGAAACCGAAGCCGGGTAGCACGGTAGATAGATAGGTAGATAAGGAATAAGCAATTCAACGTCTCCGCTCGAACCAGCCAGAGGAGCCCAGGACGGCGACGGACTGGTCCATGACCCATTCACCGACACCGAGGTAGTTTTCGACCCACTTCTTGATGTCCTTGTTGTCGGTGAGCTTGTCGGAGTTGAGGCTGGGGCTGTGACGGTCCCACGCCGGCCACAGAAGGGGGCGCGGGGCAAGTGCGTTAGCATCTGTTGTAGTCCTGTCTTACAATTTCCATCGCTCGGTGTGCATGTTGGGAAGGAGAATTCGGAGGAATGGAGAATATGTGGGCGGTATACGGGGGGTAAATAGGTATGCTGGTAGCGGGGTTCGGGGTTCGGGAAACGGTATAGCATGGAAAGGAGGGGGGTTGATTACGTGAGTCCAGTAGATCGCTTGATGCCTGCCAGGAAGGCAGAAACTGTAGAGAAATTGTTAGTAACTGATCTTGACAGACGTGGGGGAAAGAAAGATACGGAGCGGGGGAACATACTGAGCACCGCATCGAAAGCGTAGTGCGTCAGGCGGCCGAGCTGGTAGAGGTTAGCATCAGCTGTCACTCCTGAGCTCCCAGAGAGAGCATACCACCATGGTGATAGCTTTATAACGAAATTCTATAGACAAGGAGAGGTTGAGATGTGGAGATTGAGGTCTCGGTGTTGATAACACAGTGAGTCTTGTTGTATCAGGTACCTGATATCTCGAGCCAACGCTGGAGGTGACACGCCGGACGGTGGAGAGCGTCAGGGCAGCAGACCACGTGATGGGGAGCTTTCACATGACCGCCAAGACGTGAATCCCAAAGAGGAAAGGCGCGAGGGGCAGGTGAGTCAGACGTTGGCGGCCGGCGATACGATTCACCGCTTCGGCGCGGATCAACTCGAGAGCCGCCGACCGCGTTTATCGATAAGGCACTCGCTTACGGCCGCGGGGCCAATCAGAGGGCTGGGTGCGGTGCATCTGCCCTCACGAGGCGATGAGGGAAAAAAGAAACAGCAAATGCGAAACGCGCTGAAGCAGCAATTCTTGTCTCGATCTGCTGACCAGCCTGCCTCTTCCTGCGCTGTGTTTCTACTGCCTTAGCCATCCCTCTGCCCGTGCTTCATCTGCTTTCTTCTCGTGTCCCCCTGTGTATCATCTGATCTCTGCCCTGTGCCTGGTTTCTCACCCAAAAGAACCTGCATACCGCACTGCCCGATAAGCATCGGATCATCTTATACAGTCGCAGGTGCGTGAAAAAGCCTGATTTGCTTTGTTTTTCTCACAGCATCGCCCTATCGCTTGCTTTGCCCCTGTAGTTTGACCGGTGTGCCGTTAGCTGTGAAGGGGGCCTATTTAGACTCCTCTATGCGGCACCCAATCTAGACTCCGGCCAACAGCATTTTCTCTCCCGCCCACGACCTCGACGGTCCTTCCCCTCTCCCCAACAGTTCTCCGCGAAGGCTCGACACTCCCATTGTCTTCTACCATCTACGCCTCCCTCTTCACTCATAGGGACATCTGTTTGTTCTAATAACATCTACAGTCAGATAGACAATAGACGACAGACACCATGGCTGCCGCAAGCTCCCTCGACCATCTCAGCAACCGCATGAAGCTGGAGTGGCACTCCAAGCTCAGCACGGAGATGGCGCCCGCGAAGAACTACCGCCGTACCTCCATCATTGGAACCATTGGTACGTCTATACCCTCTAGATGTCATGATACCTGGTGTTTGGGAATTACTCTCCCTGTAAGCTGGCATTGCTGACACATAATCTGATCAGGTCCCAAGACGAACTCTGTTGAGAAGATCAATATGCTCCGCAGAGGTATGGCCCTTTCGGATCAAAGGAATCAATCCACCAGCTGACACACTTGAACAGCTGGTCTTAACATTGTTCGCATGAACTTTTCGCACGGTACTTATGAGGTTTGTCTTCATCCTGTGACTCAATCGTGAATGGATCACTCATAGCGTTCACTCCAGTATCACCAATCCGTTATTGACAATGCTCGCGAAGCGGAGAGAGTTCAGACTGGCCGTCCTCTTGCCATTGCCCTTGATACTGTGAGTTGGCCATTGGCACGCACAGCCACACTGGGTTTTAATGCTGACTTGGGTGATAGAAAGGACCTGAGATCCGCACGGGCAACACTCCAGATGACAAGGACATCCCGATCTCAGAAGGCACTGTGCTCAACATCACCACTGATGAGCAGTACGCGAAGTGCAGTGATGACAAGAACATGTACGTATCCTGGGATCTGCTTGACACCCTTCCTGAGATCATGTCAGCCCGATATGCAAATACACATCCCACCTAGTTCATGTCTTGAGAAAGTCATATGCTAAACCCACTCGTTTGGCAGGTACGTCGACTACAAGAACATCACCAAGGTGATCGAGCCTGGCAAGCTCATCTATGTCGATGACGGTATCCTGTCCTTCGAAGTGCTCGAGGTTGTTGACGACAAGACTCTGCGTGTCAAGTGTCTCAACAACGGCAACATTTCTTCCAAGAAGGGTGTCAACCTGCCTGGCACCGACGTAGATCTCCCCGCTCTCTCTGAGAAGGACATTGCCGACCTTAAATTTGGTGTTAAGAACAAGGTTGACATGGTCTTTGCCTCGTTTATTCGCCGCGGTAGTGACATCCGGCACATTCGGGAGGTTCTGGGCGAGGAAGGCAAGGAGATCCAGATCATCGCCAAGATTGAAAACCAGCAGGGTGTCAACAACTTCGACGAGATCCTTGAGGAGACTGACGGTGTCATGGTCGCCCGTGGTGATCTTGGTATCGAGATCCCGGCACCTAAGGTCTTCATCGCCCAGAAGATGATGATTGCCAAGTGCAACATCAAGGGCAAGCCCGTAATCTGTGCGACTCAGATGCTCGAGTCCATGACGTATAACCCTCGCCCGACCCGTGCAGAGGTGTCGGATGTCGCTAACGCTGTCCTCGACGGAGCGGACTGTGTGATGCTTTCCGGAGAAACTGCCAAGGGCAACTACCCCCGTGAGGCTGTTAGCATGATGCACGAGACATGCTTGCTGGCAGAGGTGGCTATCCCGCACTTCAACGTCTTCGATGAGCTACGCAACCTGTGCCCTCGTCCCGCCAGCACCGTCGAATCCATTGCCATGGCTGCTGTTAGCGCCAGTCTGGAACTGAACGCCGGCGCCATTCTCGTCTTGACCACCAGGTAATTGGATTGTGCTCCCATATATCGGTGATCCTGCTAACGATATCAGCGGCTCCACTGCCCGCCTGCTTGCCAAGTACCGTCCTGTGTGCCCGATCATCATGGTCACTCGCAACCCGACTGCCTCACGAGTAGGTATACCTTCCTGTTTCGCACAACATGTACTGACAGTCAGTGCAGTATTCCCACCTGTATCGTGGCGTCTATCCATTCCTCTTCCCAGAGAAGAAGCCGGACTTCAACGTCAAGATCTGGCAGGAGGATGTGGACCGCCGTCTCAAATGGGGTATTTCCCACGGCATCAAGCTCGGCATCGTCAACAAAGGCGACAACATCGTCTGTGTCCAGGGCTGGCGCGGTGGTATGGGCCACACCAACACGATCCGTGTGGTCCCAGCTGAGGAGAACCTCGGTCTGGCAGAGTAAATCAGGGCGCCCGTGTATGATCCTAGTTGAAGGATACCACGGTGAACGTGGGATGATAATCGCTGGAAAGCGTTTCATCAAAAGACGTAGGAGGAAAGTCCCACCCTCTGCTCAACCCCGGATACCCGTATCACAGGTTCGGGCGGGTGTCGCAGACGAGCTGCAAATCGAGTCAGCAGACACAAGGGGCGATCACATAACCCGGAACGAGTATGATGAATGCCTACCTCATTTCAATAATAGCATGATGTTTCTTTTTCCGAGGCATATTGCAATCATGTTTTTGTGTAATTTCACTCAGTTTAGATTGCACATGTTGAAGTGATTTGTGTGAGTGTGGTAGAGGTGCAATTTCCATATTAGACAACAATAAAAATATGATAAAAAGAAAAAACAAAAGGAGGTCAGAGAAAAAGAAAAAGACGAAAAAAGCTGTCAGGAGGCGTCCAACTAGGTAGAATAAAACTGGGGCAACTCGATTATTCGTTCTTGGCGTTGGCTTCTTGATGTCCCGAGCATCAAGAACGTGCTAACAACCAGCCCTTTGAAAGAAACCAACAAGGAGCTAAACCAAGGGAAAAAAAGAATGAAAAAAGAAAATTTCCCACAACTGAGCAAAGTGGGATAAAATTTCTCCTCATGTGAGGAGATGCGGGGGAGTTTTAGGGAGTTAGGAAGGAGTAAGTGTACCTAGGTAAGCGAAGCTGGCAAACTGAAACCCCGAACTTGGTGGAAATAAATCCAGCAATATCATTTGATCTCTCACAGGCAAGCTACGAAAATGATAATCAATCCAAATCCAATCCCGAGGATGTGGCTCGCCGTCTTCTACTACCTCACTGGCCCGTTCCCGTGTGTTGCTGTCAACTTCCGTCCGTCCACCCGAATTCAGCCGATTCCTCGGCCAGAGGTCGGGCGGTTCGGGGTCTGGAACTTCTACCACGATGACGTTATAGACCCAGGTATATCTGGCACTATCTCATTTGAAAAATGAAACTTGAAGATGGGTTAGGCGATTTCTCTCTTCTACGTATTATTACGTAGTTGTGGGTCGCATTGGGTTATGGAAAATTTGGTTCTGGGGTGAGTCGTGATCGTGACACCGACACCCGGTGCACTACTCTGGTACCGTATATTTGTAAAAACATCTGTCTATAGTACTTCGCTTTGCCTTTATTTTGACGTATGGAGCAGGAACGGATGTGCATTGATGTTCTACAATCAGAATAATTCTACAGTCAAAGCCAGGAAGAATGCGCTGAACTACAGGACGAATGTGCGTAACATAATATATAGATGACGGACCGGTAGAGAAATCCCCGAGTTTGTAAAATCGTGGGGCTTGCCCGAAGACTCGTAACACATGCTCTAACAATCAGCACTGGAATTTCCTCATTTGAGGCTCCAAGTCCCATACGGAGACATGAAAAAAAGAAAGTAGAAAATGGACTTTGCAATCTCTGTTCTCTAATGACGTCAAACATGGATGGAGGACGCCACAACTCCAAGACAAACTACAGTAGGTTGTTCCTCGACATAACTCATGATTAATTGTCCGACAATTTTATACATGTAATTAAGGAAATAGTCATAAAATATGTATGTTAATAATGATGTGCAATCACAGGATATGTATCTGCATGTGGTGTACATGTGTACATTCAAACTGACATATCCCCAACGCCTCGCTAGCCCATTTCGAAGGTTGTGGTCATAATAAACAAACGGAAGACATAACAAAGGAAAGTAAGCATGAACGTGACATTAATGAACAGATTGGTATATTGGGTCGTAACGTCATTACTGTAGTAGGGATATCTGTGGAAACATGCCAGATGACCGTCGATGTAGAATCAAGGACCGTTTGGTTCAGCATTACCATCATCGCCTTCCATATCTGCAGCGCCCGGAGCCTGGCGGACATTATTGTCAATCCGCAGATATCGGTGGTCCGTATACGTCGGTTGAAATGGTTGCCAGCAGTTGGGCGCATGGAGGACATATCGGGCCATTGCCTCCCTAAAGCGACTCTTGTACTCTTTAGGACTGGTCACTGTAGGTCTGTTCTTGCCACCGCCAGCGAACCCACGGTCCTTGATCCACGACTCCAACTTCTTGTCCCAGGTGTATGTGCGAATGCAGTCGATGATACCAACAACCAGCTCTTGACGGTTCTCATCGATAGCAATCATGAGTGAATAGTCCATCACATTCTGGCGACCAAGGAAGAGGGTATCATTCCACACGCTTTGACTGAGCAACTTCTTCGAGTGCTCCCGCGCGAACAAGGGGGTCTCGTAGATGAAGTCCACCATGTTCTCATCCAGGAGCACTTCATTGCGTTCGCCTGTACTTTGTACCTTGCGATTCCTCATCGAACCCTTCAGGTCAAAGATGCGCGTCGGAACACGATCATAGAACAGGTTCTCCATCAGGAGCAGAAACCAGTTGAACTCCACTCCTGTGGCTGGGTTTTTGATGATGACCTGGTAGAAACCGAACATCTTGGCGATGGCAGACGGAAGCTCGTGGAACAGCGCCTCGGACATGATCTGGAAGTAGGCAGGCGCGAACTTCAGGAAGGCCTGGGTTTCAATCGTTGAGAGGGACTTCAGGATGAAGCGGTCGTCAAGCGTCTTCAAAAATAGAGACTTCGTCTTGCCACCCTTGGAATCCCACTTGGCGCAACGAGACAGCGACTCAACGATCCGGTCGGACACTCCGCACTTTCTACGTAGTGCATCGAACTGCTCTGCATAGAATATCTTACAAAGCATTTTCGTTTGCCCCTCTTGGAATTGGTATTTGAGATGGGTTCCGGTGGCTCGCAGCAGCGAGTGTTCGACGCGCGCCTCATCCTCCGCCTCAAGGTCACCTCCAAGTTCTGACTTGTGCTCCTCCATTTCCTCGTAATGTTTCTGAATGCTCTCCAGCTTCGTCTTGTAGTCCTCAGAGTCCAAAGCAAAGGCAATCAAAGAGCTGGGCTCATCTTCGCGGACGATAATGTCAGAGTCAGCGAAAACATGGTCAGATACCTTCAATGGATAGTCAAGCGGTGCCCATCCACTGGCAGAGCGCTCGGCCCAGAAATTGGTCAGCATTCTGACCAGTGTACCCCTTGTATCCTTTGGTAACCCTTTCAGGACCTCATCGGACTCCTCGAGCTTCAATTCTTCCGGAGACTCTGTAAGCTGAATATCCTCATCCAGACTTCTTTCTTCATCGCTATGCTCCTCTTCAGCCTCAGCCTCAGCTTCAGAGGCAATTTGACTGTTTGTGCGGGTATTGTCTTCTTGTTCTGTTGGTTCCACAGTTACTTCAGGAGCAGGCTCTTGACTGGGCGGAACCTCTGGACTTTTTCGTGAGAGCTCTGGGCTTTCGAGGCTCGGTTCGTCCGAAGGCGCAGGAGGCTCCTGTGAAATGAGATCCTCTCCTTCGCCTGACGGTTCTCGTTCCTCCACCGCTTCTCGCACATTCTTGTATACCTCGACAATTGGTTTCGAGGACTTTATAGGGTACGCACGTGAGTGCTTGCCCTTGGCAGCCTTCTGCTGCCTCTCACGTTCTTTCTCAAACTCACGGCTCAGTTGCTCGAAGTGCTTGGCTAAGTTTGACACACGCGTGTTTTGTTTTTTGCCAGGAACTGATGAGCGAGGAATGAGGGACTGTGGAGCAGCCAACCGTCCGGTTTTCAGGCTCAAGCCTAGGCGGTCCGACAACTTCTTATCGGCAAGCTTGACCTTTGACTCATACGGAGGGCTAGAGACCCCATCCGCAGTCTTGCCGGAGGCGTTACCGAAGCTGGACTTCAAAGCACTCAGAGGACCAATGTTACTATTCCTTTCTCTTTGGAGATTGATCGGTTGAGAGCTCGTGCGGAACATGGGCGGGGATCTGGCCTTTCCACCGCGCCGGAAGCCACCTTCCGCGAGCCTTGGAATGCCTGAAGGGGGAAGAACTGGCGCAGCAGGTTGACTATCGCCAGGCTGGACAACTTTCTCTACCTTCTGTGCTTTTTCAGGTTGTGCCAATGATTCCGGGGATGGAGGATTGCTAGATCTCTCCTCCGAGTCCATTGAAGGCGTTATGGGTCGCGAAGTTGGTAGGTCCCCTGCAGAAGGATTCGAGTCGGCTGCAGTAGGTTTGGACTCGGGGAGTGATTGTCCTGAGGGGGTGGATGGAACAGCCAGATCAAGATGTCGCACTTCTTCCTGTGCTGCAGTTTCTGCCTGCGGGGTCGAAGGTCCTTTATCTTCCTCTAGGTTGGCTAACTGCACCGTCGAATCGCCTTCCTGAGGCTTGGCTGAAGGTGCCGATGGCTCTTCTTCTGCCGAGTCCTTTTCTTTATTTATTTTTCCAGAATGCTCTTCAACTACTGAGACGAGCACGTCCTGGGCTTTCTCTGGAGAGAGTGTCATTCGACGCGTCAGCTTCGGCCTGTCAGTAATTGGGGTTTCTTCACCGACCCCAGGCTCTGCCGGGGTAGTCGACGGCTCCTCAGTTGAGGTGATTGATGTAATCGACGCGTCTTTGTCCAGGAATATCTTCTTCAACTGCAGTGTCGCTAACCGCCTGATATCTTTCTCGGAGGGGAAGAAGTTCTTTTCAAACTCAGCGAAAGAGGCTTCCCATTCCACGACCTTTACCTGAACAGAACGTAGTACTTCATTCAACGGTATAACTTCGTAATACCGTGAATTCATGTACTTGTCCTGAAGCTGTTTTATCAAAGCGGTATGATCCTCGTTCGCTTTCTTCATTAGTGTCTCAATTTCCCTTTTACAGTCTCCCGCCAACTCTGGCATCACACTTTCAACGTTGATGCTCTTTAGCCGCGCTTTGACGGAAGCCATAAATTTATTTAAACGGTGCTCCGTTCTAGAATAGACCTCGTTCCTGAGCCTTAGATCGTTTTCGACCTTCCAAGTGACTCGGGTCCTCGGGACAATGATCTCAAGCAGGCTGATGGGATCGTAGTGGATTCGAAGGGCAACGTCCTTGAAGCCGAAATAACGAAGGTGATCACGGTGTAGATCATGCGGACAGACCCCAGCCCGGGCATGCAGGTTCTTACTCCAGAACGAAAGTTCCAGGTACTTTCCAAATGAATATTTCCAAGTGCTGTCGGACATGGGCATCACTTGAGTCTCATTCCCACAGATCTTGCAGCTGCTCCACATCAGGATCGTATCCTGCAGGCCCCGGAGCTTGCAAGGATATGGTTGGACAAAGACGCTGATTTGAGCCTCCCCGTGGACATATTGACGATGATGTTCAAACATTCGCTTCTCGCATCCGTTTATAGTGCAGACAGCATTTGCACTAAGGCAGAGGTCCTCGACATACTGCCCAAGTGTGCAATCGGCTTCGAGTATTCTATCGCTGTCATGCTCATTGTAGAATTCCAAAGCGAATATGTCCGGCCCAGAACAGGGTATCGATGTAGTCGTACAGACCAGACTATAGAGAACGAAGATATTCTGGTGCGCATAAGGATCGAAGAGATTGGCATTTCCTGAGATATATGCTTCCCACTGTCGTTTTTGAGTCTGGTAGTTATGAAGTGCCGTGTCATACTCCGCATCATGAACTGCATGCAGGACCTCTTTAACTTTCGCCGAAGCACCATGCGGCGACTGATGCACCATTTCGGGGGTGATCAAGACAAACTTCTGAGACTTTGCTTTGTCGTCAGAAGTCTGACTCGAAGACAAATCTTGATCTCGTAGCCGTTTGAGATACGCGAGCCTGCGTTCCAGCTCTCGCGCACGCATGAGCAGGTAAGGGGGCGCAAACTTGACAAAAGGAGAAGCGGATAGTATTTTCGTCTCATGCTTCTGGACAATATCTTCGTAGAAAGTAGGCATCGGAACATCATCAGGGACGTCGGTCCCTTGCCCAGTAGCAGTGGTCGCTGAATTGTCGGAAGTGGCATTTTGAGTCTTGAGACTCGATTCAGATTGGGAAGCGGAGGCTGGTTCAGCAGCATCGTCGTTCGGCTTAATCGACTTGGAACTGTTCGACCTTTCTGTGTCTTCGACACCGCTTTTGACGCCATCGTCTGATGTGGACGGTATTTGTGCGAACTCATCCCTCATCAAGCACGTTTCCAGCTTGAGATTATACACAACGTAGATCATGAATTCTGTAATCCTCTTGACTTTCACAAGGACATCATTGCTGGCGCCGCGCAAGACGATGGTACACCCGAGTTCCTTAGGGCAGCCGGAAATGTACATGTACGTCTTTTTGCGGCCGTTGTAAACGTATGTCTTGAGGTCAAAACTGCCACACTGACCGGCGTGCGCTGGGGTAGTCACGAGCTTATCCATGGAGGTAATTATTCTCGTCTGAGTACACCTTGAAACTGCTTCCAGGACAGAAGGTTTGACATTATATGCAGTAGCGATGTTAGCTTTTTCGAGGAGCTCAAGTGCCAGACCGGACACGTTCCTCTCAACGAGCAGTAGATTAGGACGCAAGGCAGAGATTCTGCTAACGAGATTTTCGAGGAACTCGCGCTCTTGCCGGATGACCGGCTCTAGGCTCATGAAATGCTGCTGATGGCGCGCATATTCAAGAGGAAACGCAATAATCAATATGTTCGGTCGTGGAATGCTTCGAGGCATACCCTTGAGCGCGAGGTTCTTTGTAAAGACTAGACCCGACACATAAGACGTGTCTCCTGGGCGGCCACCCGGGATCTTCTTCAATTTGACATAGTGACGAATGTCCATGTCATCCCCGCGTTGTACGTTGGGGTCCACATCATCCGTTGCTTTCAGAAGGATGGGCATAAGTGCAGTTTCCCAGCTGTGGGCGTGAGGAACCGATGCGTCCTTCAAAAGTTGTCGGAGCAGTTTGCGGACGTGTTGTAGACTGGCTCTATTCAGCTCAATAGCCGGAGCTCCAGCTCCTCTCATTGACGAGCTCCTTGTCATCTTGAAACCGCCAGTAGTTGCGCCAGGAGGATGAAGCATCCCCGGAGAGGAATGTTCGTGGATGTTGAAGACATTGTCCCTTGACGTTCTGGGAGACGCTCGTTGAATACTGCTGGCAACACTCAAGTTGCGACGACGACGGGGCAGATTCACAGCCTTAGAGCTACTGATACTACCGTCATCTGCATCACGTCCCGAGTTGATGGCGCTGGCACCGCTTCGGTCACCGAACCGAGACCGACCCTTTTTGACAGCAGCAAGGAAGCCGCCGAATGTCGCCCTTTCGTTATCGCCACCGATTTTCGGCAACGTGCCGTCAGAAACGGCGGAGAACAGGTTCGGCTGTTCATCACCACTGGACGCATCGTCGGAAAGATATTGAGCCAAGTCAGGGTCAATGATACTGTCTTTATGAAAAGCTGGGAGACGCGTCCCCGGGCCTGTCTCTTCGACGTGACGTCGTTGAAATGGAGCTCTGTCGTCGTGATAGGACTTAAAACCGCGTATGTACTGCTGGCGAGAATGGTGACGTTTGTGGCCCATAGAATAGGGTCTTCCACTTAGGGACGACTTGAGTGACCTCGACGACGTGGGTCTTGTCAGCGGGCGATCTGAATCAATCTCCAGGACGGCTGAGCGGCGATTGTGACCCTCGCCGGCGCGCCTCGTAGCAGGAATCGCCATTGTAGGTGTCTTCATGACATGCTCAATGGACTGGGAAATTACCGACGATGCGTCGTCATCCTCAAGCAGTGAACGGCCACCATTGTCATTTCCATTCAGACCAGAATCAGGGACACGAGAATTGACCACAACAGGGCTAAGCTCGTTGTCTGAGAAGTCGGAAGAATCATCTTCACGAGCATTTATCATTGCCTCACAAGGCTTGCAGACGCGTATAGTGCCGTTTTGACCAAATTCAGCTCCCGATATCAGAAGTGTACATTTCGCATCAAAGATCTGACCACAAGTGCGACAATGATGTTTCCGCCGAAAAGTTGAGAACGGCTCTCCACAGTGAAAGCAGTCCTTAGCATTCTCATCCCGCATCCAGAAATCTCTGCTGAGCAGTCTGCTTCTCAGTTGCGACATGACATTATTCTGAGCTGTGACGTCGCCACCTTGCGCTGCGGCACGTTTGTATCGTGAGTCATGACTGGTGGTACGGATAAGATTCGTACTGAGCGGGGCGACGGTAGAGTAGGTCGTCGCCGTTTCTGTTGACGAGGCTCGAGACATAATGTAGCCTGGCAACCGACTCTGACTGACGCGGGGAGCCAACTTTTCGCGTGATTTATTGACAGAGGGCGTCGAGGCGTGTGAAATCGAAGTTGCAAGAGTAGTCGGGATTCGCCCTTCTTGAGCAGATGTCTCCCCGGTAGGAATTCTCGAAAGACTGTTCGTCACAGGGGTTGGTGTTGTTGACTCATTAGGGGTCAATGAATTCGAGGAGCTTGCCGCTAGGTTCTCCTGTGGTAGTGGCTGACTGTCTTGGGTACTGTCCACCTGTTTACCCTTCCACGACCCAGGAAACGAAGTGTCTGGCTCAAGGAATTCGTGACGATCACCAACTGCGTAGTTAGACCTCCTCGATTTATCATTAATAGACATCTCATTTTCGATCTGCTGGGATCGGTTAGCTTCAGAGATACCCTGTGCTTCCTTGTATGGATTATTGCCAGGCTTGGCAGTCAGAACCGGTGAATGTGACTTGCGGCTGCTGGGCCCCGTCGAACTCTGACTCAGGGACGCATTAAGCGAGTTGTCATCCCTCTCGAGACTGGATGTGTCCGCATTTTGAAACGCGTGAGAGGTCACGCTGGTGGAATTGCTTCTGGAACGATGGGAACTGTCCGTGACAGCATTCACATTGAGCTCGGTGATAGCGGGATCAGCAGTCGAGGAGCTGCCTGTGGTCTTTGCAAGAGGAGCAACAGGTGATTTCATTGCAGGAGCTGGAGATACGGAGGCCTTTGAGGATATACTAGTGGCCTTGGAGGACAGTTTAGAGGATCTGCCCGCCGGAACTTGATTCGCGCCATCGTGGTTAGATGGAAATACTCCCGAAACCGGGGACTGGAGCTTCGATCCCTGAGCAGAACTTGGATATGACAGCTGTGAATCCCCTGCCACCGGTGTTGAACCAGAAGGCGACTTCAGCGCAGACTGTTCGCCATTGGGACTCTTGACCGCATGGCTGTCTGCAGAAGCAGAATCCGACGGCTTTGCAGAACCACCTACAATATCTTTCACTCCCCCGACTGACGCTCTGAACCGACTATACAACCCACTGAGTCCTCCCTGAATCTCCCCCGTCAAGCTCTTGTTGTCTGTTACCGGAGAGGAAACGGGAGGGTTAGTGAACTCGTTGAAAACGGTCAGGGAGTCCGACTGATATGCCGCGCTGTGGATCTGATCCAGAGCTTCGTTCAGATTCTCTCGTTCAGCTTGGGTTGATAGTGATGCCCGCGAGCTGCGTCGTCCGAGGGGAAGAAAGATGGATGATGCGGAGGGGCTCGAGGTCCCTTGGGACTTCTGCGAAGCCATCTATGCGCTGCTGAGGGCGCTGAAGCGCAGAACCCAGCAGCAAAATGGAGCAAGGTTGAATGAGGCGTCGGAGCAGGTCAGGCATATAGATCGAGGTCTCTCCTGCATTGCAAGCGGGGGAGCCACCCCCAGGCTAGCGCAGGAAAGTGGCAAACATCGAGTTACTGCGTATGCCGCGGAGAAAGTGCTCGCGACGAGGTGGGAAGGTCAGAGGTCACTTCGAAGGCAGCATTCGTAAACCATCACACTTGCGACCGCCGAATTCGGGACTTGAATCCAGACGAAGATGGGGACAGGAGAAAGCGAGCAAGGAACGATGCCTGGCAGGGCGGTTTGTTCTCCTCCAGTTCGCGGCCTGGCCCGTGACAGCTGCTGCCCAATGACGTGGTGTGGCGCTGAGCGGCGCACGACTGTGGCTGCAGGGCTGTTGCTGACTCAGCTGTAAATACAGGCAGAATCTGCAGGCGGTAAACGCGCGCGTCCAGTCCGCCCGGCCAGATGCGTGAAGTATTGGATGCTCCCGCGTTGTCGTTTCCATCGACTTTGGCAATCTTTCGCGTCGACACGTCCTGCGACGAGAACGATGAGAAGGAATGATTTTCGCAGTATGATCGAATCCGACTTCATCGCTTGCGGCTGACCGTCCTGTTTCGCAGCACATCCGCTTGTGCAACCCGTACCTTCAACTTATTTTGTCCAGGAGCAATGTACAGCTCTCTCAACTCGAGCGAGATAATGCGCCTTGCTAGTCCACTGACGATCGAGCATCCAAGTCTGAAACCTCAATATGGATTCTATGGGTGATTGGATCACCCCCCTTGCCGAACGAGCACTCAAGTGTTACCTATCTAGCGGAGTTCAAGTCTCTACCACGGACTCAACAGATGTCGGTCTTCTCAATCTGGAGGATGATGGGAGCAATCTCCGCTTTAGGGACTCGATTCCGAGAAGAGCGCATATATTCAAGGTAAGATGACTTGTCCACTATATCTGCCTGACGTCTGCTGACGATGGCTTGGACGTGTAGTGGCTCGAAGAGAAATATCGAATCGAAGCTATCTTGTGCGATTCAAGCACTCGAATACGCACGATCTTCTCAAAATCTTCTGTAAAGAACGGCTCAACTGACCATTTAAGACTGAAACGGGGAACAAGGGGATATTTTGTCCAGCTCTCTGATTTTCAGATTGTCTTTGAATATAGCACGTCGGTGCCAAAGATCCATCTCTTTGTCGAGAGTTTTAGCATCGAAGAGACAACCAAACGGCCTGACTTTTCTAGAACAGTACCAATTTTAAACAAGGAGCACATATATCGACAGATAGGACAGGTGCTTAAGAACACAAGAACCCTTGACGAATTCGATGAAACGGACAGCCATCAGTCCGATGGATCCATAAAGTCTCAAGACGGCGCTTTGGATATTAACAGCAATGGCATGAGCACATCTCGCACCGGCGATTTTGAAGAGTTTGCGACCCAAGTCCCCTCGGTGCAGCACCGTGAACTTTCGAGCGCTCTTCCCAGGAGCCCGCGCAGCCGCCCAGCTCTCGGGAATGAACTTCTGGGGTACCTTGAACCCCATGCTAGACCAGCAGATGAAGCGGTCCAGCCGCAAGAGGCCCATTCTCAGGATGGCGCTCTTAATGACCATCCCGGGGCCGTTTCGATGGAGACACCGCCTGACGCTGGGCCTTCACCCGCCAACGGGAGCCTTGTTCCTGCTCCAGAATCGCACAATACAGAGACGCAGATATCATTGCGATCTCGACCGCCACAACCCTTGAGTCACTCTCTTGGGATGCGTTCTGCAAAAGGCTCACCTGTGAAGCGCTCACCTGCGAGAACCCCCCCTGCGAAAAGTTCACCTGCAAAGAGCCGGCCTGTGCAGCCCGCGCCTGCAAGGAACTCTCCTGTAAAACGCTCTCCGGTAAAGCGTTCTTCTGCGCCTGACGGCTCGGTCGCTAAGTCACCTAATACCATTGTCTCTGCTCAGCCAAGCAATGATAGCGTTGACTCTGCACCGGTCTCACTGACCAGACCAGATCAGAAACAAAATGATAATGCCATCGAACAAGTCAGTCCCACAAGAAAGTCTCCCAAATTACAGGAGGGAAGCGTTTTTTCAAAAAGAAGCAAGCAGGCCTGTCCTCGCTCTACATCGCAATTCGATCATTCAGATCCGTGGAAGGGCATGACAAGGATCCGACGAAGCGATATCAGGATCCGTGAGGACCAGTTAAAGTTGCTAGAGAGCGCTCATTGCTGGGTTCCTCCAGAGCCGGGAATGCGAATGCCTCAGTGTCATGTGCCCCCTTTGCTCTTACAGCAGTGGAACGATGCTATGTCCCGCAAGAAACGTTCCTCGGAGAAGCAACCTGAGGAAGGCTTTCCAGAGGAAACTGAACCAGCTTTTCCTGTCATGTCAAGCTCTGCAATGCACTCGGAATGTGAATCTGAATCTGAAGAGGAGCCATATCCTTGGTCCTCCAGCCCTCCGAATCGTGATCCTCAGAATCTTGTTGTGCCGGCAGATAGTAGTCCTTGGCAAAGGAACCATTTGGATAAAAGGCCAGCTGCGGAACCTGCACAACACAATGACACTTCCGCCAATGACCATTATCAGCGTCCACAAGATACCGTCCCGGAAACGGTTAGTGGAACAACGGAAGGGATAGCATTGGAAACCGACAATGGAAATGCTCTGTCAGCTAAGCAGCCGCAACCCGTTGATGCGGCAAGTGACGAGTCGGACATGGATATCTCCGTGCCTCGTCCGCTTGGTGCTGGCTCACAAGAACAACCTCCGAGCCAGGAGGAAGAAGAACCTACAAGTTCTGGACCACCTCTCCCTGGTTCGAAGACGGTGGAGAAGATCCAGGTCGTGGACACATCGGCACTGGATCTTGAACGCCTTCGCTCGAAAAGATTGGATGGAGGTAACCCAGATCGAGAAAATCCTGCATCACAGCATGATTCTCCTCGGGCTCCGAATACGTCTTCTCAGTCCAGGATTATGAATACATATGACAGTAATGGCCGTGTCCTGCGAGAAGACCAAGTCGAAAACATGCGGAGTTCCCCAGTTCGTAGCGTCGCTGAAGACAGCGAGCCCCAGAGAACAGGGAACGCCGCGACAGAAGATCATGACAATTTATTCTCGGCTGAAGAGGCTTTGGTAAATTCACAAATCCTCTCCGACTTCAATTTATACTCTCAGCAAACCTCTTTGGTGAGTTCTGGGCAGTCTATTTCGCAAGCTCCCTCTGCGATTCAGGAGCAGACTTCTCAGCGACTTGATCAAAGTCAAGAAGTGCCGGAGTCCGGCCAGAGCGACGAATCCAGGATTGATGCCAATCATGATTCTGCACCAGATTCACGCGCAGACAATCCCGCGAACGTCCCTACTGTCAGTGTCTTGAAGCGTTCAGGAGACGAGATGGAAATGGAGGAACAGCCGTCCCCAAAGCGACAGAGGCAACCCCAGAATCTCGATGCCATTACTGTCAAGAATAACCCCGAAAGCTCCTTTTCCACAATAGGGATACGCCAACAGATCTATGTAAACAATACGGACCCGCTGTCTAAGGCGCAGGCGATATACAACGATTTTCGATATAATTATCCCTGCTATCAGGGCGATTTCACACATTTCACTAAGATGTGTGCAAAACTCCAAGCACTGCGTGCTAAGGGACAGATGCAGCACTCTATCCTCTGGGACGATTTCGTTATCCGGCATCTACTGGACTATCCACACTATCTGAGGCAGTGCGTTGCTGAAGTGGAAGAGCCGCAGCAGTATGAGGATTATTTCTGCTTCAGCTTTCTTAAACCGTCTTATAAAAAGCGGACCCTGAAGCCGACAGATGTGGAAATATCAGCAGCGCTAGCTCCCACAGTTGGAACAGGCTTTTCCAGCAACCCAGCTGCTGTTCGCACTGAACCGAATATCTCCTTTACGGGCAGCTTAGTAAACAGGTTGTCCAGACTTCACACGTTCTCTCCCCCAGACGCTCCCCCAAAGGACATTGTCAACTTAGACCGCATGCCCACTTCCATATCCTCTGCCGCCGGGCAGAAGGCGGGCGATGGCCTTGTTCCTAGGAAAGGAGCAGAGGATCCTAACGAAAGCAAGGATGGGAATGTTGTCGAACCTGAACCTTCGATACACGATACAGAAGTCGAGGAGGATGACACTGAATCTGATGATCATGAGAGTGATGATGACAATGGTGAGAATATCGATGAATACCATGAAACTGCGAGCATTGAGCTTGGTGACCAAGAAGATACAACCCATCGTACCAACCAGGCAACTCCTGGAGATGACGTTGAGACAAACGTCAATAACGAGGGTGAGGACGAGAGGACGTCCGTTGTCCCTGAACCACCTGCCCCGCGAGAGCCCCTCTGGTCTGACTCCCTCAACACGCCATTTAAGATCTGGGCCAGGGCAGACCAAAATCTCTTGACCGAGCGCCGTCGTCGCGGTGGGGCGATTATGCCAACAGATGACAAAGGGGTTATTCGGCCTTCCATCTATCCACGAAAGGGATGGGAAGGCGGGATGCGTACGTTGGGGTGGAATTGGAGGTCCACTTCTAAGGACTATTCGTGATATTAACAGCAAAGTCAACTACTCGAAGTAGACTCTCGCTGCCTCGTTCCATGCGCGGGGACACTTGGACGCAGGGCGTTATTCTTGGACGGAACGGTTGCAGTGTCACTTTGTGGCTTTTTTTAATATAGAGGTACATATGGTCGACATACTTACAGTATCATTTCGGCATACATACGTGGGATATAATTTGTCTTTTGAAAAAAAAGGGGTGGTTTCTATTATACCCATATTCGTTGTTACTACTTTTTATGTTATGATCTCGGAGCATGTGTACTAAATATTCGTCTCTCACATGATACCACTAAGTTGTTGATCTTAATAAGAGTTTCCTTAAACTTGACATTCCCGGTGCCCAGTATTAATTGCATGCCCACCTCGGCGTAGTCTTGACAAGGCCGCTTTAGCTTATAGGTAGCACATCCAACACGCGCCGTTAACCATGACTCTTCAAATTTATCCATAATCGTCAGAGATTATAAGAACTAATCAGTGTGTCATGGCACCTTTTTAGTTCAACAATAATACAGCCACGGTTCTCCCTTTCAACTACCAATTGCAACCTTCCCTGGACTAGCAGTTATAGTCAACGCCGCCGCTGTGTGGTCACCATTTTCGAGATCCCTCTCAGCACCACCGTGGGTGTTTCCGTCACTACTATCAGAATATAGTCCAGGATCCATCCGCGTCGTCTCCTTCGCAATCCAACGCTGTCGGTGGAGAGTCCACATGGCCAACGATCCGAAGGTCACGAGGGTGAGCGGAATCGTTATCACCCAGTAGAGCCAGAAGGGGGTAGATGTGAAGTTGGGGAGGGCGAAGAGTGCCTAAATAATGTCACAAACTGCGGGTCAGTAGATGTCTGCCTGTTAAAATATCATACAGAGGGCTTTGTTCTCATACTTGGCGAGCTGATGAGCTATTAAAAGGTTTGTAATAGGGCTAATGACGAAATAGGTAGAAGATGAGGAGAGGACGCACAGCAATAAACGTAGCAGGGAAGAACAGCGCCGTGAGCACGGTGAGCGATTTCAGGGTCGAGCTGTCCCGCTTCGACGCCTCGGAGATCTTCTTTGACTCCATGGCCACGGAGATGTTCAGCATGTTGTCGCGTTGGGAGGGGAGGCTGTATATCTGTTTTGTTTATAATGAAGAAGCAGTCGGCTTCAGAGATCATGTGTATGAAGCTGGTATGTATCCCAGCTGTACTAACCGCTGCAACTTGATTATCTGCCCGACGTTGCAGGTAATCTAGATCGATCTGACGGAACTTCGTCTGCAGTCTGATATTCCACATCCACCGCTCGATTTCATCGTTTTTTCCTTCTCGCTGACAGTGTACTACTACTACTACTACTACTACTACTATACTCTGCGCCATCGCATCCGGAAACTCCTCCAACGTCCGCTGCAGCCCTTCCAGCCAGCACCGCACGACATCGACCCGTCGATACGCGATAGCAACATCGGCCTTCATCCATGTCCGTGCCTCGACAGCTCCGAGTCTGCGAGGCGGACGACAAGGCGCCGCTGTTCAACAACGTGAAGAACGCCAGCACAACCGGCGGCGGCGGCCTATTCCGTATCCTCGGAGCCCCTGGCTCCCTCCGGAGATCCAGCAAAGACCGATACGGACGGCTGGCGCGGCACCTCGGCCTCCCACCGACCGCGGGGATGCGTCAGATCCTCGAAAAGATGCTCTCCGCGAGTCAGGTCCCGCCGATCCCGCCCAGGATCGTCCCGGATGGCCCTTGCAAGCAAAATAAATTGGAGGGGGACGAAACTGACCTGACGCGGCTCCCCGCGCCCCCGGTCCATCAGGCCGACGGGGGGGGGGAAGTATATCCAGACGTATGGCATGCACGTCGTGCGGTCCCCTGACGGCACGTGGACGAACTGGTCCATCGCCCGGCTATTATCCACCGTATCAAATTGCGTCATGTGCGAATTGGAGACTGGATGACACGAACCAAGTATTCAATTATTTACGCAGCAAAGTCCTGTATCAGGGGATGGACAATCGGAGGGTCTAGTTGAAGTGCAGGTTGCTTGGGTGAGCACAAGTCCATTGACTGTTTGGTGTGTGCATGTATATTCGTCCCTTTCTCCGTCCGCTGATATTGACTTGATGGATTGGATTAAAGGAAAGTGTATTGTACATGTACTACTTGATAATTGAAAATAGGAGGGGATGAACTTTCGACTGTTTTTTTTTTTTCGGATTGAGGGTATCTAGATATGTACAGTACATCTATTCTAGCTACAACTTGTTCCGCCTTCAATAGAAAGAGAAAAAAAAATATCACAAAAACCAATCTCAAGAGACCGCCGCTCTCCTCAGAGAAAATCAGTAACTTAGGTCATGATATCCGTAAAACAAGTTCCGAAGATTCAATCCAATTTTCCGATGCAAGAAGAAAAAAAAAAAAACCAAAAACCGGTAAGGAGGAGGACGTGCAAATCGTAAAATTTTGAGAGCGCCATGAGGTAAGATCGAGTGGGTCTGAATGATGATGGCGAGGTTTCGTTGGACGTGAAAAGAGGGGTTGATATTCGGATCGTCCCGACGGGGATTTTTTTGGGGGGGTGGTCATCAATCAAAGCGGAAAGAAGGCCTTAAACGTGCCGGTACGGCTCGTAGGCCTGGCTTCTCATGTTCTGCATCGGGACGTTCGCGCCGGTGTGTCCCGTGTACGGGGTGTTGCCGTAGGGGCTTTCAACACGCTCGTAGGTGTAGGGAGCCTTCTCGGCGGTGACACGCCTACTCCTCTTGTCGCTGCGGTAAGGGGAACTGCCCGAGCAGCAGCACGAGCTGAGCAGCCAGAACATGGTCGCACCGAGCGAGAAGGCGACGGCCAGCCATGTTGTGGCGTACATGTGGCTGCCCATGTTGCCGTGGATCTGGTAGGGCTTCAGAGCGTTGTTGAATGTGCCGGTGAGGATGGCGTAGAGGGCGGTAGCCGTGACTGAGGCGGCAATGGTGAAGAATGCCGAGACCTGTACAGTATATGTTAGCATACCCTTATTGTTTCACTTCGAGGATTGCCTAAACAGATACGTACACTCGACACCAGGCTGGTGACGCAGCTTCCCCAGCGACTGCAGATGGCGAAGACTCCCACGAGGATTTCAGCGGCGGTAGCGAAGAAAGCGATGATGTACGCGACAAACATCCACTTCGTCACGCTCTTGTAGGTGTTGAGACCCTTCTGCAGTTCCTCTGGGAACAAGTTTTCGACACCCGTGCCGTTCAGATGCCAGACTTCGACGGGGTTGAACCAGAACCCGGCCTTCGACTCGGAGCAGTAGGTGACCTTGAAGTCGTCGCCATTCTTGTCTCCGGAGCAGTAGTTCCAGAGACCGATGAGGTAGAAGTCCTTTACGTTGAGTTGTGACTTGGAGTTGCTTAGCAGCTCGGACAGTTTGTCGGCGACCTGCTGGTCCAGGCCGGTGCCTTTGAGGATGTCTGTCGTGATTTGTGGATTTGAGGTGAAATTGCTCAGATCAGCCTGGATGACGGTCGATTAGCAAGTGTGTTGGAGATCATGCTTCGGCTTCATGCTTACCCGGAAGAAATGCAGGTTGGTCAGAGTGGTGGACTCCTTCTGGGTGCATCCCAGCCCGACGAGGACCAGACAGATAGCAGATGCAATCGTCAGGACATAAGGCGTGAAGATACACGCGATCCTGCCGCCCTTGCCCATGTTGATAACGAAGATATATACCGATCCCGGGCGGTGAGTTGAGTGGGCACAGAACGGGACCGTGCGGGCTGTCAGAGATCGGAATGGAATCGAGGTTGACACAGGACTAGCGGCGCGGTGAGCAGCGACAGAGGCTCAAGTGCGACCGGTGGAGGGAAGAGAAACGAAGGAAACAATAGATGGTGCACGGAATGGCAGGGAAAAACAGACGGATTTTATGAAGGAGGATCTGCTGGCCGTGCAACTCCACCGCGGCTCAGCCTCTTCCACGTCTCGTTGGATGTGGCTGAGGGCGGACGTTTCTATTCTTTGCGCGCCAAGAGGGCCGTCCTCGTGGCTGTACCGCACGGATGACCGATCCATCGCCCAGGCAACCAGTCATGAGTGAACTGCCCGGTCACCGCCAGCCGGCCGCGTCAAGCGTTTCCGGCGCTGCGTCATCCTGCCAGCATGCCCACTTGCTGCATCCTGCCTGACAGTTAGCTCATGTAAGACATGAGACTAGTGCTGCTGGTAGGGCACAACACGTCGTGAGAGGATCAGATATGCGATTCTTCATATGGCCGTGATGACGCCAGCCTATCGACCGCAGCAGGTTCTTCTAGCCTTTCCCATCGAAGATGGAAGGATCAGGAGATGTTGTTTACTGGGCAAGAGAAAAAAGATCTTCGCTATCCTGTTAGATAAAAAATATTCTAAATGGGCTGCTGAGTCAGAACAGCCACCTTGGAGAGCTAGAAGAAAGAGACAGCATTGATAACTCGACAAGTATAATTTGCGCCAATGAGAAGAACATCGGTGACGTATCTTTCGTTTAGGTGCGTTGTACAGCATAGTTAGCACTCGAAAGTTTATATAATCAAGCCACCCTGGTCTCATGATATTGGGAAAGCACAAATCATTCTGCGAAAGGCCAAGATTATATATAATACCTGTGCAATTTTAAGGGCCAATTTTTCTGAGATTGCTGAGAAGTACGAAGCTGTTACCATGCTGAGTACGCAGGACTATTTAATTAAGATTGGTGGGTCTCACGGTTAGTTCCACTCATTGCGAAACTACATGTGAAACGAAAAGGACGCCCTGTAAAAAAAAAGTTCTGCGAGAATCACCCATACGAACGTCCTGCACTCGCTAGCGATCTCATATTTTACCCATCTTATCAAATATACGGCTGCAAAACCGGCAGCATCTCCTCATACGCAACCCCACCGTCCGGCTCCATGGAGAACATGTAGTCTCCCCACCACGGCCCTGCCGCCCACCAGACGGCCCCCTTCCAGACATCCGCATTCTGCGCCATGTAGTCCAGCATGCCCGTGATGGCCGTCTTGCAGACGTCGTTAGCCCCGCCCGCAAACTCGCCGATGATGCCCTGCTTCCCGTTGTCTCGGAGCCACTCCGTCGCGCCGGTGACTCGTTCCTTGCCGATCGTCTCGGACACGCAGGTCGCTGATGTCCCGGATCCGTCGGAGTCCAGGTACTGGTGCATCTCGTAGACGATCTTGTCGGATGGATCGGTCAGGGCTTTCATGTTGTCGTTCACGTCGGTCCAGGTCCATGCTCCGGTCCACGAGTTGCCCTCGACGAAGATGTACTGGGAGGTGGCTCCGGCGGCGCGGATGCCGTTGATGGCGGCTTGGTTGAGGTTGAGGACGAGGTCTTGGTCCATGTCGTGGTATTCGTTATCTGATATGGTCAGTGGAGCTCAGGGCCACTTGATTTCGGGGTTCATCTTACTAGTGTCGAAGATGACCAGATCATTTGACGCAAAGTTCGTGGCGACCGTTTTCCAGAAGGTCTGGAAATCGGAAGGGTTGGAGATGATGGAGTTGTAGCTGGAATCATGGAAGTGTCAGAAATCCATGTCCATCTCTCTTGCATGCAGGAACGCGAAAAGGGAGACCTCACTATCTGCCAAAGTTATGAGGATCGATGACGGCATAGGCACCTTTCTGGGTGATGGCATTTACGGTCTATCCATTTTTCGTCAGCACACCAAGGAATTGCTTGCTCCAAGTCTGGTGGAATCAAAACTCACCGCGGTGAGGTCTACCAGGTATGCCTGGTCCGCAGATCCCGTCATTGTATTCGGAACCAATCTCTCCATCTGGAAGGGGACACGGAAGATGTTCATCCCCTTGCCGATCAGGGTGTCAATGGCGGCGGGATCAGGCCATGTATAATCTTTCCCCTATGACGGAGTAAGTCTCTTACGATATGTAACATACTTCGAAAGGGAATCTGACCTTGACTCCTGGAAGGTTCGTGTTTCCGAATTCAGCACCGGACTCGTTCGAGCCGAACCCTTCACCGTTTTCAGTTGCTTGTATAGGTATGCTAGACGTGGGCTGCTACGGACATTCAAATACTTTTGCACGCTTGGTCTCCTGCTGCCGCCTGCTTGGGAGAGGGGCCGACAGTGTAAACCCCGCTGCGCTCAAAGCGAGCACGAGACAACTGAGCTTCATTTTCCACTAGGAGATTGGTGGAAACGAGAAAAGAGACAACAGACCTAGTGAACAGAGAAGAGCACTGCGGTTAAGAAGGACCGCGTGCATTGCCACTGAGGAAAGAAGCTCGATTTTATATCAAAGAAGTAAGAAAAATGTACTCCTGACTGAACGTAACAGAAAGTCACAGCAGACAGCATGATTGGCCGCATGCACATGAAGTGAGATTCGGAATGAAACGTTGAAACAACCGTCGGCCCTTCGAACCGAAACCCTACCTAGGTAGTATTGGAAGATAGAACAAGTGTGTGTACGGGGCCGCTGTCACAACAACCATAAGTGGAGAAAGACAGCCGCGAGTGGTGGAAAATGGCTAATTGACGGGAGTTCCGGGAGGTTGAATCTTGTGACAGGGATAAACAACATGGAACAGACTGGACCGGCGATCGGGTAGATTTCAATACCCCGCAATCTGTGCCATGTGGAGCCGTAGCCCCTGAAGTTAAGGCCAGAACGTCTGATTGTTGGTAATTGAAAGCAAGTCTTTAAAGATTTGGTGACTTAAGAGGACCACTTCCGGTGTCATTCGGATAAGAATTGACAACATAATCAGGGAATTGGGTGGACTTTCGAACAGGCTGTATGATTCCTTTAATGGATACTATTTTTAGACATGGATGTTACTCAATGATAACCCGAATCGATATTGTAGGATGCGAAATGCCATGAGGCGTAATGGTCTTGTTTTGCCTGAAGTGAATCTTGACGGCTGAAAGAATTATGCCAGACTAGAACATGGCCCACCCTCCGCTTATCAATCTTTCCCGTGTCTGGAAAATCGAGTCTGCATATGAAAATATCCGTGATAAGGCTATTAGGATAAGGGGACTTGGATTGTAGCCAAACTGTCACCACGCCCATAACAGCCTTAGGTGAGGCTTCATATCATCCGACTGGAGCTTCTGGTACTTTGACGACGGATGGTAATCGTTCCACCAGATGCAGCTGACACCATCATAATTTATGCAGGAGGCCTCTGGAAGCCCATATCGCTTGGGATTATCGAGCACCTTTGTCATCAAAGTCCAGGAATCGTAGAGAACAGTCGTGGCTTAAAATCAACATTAATCTCTACAGGAGGTTTCACGGGCACCGTTCACTTACCTCAGCATGTGCCAAATTGAAGCTGAGAGCCATAACCTCCAGTGCGTCGTTGAAGATGGAAACAAATTTTTCATGTTTTACTATTGCACTTTGACCCTGGGATTGAATCAAAGGGCTGCGGGTTGTGGGAGGCACGTTGAGGAACAGGAATTTGCGCTCACCGTCGGCATAGAGCTCCTCGACCAAGGAGGTGTAGTGAGCCATCAGCTTGGGTGTGAGTTCAAGCGGATCCGCAGACTGGTATGAATTTCCTATGCTGGTTTCCGGAAGAGCAGTATGTCAACATTACTGGTCCACATGCAAGTCACAAACCCGGTCAGGGTCCATTACAGGTAACCTACTCGTTTATACCGATCCAGAATGCAAAGACTGCATCATCTGCATCCCAATCGTGCGGACGCTGGCTTGTTTTTGTAGGTCGACTGAAACACTCCAATTTGTGAGACAAGGTCGTTGGGGTACGCCTGTACGATGTTGTTATCGATGGAAGCACCTCCTACTCCTAGATCGTATGACAGCACTAGGGTAGCGTTTTCAGCTATTGCCAAGTATCCGACCCAGTTGATTCCTGCTGATGTACCGACCCCTAGAATATATGGACAGTCCACTGGTGCACCGGGAATGCTTAATTGGTTTTGATCGTCGGGTATATTAAACTCACCCAGTGGAGGATTGCCCATGGGACTGGAAGGCGATGGTTGTTCAAGACTCGTGTTGAACCCAGTCGACGAGTACGAGACACCGCTTTGAAAACGTTAAGGATATTTCCCAACCCCAAGTGCCATGTGAGTTTTCTCTCTTACAAAGTAAAGAAGTATGTAGGGCTTATCCTATGAAAATAATGGAATTGCCGCAACTAAGGAGGCGAGAACGATCTGCAAGAGAAGGACGATCTTCATGATGGCTGCGAGAAGTCCAATGATCATTTGATCCAAATTAATTTTGAGACACAGTTCCTAAAATGGCTTTCACTAAAGATCATTATATTAGTAGACTTGGAACAAACAGGTTCAGTGGCCTTAATCTAGAAGTTGTGGTATCGATGCCGATTTCCAAGAAGCTGTTCTGGTGATTAAGGATGACTGCTCGCTAAGAAGAATTTTTTCGCCTTCAAAGTAAGCCTTCGTTAGTGGGATTTGTCTCCCGTGACCAGCTTCAGCCAGCAATATCCCGATACGGTTGCGGGCTAACAAGTGGAATTGCCCTACAAAGCTCGTCATTCACCACCAATGAAGACCAGGATTAAACCCTGCCTGAAGAACTTATCTATTTACCCATTTGGCCTAGTCAAACTTGTCAAGCACTGGCTGCAGACCTAATTAGGACCTTCGTGGCACCTCAGATGCATGCAGATGACGAGTCTTGTGTAGTACCTGCGAGCCTAACCCCTTTCGACACCGAGCATTGGGTCCGAAGAATACAGAGCATGATCATAAAAGAGAAATGTATACTATAACGGCTGTAATAAAGGATATTCCTCCCTTTGGTAGAAATGCATTTCCCCATTTTTCCAGACAGGCATCGCGCAGCACCATGCTGATTACATTCATGAAACTACCGAGAAAGCTCCAATGTCACCAATTTCCAGACGCAAGTCAATGACAATTTCCAGTTTAAAGTAGGTAGTATTGTATGTTAAACTATCGTCCTTCTATTTTCATCTTCATGATAGTTGAACTGGGAGTCGATATGTTTCGAGGGAACTCTGGTCATTCTTTATAAGCAGAACGATGAAGCGAAACAATTTCTGAAAAAGAATTTAATGTTCATAGCTTAGCGTATCAAAAATAGCGGAATATGGAAACTTGCAATGTTATTAACAATGCTTATTTAAGATGATGGACTACTTACCTTACTCCTTATTGACCCCAAAGAGTAACAATTATAGTTTGAAGGATATATCAATACTCAATATTATTTTTCTTTTTCATCTGCCAAGACATGCACATCTACAATGCCATTTCACAATATATGCATTTTCTGCAAGTCCTGCATCTTGTCTCCCCACACGGCCGACCCCACTTGACAGTTCCCCGTGCTCCGCCCCCGCCATGTGGATTGTGGATAGCGAAGTGAGGGGAATTTAACCGAGATCTGCGAGAAAAAAAAATCAACTAAAATAGTCTTCACTAGCATCATGAGCGATGAGCTTATGAGTATGCAGCCTGAGGTTTTAAGCCTGCGGTTCATGTTGGTGTTTGCCTGACATGGGAAATTAGGTCAGAAATCACAAGATGGGAAGCGCAGCATAAGATACCATCTCCATATATGCTCCCTAGACCGGCAAAGGCATCGAAGCCATCAAAGTAATGTGGGGCAGGTGTTGCGTGCTAACAGACTGACTGCCAGACTTGTAGAGGAGTTAGAGGGGGATTTCCGACAGCTTTCCTCTGCACAGATAAAGCCATTGGTAACCTCTATCGTCAAGATGATCCTAGCATAACCCTGGAATTTGAAGCAAGTCGCAAGCCCAATATGGCATTGGTTCAGCTCGATCAAACCTTGTTAAAGACACTCCGCGGCAAAGTCGTCGTCCTTACTGGCGGTGCAACTGGTATAGGACGTTCTGCTGTCGAGCAATTCCATGGTAGGTATTGCCCAACTGCCCTCGATATCATTGTATTACAGTGAAGATAATGAAATAATGATTGCACAGCGAGCGGTGCGAAAGTCATCTTCGGTGACGTATCAGACGGGCCAGCCAGGGAACTAGAATCACGACTAGGACCCTCTGTTCGCTATACCCACTGTGATACGTCTTCCTATTCCGACCAGCTCAGACTATTTGCAACAGCTGAAAAAGCCTTCGGTCAAGTTGATATCGTCGTTGCCAATGCTGGAATCGCAAACCACAAAGACATCTTCGCTCCCGACCAAGACATCAACAAGGAGCCATCCATGCTGGAAATAGACGTAAACCTGAAAGGCGTCATCTTCACCGCTCGCATTGGCATGCATTACTTGCGCAAGATTGGCGGCGGAGATCTGGTCCTTGTTAGCAGTATTGCAGGCTTCAAGGAGTCTGGAGGTCTTACCCCCTACATGGCGAGCAAGCATGGTGTCCTTGGAGTTCTGCGCGGGCTGCGACTGACGGCTCTTCCGGAGAATATCCGGATCAATGTTATCTGTCCATGGATGACGAGTAAGTAGTGTCAACGCCAATTATCTCTTCAAACAGAAGTGCTGAATAGAGTGAAGAAACGCGACTGGTAAAGGGGATCGAAGAGGGTTGGTACAAGCTCAATCTTCCGACAAACGAACCTGCAGACGTTGCGAGAGCCATAGTCATATGCGCAACAGCGAACAGGGGCAATAATAAAACACATAAAGGAGCGAAGTTGCCTTTCGCTGGGAAGATTCTGTATATTTCAGGCGGCGAGGCTTATGAAATAGAAGATAGGCTCCAAGAGCTGGAACCTGAGTGGCTGGGCAGGGAGAATAGTAAAGTCCTTGCTAAGGGACAGGCGTACCTGGCGTCAGAGGGCACTAGCTGGGATGCATCAAATTCGAAGCTGTGAAGATGTGATATACTATGAACAGATAATGTACAGTGTCTGTTTAATGAAACGAGCTTACTTACGTGTTGGAAGTCTGATTGTTACTTCGGTAGATCCTGGGGACTGGCAGTATAAAAAGAGAGTCGTGCAACACTAACTTTGCTTGTACAGTAGACAAGATATCCTACCGACGTTGGGAATTCAAGCCAACCCTGTATCTTCGATATCCTTTCGTTGGTTTAGCTTCTCAAAGACGTAAATTATTTTCTCTGCCATTTACCAGACAGAGATCTAGACAGGCTAGTCAAACAAGCTCTGCACGTTCTTGAACACAGCAATACCGCCCTTTTCTTGTAGAGAAGCGCTGACAGGACCTGTCTTCGTGAAGACCGTCAACGTTCCTTCAACACCAACATTGCCATAGATAATCTTGACAGAAGAATGCTTCTTGTCTGTTGTCATCGTAATAGGTGCAACCGTTTTGGAGTCACCGTTATAGTAATTGAAGGTGCTGTGCGGAACATCGAAGCTCGGGTAGAGCTCAATGTTAAGACTAGGAGCCCAATCTTTCGTCCACTTGTTGTTGGCTTGAACAATATCTCCACGTGGAACTATAGATCCTACTTTCACGTATACGGGGCTGTACTCGAGCTCGAGCTGTACGTTTGCTGTTGAGCCTCCCCTGTTGACTGTTGTCTTGTTGTAATACTCAAGATAATCTGCGCCCTCCGGGAAATAGACCTGACGACTCCCATCCTCGTTCACAATAGGAGCAACTAAGAATTGCTCACCAAAGAAGTATTCGTCAGAGATCGTGTAGGTATTATCATCTTCAGGGTATTCAAGGAACAGGGCTCTCATGATGGGAATTCCATCCTGGGTAGCCTGGTAGGTATAGCTCCTGATAAAAGGGATTAAATCATGGTGAAGGTTCGCCGTTTGCTTCAAGACTGAAACAAGTCGAGATGTGTACGGTGGATACCAAGGCGTGTGACCGGTACCGACCAGGACGACGTACTCTGGGGTGAAAGCCGAGTGGTGCATCCATCTGGCCCAGACCTCTTCCGAAGGATTATTATCCTCTCTGACATAGCCACCTGTATCACTGGTCCAGTGAGAGAAGCCAATGAGGCCGGACCGAATCCCGCTGGTAATAGTATATGCTAAACCAGTGAAGTTTGAATGTGAATCGCCGTTCCACACCGTGGTCCAGGAACGGACGCGATCAAAGGCGCTTCGGGAAAAGGTGTGGAAGCCATTCTCACCCCAAACTTCGACCATAGTCTCGTAACACAACTTTTTGAGAAGGATATCCTGGATATTTTGTTCCCAAACTAAGGTCTCGTGTTAGAAGATGCTGGTATATCAGGGAATAACGTCAAATAAATATTGGGATTAAAGATAATAGCATACCTGGCATCTCGTCCTCCTCGCCACGGTCAATTTTGTATCCTTTAACTCCTATTGATGGAAAGTATCTCAACTTTTTCTTTAGGTACTCGTAAGCCGCCGGAATAGACAAGTTTAATGCCGGCCCAAGGAAGTATTCAGGATTAATTCCTGGGAAAAGCCATCCATTCTCGACAGATTTGTTGTAGAGCTCCGTGTCTAGGAAGGCACGGTTCGCAACCCAGACCTGATGTCTTTGTTCAGCTCTGTAATCCGTGAATCAGAGAGTAACATACCTGGAAATCAAATCCGTAGTCACTGAGATTCCGAACAAGTCGTTCCGGATCGGGATAATACTTTGGGTCGAAATCGAAATTCCCATAGGAGTAATTACCGGTGCCATAAGGCCCTGAGGGATCCGTCAGCATAACAACCAAATAAAATAAAAAAGACCACAACATACGATCAGCAAACAAGGCTGAGGCATGGATCTGATTGTAGTATAGGTGATCCACGACGTCATAGTAATTCTGTTCTGCGGTTTTAACATAACCGTGGAAGTCTTGCTCAAAATCATCCGAGTAGAATGTGGGTCCATACGACGAGTCAGGGGGCATGGTGTTTCTGGCAGAGAGTCCGGTGTAATCTTCAATTATTGACTTGAAGTCATTTTTCCTCTGAGGGGTTATGATATAGTATGTCAATGAGCTTGTGTTGAACACGAACTGAGCAATACCAGGTGAGTTGAAGTCGTAAGAGCCCATATCGGGCGTATCAACGTAGACTCCATAGCCGGCACTGCTGATGAAGAACGGGGCCCGGGCGTTTGACCAGTTTATACCCTCGCTGCGTCCAATCCCTCTCAAGTCAAAGGAGACGTTTGAATTAATTAGCGATCCGCTTAATGGATATTCCCAGACACCATAAAAGTATTCCTGGTCGCTATTTGCAAATTTGGCACCGACATATGGCTTCGAGGATTTGACTTCTATTCGAGTTACACTTGGGCTAATGCAGCTCCAAGAAACGGTACCGCCGTCGTTTGATATTTTCCCATTTTGAGAAATGTCTATTGCTGAAGTCGTATTCACACTGCCTATAAAAATTGTAAGCAGTTTTCAGTAGACGATTGAAGACAGCAAAACGTGCCTGTTAGGACAGTGTTCTGTACCGGTTGGTGCCCATTCCAGGACCGCGTCTCAAACACCAGTGGAGATCTTCGAGCGACTTTCACGGGGCATCTCCCGCCGTTAGCGACACCTGCCAAACTAAGGGCGAAAAAAGTGCTCAACTCAAACCAGCGCATATTCTGGATTGACAATTGCGGGTTTGATTATGTTGTTTTCGTTCCCAGTCATCCTTTGGTTCGAAAAAAATAAGTATACCAGGAACCTTATATTTGAATTGTTATAAGAGTGATCAAAGCCGTGGTAAGCATATCTGCCTACCTAGAAAGGTAAGCAGAAAGCATTCGCTGCTGTTCTCTCAAGCTCCGTTGCGTTTCTCCGCTCCATTGTGTGGAGAAAAGCCTTTCCACCAATCCCAGTAGAATATGTGGTAGTTCACTGTGATTATCGTAAGATCGTCGGTCGAGACTGAAAGAGAGCTAGAAAGGGCACAATACCTAGTCAATGTGGGGAAGCTCGAGAAATGAAAAAATGCTAGAGAATCAGAGATCAAGGTGCGGAGACCCCCGCAAACCCCGGATTTCACCTGCCGGCTATCTCGGGCATGGAGATACCCACTACTCTTGAATGTCATACATTTCCCTAGTATGTACAGTGCTACTACCAGCTCGTCGAGGGCATGCTGCAAGTCCAAGTTCTTGCCAGTTTGAATGCAGTATCACATGCTCTATTGAGGAAAATGATCTGCAGACAGCGGGGTTGTTCAAATTATGTTTCTTCAGGAATGGAATACCACTGGCCCGGCTATATGTGTGTGAGATAGTACTATGGCAACTATCCTTGTCCTAACAATTTTCCGCCAACCAGAAAAAGCGACTGGCTCAACAATCGGAGCTTTTATGCTGTCTTTCACTAAATTGAATGATGCATAACGCGGTGGTTCTATCTTATAGAAATGTTAAACGCTGAATTTCTCTAGCTTTGTCTTGTTTCTGGTTCGAATTCGGTCAACAGAATCTCCGCCATGCTATTTCACCGTATCATACTGTCTCTACTGTCTCTGGTCATTCTGGTCACCGGCCCGGTCGCTGCACTGTTGGAAGAGAAGTTCGTCGGTTTTGATGACGGCAAGGGAGCACTGGGCCTGAAAGGCGCCCCGGTGATTGTCGATCCCGATGACTTCGTCGGAATCCATATCGCTGCTGAAAGCTTGGCTGCTGACTTTTTGGCGGTCACTGGACAGCACTCTGAAGTAGTCCAGTACACAGCAAAGAAGAGAATCGTCGAAAATGCTTCTATAACTCATAACACAGCAATCATAGTGGGATCTGCCACTAATTCCTCCCTAATACAAATCTTATCTAAAAATGGCCAGCTTGATATTTCAAAGATTGAGGGGAAATGGGAATCGTTTGTGACATCTCTAGTTCACAACCCTTTCCCCGGTGTGAACGACGCTCTTGTAATTGCTGGAAGTGATAAACGCGGTGCAATATTTGGTATATATACTCTATCTGAACAGGCTGGGCAATCTCCGTCAGTTACCAAGTCCTCTTAGAATGGACATTGGAAGACTAATCAAGTACTAGCTATTACTGGTGGTCAGATGTTCCTCCAAAACAACATGAGGAAGTATATGCCCTTCCGATTTCCACGAAGCATGGAGAGCCGTCAGTTAAATACCGAGGGCTCTTTATCAACGACGAAGCACCCGCCTTGGAGAGCTGGTGGGCCACAAGGTACAACGTAACTTCTGCGAAATTTGATGTTACGTTCTACAAGCATGTCTTTGAGCTTCTACTTCGTCTTAAAGCGAACTATCTGTGGCCCGCAATGTGGGCTAGCTGGCCCAAACCGGGGAATATGTTTTTTGTCGACGATCCATTGAACCAGAAAACAGCAAATGATTACGGCATTGTGGTCTCTACCTCCCATCATGAGCCTATGCAGCGCTCGACAAATGAGTGGACCATCGATGGTGTCGGGGTATACGATTGGCAGGAGAACAAGGATAATGTGGTTGAGTTCATGAGAGAAGGGGCTGTGCGAGCAGGCCATGACGAATCGTACTTCACCCTAGGTATGAGAGGTCCTGGCGATTCCCCTATTGAAGCGGATGATCCTATTGCAGTCCTCAGAGATGTGTTCAAGGCGCAGAGGGAAATCTTTACAGAAGTACATGGATCAGCAAGCGCTGTCGATCGTAAGGCTGTCCAAAAATACTGACACAGAAGCATATGCTGACTCGGAACAGAGGTCTGGGCTATCTACAAGGAAGTAGCTACTTATTACGCTGCTGGACTGGATCCTCCTGAAGATGTGACTCTCCTACTGCCAGATGATAACTATGGAAATGTTTTACGACTCCCCACACAAGAGGAGCTAAGTCGACCAGGAGGATTTGGAGTATTAAACCCTCTGAACTATCCGCCTCACATGGCTAACTGGTTTATTTGAGGTCTACTACCATCTTGAATACGTCGGCGACCCCAGGTCATACAAATGGACGAACACAAACCCATTGGTATGTACAAAATCTTCTATAAAAGATACAGTCTCCAAATGCTTATCTGAATACAGCCGAAAATATACAAAGATCTATTTCATTCCTACTCCAGAGGTGCGAACCGCATTTGGGTAGTCAACGTCGCTGACATAAAGCCTATGGAACTTCGGATATATAATGGAAATGGCATGGAATGCCTCAAAGTTTGATTTTGCGAACATCCCCGATTATTTGAAGGCCTACTCCGAAAGAGAATTTGGACCTGCCTTTTCAGACGATATTGCAGCAGTCTTACTGGAGTTGGATTCTCTCATTGCTATGAGGAAACACGAGAACTTATCGCCAACAACTTTCTCTTACGTAAACTACCTCGAAGCGGAAAGAGTGATGAGCAGATGGGAAGATGTTGCTAACAAGGCTGAGGACATTTATAACCGGGTTTCCGAAGCTTACCGACCTGCGTTCTACCAGTTGGTCTACTACCCTGCACAATCAGGATATGCGTTCTATGACATAAATTTGTCACTCGGGAGAAATAACCTATGCGCAATTGAGCGTCGAAATTCAGCAAACGCACTTGCAGCCCACGTTCTCGAACGCTTCGACGATGAATTCGACCTGGTCAAAGATTACGACGAGCTCCTAAACGGAAAATGGAAGAATATAATGCGACAGCCGAAACATGGATATGCCGACGTTTGGATGCCGCCTATAAGAGATATGATCTCAGGACTGTCATATGTTCAGCTACGACAGAATACTATCCCTGCTTTGGGAGACGTGGGCGTCGCTGCTGAAGGCCATCTCCCTCCTCATCCTGGACTGTGGGCTGAATCCACTGACTTTTCAAAACCCACAACGAGGTCTCTTTCGGCCAACTGTGCCTTTGATGGACCCATATGGTCCTCAAAGTCGATGGGTGGATATCTATATGAGAGGTGACTACCGAGTCCACAAGCCGTGGAAGATCACGGGAGAGTATGACTGGTTGTCGGTCTCTCCATCTTCTGGGGTCCTCTCGGAAACCTGTTCTGAGCAACGTGTTAATGTCAGTGTGGATTGGAGTGCTGTTCCTGTCGGTTTCAATGAGACGGTATTTCTTTATGTCTATTCAACGAATGGGGACTTCGAGATGATCGACGTTCCTGTGAGAAACGTAATGGCCCCATCCAATTTCAAGGGTTTCCCGGAATCAGATGGCATCATGTCGATGGAGGGACCACACTTCCAGAACTCAACCGCTGGAGATATCAGGTTCTCTCATATACCATACCTCGGAACACGCAGTACTTCAGGATCAATTGCTCTCCGGCCGTACAAAGAGGCATACGCATCTCCCGAAGATTGTATGTCGGCATATGTTGACTACCGATTCTATCTCTTCAATACAGCGTTCCTGAATGCAACTTTGTATTTCAACATGGCGTTGAACACCGACCCCAATCTGAACCTATCCTTCTCCGCAACGCTAGATGACGACGCACCGCAATTCAGAAGCTTTATAGGACAGGCTGACAAGCCGGGCGATCTACCACCAACATGGTCATCAGTCGTAGTTGACGGTGTCTGGACCAGTAATCTCACATTCCCGGTGGTGGAGAATGGAGAGCACATCTTGCGATATAGGGCTAACTCCCCGGAAGTATACCTTGAGAAGATTGTGCTTGACACAGGGAACCATGTCGGCTACAGTTACCTGGGTCCTCCCGAGACGCGTATTTTGTGATGGATACCTGCTCCGTTGGCCTCTATATGTTTTGGCTTCTAACTAATTATTGACGTCTTCAGTCAAAAGCCAAGTAGGTAGCGAATTGGGATGTGATTCTCTTGCATCATGATGCATCTTTTGATTATCCATTTCCGTGCTAGGTAAAAGACTATGTAGCTCCTGAACTAGGTGACCGGACATCCAGCATCTCCATTCCAACTCCACATACAAGAAGCTTCGTTCTAAATTCTCGGCTTGATGGCGATAATGTGCTGACTTCTTTGCCTGGGGGATCATTTGACGGGACACGCACAATGTCCATAGAAGATATGTCAGCTACAGGGCTATATTTGTCAATCTTCTCAGAGATTTCGATTGCATCTACCCCTTTCTTCTCCAGGTCCACGCTGATAGACCAGATTTTGACTCTGTGGTCATTTCCTGAAGACGCAACCAACATGGATGCTGTGGGACCAGCCGATTGCGAGGAAGATTGCAGCCGTTCGAGAAGCTTGACTGTGGTTACCGATGCTGCATGCGCATCGGGAATGGAAACAGTGGCTATTGAGACATTTTCAATAGATTCTGTAGGGTCCAAGTCGAGCAAGGATACCGAGAGCGCATTATCGTCGCCACCAGCCACTAAGAGTCTCGCTGTCTTGGAGATCTTGATTAACTCCACGGATTTAATGCTGTTAAGATGGATCCGATGTCGGGAGAGCCAGGATATCGTAGCTGGGGTGATCGTATCTGGCTGGAATGCTGGTTTCGGGGTAATACTAGAGGATGTCACCGAGAACAAGGTACTGATGGCAGCACTTAAGTCCCAAAGCGCGAAGTGTCCATCCGTCGCGCATGTTATGAGATCGATCGAGGAGTCCGAAAGCAGGAAGTTCGCTTGGGTAAGGCAATTGGTCGTGTATGTACCTTTCGCTAATAGTGTAAAGCGGGGTTCATCTGCAGATGATGAATAGTGGAAAACCTAGGAAATTAGTACCCATAGAAAGGAAAATAGGCAATAGAAATATTTACCTTTACTGTGGAGTTAGAATAAGTCAAGCACAGCAAAAAGCAATCCACTCCTTCCTGTCCTTCGACATCCAGCACGTCAAAGCTAGTTATTCGAAGGTCGGATGCGGGATCCTCCTTAGGACTCGAAGCCTCATGTAGAGTTGCGATTCCAAATTCCGGGATGGAACGTATTCTCCAGACAAAGAATTCCTCCACGCCCCCGCTGGTAAACAGATACCTCCCGTCCTTCGACCAGGTTACTTGTTGTATACCAGTGTTGTGTTTGTTCAGCACACGCAAACATTTGAAAGCGCCCCATGGGCTCTCTGCCCTTGAGTTGGTCGGCACGAAGATACGTACGGTAGTATCTTCCGCACCTGTAGCGATTAGAGCCCCTGCGCTCCCATAAATAACGTTCGATACAGCTGTGGATTTGATCTCTCGTCCATGGCCACCTGCACAGAGGGCGCGATGGGGAAGAGTTCGCATTTGGAAAATATTGAAGTTGTTCGCCTTGTTCCATAGGAATACGCCAGTTCCTGCTGTATCCCGAAACGGACTATATGCCCAAACTCTGTGGACTCCGCCACATTCAAGAGAAATAAGTGCAGACTGAGTAGTCTCGTTCCAGAGAATAAACTGATTACTTCGAAACCCGTAGAGCACCAGGTCGTGCGAACCCTCATCAAAATAAGCCCCTTCAACATTCTGTCCAAATGCAGGGGAAGAGCGATGTATCGTTTGTAGATGGACTGATCTTCTCGTGCTATTTGTAGCTTCCAGAACATGGACACAGTAATTGCCATCTCGACCACAAGTCAAAATGTACTCCAGCCCCTTGTCGCCAGCACTCTCAAGCGATGCAAGTCGAGAAATGTAAGTGACAACGCCCTCGTCATGGACACGACGGACACACGTGAGACACTGTAAAGACTCGCCATTATCGGACACTTCGTATATGGCGAGAGCGCCAACCTTTGATCCAAGGACCAAGTACTGGTTGTCTGAGACGAAGGACGCACATGATATCTGAAAAGTCGGTGGCAAGACTAGAGACCTGTAATTCACATGAGGCGTTGCATCTAACCCGGCCTTGACAATGTATAGGTCTGCTTTCTCCGAGTTCGCATATGATATAACGAAGGAAATATCACCTGGGATCCCAAAAAGAGGCGCATTCTTCTCTTGGAAATTAAGCACGTATAATGCCAGTGGTCTCCGTCCAGTTTCGATAAGGGTGAAAAGGGACTTAGACTGATGATGATACAATCGAATGAGGCCGTTATCATTACCCAATAGCGCTACACCTTGCCGTGGTACACTGGAAATAACGGAGAATGTTCGAAGGTCATCCAGAATAGATAGAGTTTCCCAGGTGATGTCCGATCTCTGCTCTACCTCAGGGGAGCGAGATTGTATCCAACCCAGGAGCACCTCCCCCTTAACCGATATTGCGATAAAACAGTCATCTGCAACAGATGCAAATGTTTTCATCACGCGATCAGTCTTGAAATTCGCAGTTGTCCCACGCTCAAGTGTGCCACCACTTATCCTAGATGACTTCAAGGCTCCGTCCGCGCCGCCAGTGTAGATGACTGTTTCCTTTGGGCTGGTTGATGTGGCGAAGGACCATATATTCTTTCCGGAATGATGGTGTAGGGTCGAAACGTTTTGAAGCGCAAAACTGGTTGTCTGGGAGGGCAAAGTATCCCAGCTAAGCCTCCAGAGCTGGCAAGTTGCATCCTCTCCCCTTGAGACAAGGCTCAGGTTCCGCTCATCGTGCAATGGGGCGCGTAGGAACTGAACTCCCCATATCCGGGAAATATGACCGAAGGCTTTTGCAACATCAGCTTCCGAACCAAGTGGTCCTTTGTCGCCGGCGATATTTCCAAAACCCGTACTCCGAAGCTCGAAGCCATCTGTGGAATAGGCAGAAGGATCCTGGCGCGACGCTTGACAGCAGTCAGAAATGTTCCATATCCGAATTGTCCTATCATCGCTACAGCTTGCTAGAAGGCGTCCTGATTTGTCGCCAACTAAGAACGGGACTTCGGGAGATATGCAGACACCGAATATAGATCCCTCATGACCGGTGAAAAAATGATGAATAGAAGTGGAATGATTCGATGAAGGAATTTCATGGTCTTCCAGGAAGCAAGACCACACAATAACCTCCCCAAAGACAGTTCCGGCAGCTATCAAGATGTGAGTTGCGGAAAGTGAGATAACGTCGGCAGAGTAAAGGATCGATTTCACGCCTACCGCCAGTTGATGTAAACGAATACTCCTCGTATAGTTTGAGGATGCATTCTGTACCACATCAAGACCTAGTAGGGCATTGTGAGCTGTAACCAGATAGGCTCTGCGCTCGTGATCATCGCCATAGGAGGGGCATGCTTCTAGAATCCAATCAGGAGCTGCATATTCAGCGCTTGCAGCAAATAGGGATGCTTCGAATCTATCACTGCTATCTTTTCGACCAGTTATATCAATGACGCGAAGGGACTGTCCTCCCCATACTAGGATTCGGGCATTATGACTCCCGTCGTCCTGCGACTTCTGTTCGTCAATTATGAATCCATGGACATTGTTCCTCTTAAATGTCCGAAGTTGCGCCAGCAGTACTCCGCTGGCCTCATCAATCAAGCGGGTGTAAGGACCCTGTCCTTGCACAATGATGCTCACATCTATAAAGCTGAGGGGTTGGATTGCTGTTATAGGAAGGCAAGCGTCCGTGTGCTGGGTACAGTCAGCGCAGACCTTGAACGCCTGAGAGGATTTGCACTGACCTCGAGTGTGAGAGACATTGATGCTAATGACGCCCATATAGAATGCTAGAATAACAGATCAAGTTTCTACTTAGGCACTTTAAACCTTACAACCTGGCGAGACAGTCTGCTCTAATCCACAACAGTTTATTTAATCTTGAGATCAAATTGAGCGTGCACGTGCTTATATAATACAGTACTCTCTCGAATTTGCGCTTGTCCATAATAGGAAATATTGATCACGTGATCTCGTGTCACCCTCGAGGTCGTGTCGCTGGTGGCAAGGTAGCAGCCACAGAACATAAAACCACATTAGGGCTACGCCGGAGTTCCCCTCGCTGAGATGCCACTTGAGGGGCAGTTGGTAGGGGTGAAGTCGCCATTTTATGGCGGTTAACCTGCCTGCTTTTGAATGAAATGGGCACATCGTGTCTCCACGCCTTGACCTTCCGCTGCGAACCGATCTCCCGTCGCCATGGGTGTCACCGGACTCTGGACGGTCGTCCAGCCATGCGCGCGGCCGATCAAGCTTGAAACTCTCAATAAGAAAAGACTCGCCGTCGACGCGTCGATTTGGATATATCAATTTTTGAAAGCCGTGCGCGATAAGGAAGGCAACGCGCTTCGCAATGCACATGTCGTTGGCTTCTTTCGCCGCATATGCAAACTGCTCTATTTTGGAATAAAGCCGGTCTTCGTTTTCGACGGTGGAGCGCCTATACTGAAACGACAAACCATAGCTGCGAGGAAGAAGAGACGAGAAGGCCGGAGGGAGGATGCCGTCAGGACTGCTGGGAGACTGCTGGCGGTCCAAATGCAGAGGAGGGCTGAGGAAGAAGAAGCTAAGCGCAAGGATTCACGGAGACAGCGAGAAGAGGAAGTACCAGACAATCCGGTTTATGTGGATGAGGCATTCATGACGGAGAAGGAGAAGCGCCAGAACCGCCAATTTCGGAAGAAGGATGCGTATCATCTTCCGGAGCTGGAGGTTTCACTCGAAGAGATGGGTGCACCTAATGACCCACGGATAATGTCACACGAGGAGCTTGAGGAATATGCGCGGCAATTTCACTCCGGAGAAGATATCAATATCTACGACTTCTCCAAGATCGACTTTGACAGCCCATTCTTTCAAAGCTTGCCTGCCACCGACCGCTACAATATCCTTAATGCCGCTAGGCTTCGCAGCCGATTGCGAATGGGGTATTCTAAGGAGCAACTGGATACAATGTTTCCTGATCGCATGGCATTTTCGAAATTTCAGATCGAACGTGTTAAAGAACGCAATGACCTTACACAACGATTGATGAACATCAACGGTATGAACGGAGGCGATATCATGAGCTCTGGTCAGAGAATTGCTGGAGAACGTGGCAAGGAATATGTCTTGGTGAAGGATAGTGAGGTCGAGGGTGGATGGGCATTAGGTGTGGTGAGCAACAAGAACGAGGGTCGGAGAGATAAGCCAATCGACGTCGAAAAGTACGGACAGCAGGATGTATTCAAAACAACAGAGGACAAGTCGGAGGACGAGTCTGATGATTTTGAAGACGTCCCTGTTGAAGGGCTGAACAGGCTTCCAAAGCTTCCTTTCTTTCAAGAGGGGGTCTTTGATGAAGCGATTGAGCAGCGTGTCCTCGAAATCACTGAGAAAAGAAGGGCTATATATGATGCACGACGCGAAGCGGCTGCGAGACAGAGCCGTGTCGAGCAAGAACTTTTCGTTGAGAGCAGCTTCGCAGAGAGCCAGCAGAACCCTCGGGATGCAAATTTCGATGCTCTTTTCGAGGAACAAGCCGATAGCGAAGATGAACATCTTCGTAGAGCAATTGAGATGTCGTTGGAATCTCCCAAGGAGGACCTCATTGTTGACGCGCCTCCAGTCGACTCTGGTGCTGCTCAGTCACCGCCTAAGGAGCACATGGCTGGTTCTGTTCCTGAGAGTGACGATGATGATATGGACTTTACAGCTGCCTTGGCAAGATCCAAAAGGTCAAAAGGTGTCCCAAAACCACAATCTGCGGTTCCCAGTTTCGTAGCGCAGCATCCCTTCGACGGCCCACTGCCGTTCGAGCCTCTCAAGACCCGCAAGTCATCAGCTGCAGAAAAGCCACAGGGTGCAGATATTGATGAAGACGCTGGTGGGTTTGAAAGAGAACCCCAACAGGCGCCTGAAAAGAAACTGCCTTTACCGCCTTGGTTCTCAGGAGAAGGGGGGTTAAAAAAAGATTTCATTAGCGAAGAAATCAATGATGACTCTGTGGAGAGATATCGAGATATGGCAATGACTCCTCATCATCAGTTCCTGAAGGACCATAAGTCTCCTGATGTCATTGATGTGGACAAGATCCCAAACTCGAAAGTCATCGACCTGGAGGCCGACGAGGAACCTCCAGCCGTTCAAGCGGAGGAAAAGATGGACGAGTCGTTAATCAGGGCGGAAGAGACGTTCTATAAGATAGAGATGGACCATGAAGCTTCAACTGTATCGAATACGGTCCAGCCAGAAACTTCTCAATTTCTTGGGTCTACGGCCAAGGAATCCGAAGACGAACAAGTTTACGAATGGGAGGCTACTGATGAGGAAGCTGCCTCTCATTCAGTGCCACGAAAAAAGGAGGCAGTTAACGTAACGGAGAAACCGGCTCTACGTGAAGGGCCATCGCCATCACCTGAATTTGAAGATGTTGAGATACAGCCTACAGGCAGGACGCCAGAGGTGCCAGCTAGCTCGAACATGGCTGCCCCAGCCAAATTTGAGTTTGGACCCGGATCTGTGGATGACCAACAGGACTCTCTCTTTGTCGAGGATGACGGTCATTTCTCGGATCCTGAAGACGAAGATTTAATGCGACAGCTTGCAGCTGAAGCAGAGGAGCATGCACGGTTTGCGTCGAGTCTGAACTCGAAAACACAGGCTGAGAATGCTATTGACTACGAGAGAGAGCTCAAACAGCTGCGGTCTCAGCAGAAGAAGGATCGCAGAGATGCTGACGAGGTATCTCAGATTATGATCACTGAGTGCCAGCAGTTGCTAAGGCTCTTTGGGCTGCCGTATATCACTGCTCCTATGGAAGCTGAAGCGCAATGCGCGAAGCTTGTCTCTCTAGGGCTGGTCGACGGGATTGTCACAGATGATAGTGACATCTTCCTTTTTGGCGGTACCCGTGTCTACAAGAACATGTTCAACCAGAGCAAGTACGTCGAGTGCTACCTCGCGTCTGATCTGGAAAAGGAGTACGCGCTGGACCGCAAGAAGCTCATCCGCTTCGCCCATCTCCTGGGCAGTGACTACACGGAAGGAATTCCTGGGGTTGGCCCCGTCACTGCGTTGGAGATCCTGACCGAGTTCAACACCCTGGAAGAGTTCCGGGACTGGTGGACGCAGGTCCAGCAGGGCGTCCAAATCCCGGATGACCCGCACGCTGCGTTCCGCAAGAAATTCAAGAAGAACATATCGAAACTTTTCCTTCCTCCATCCTTCCCGGACAGCCGTGTTGACATCGCATATCTGGAACCTGAAGTTGATTCCGATCCTTCTCCATTCCAATGGGGTGTGCCTGATCTGAACGGGCTGAGAAATTTCCTCATGGCGACAATCGGGTGGAGTCAGGAACGGACCGACGAGGTTCTAGTCCCTGTCATCCGCGACATGAACCGAAGGGAGCAGGAAGGGACGCAGTCCAATATCACCAGCTTCTTCAGCGGTCCTCAGGGGGCCGGTGCCTTTGCCCCACGGGTACGACCCGAGGGTAGAAGCCGGATGGAGAAGGCGTTCAGTCGGTTACGGCAGGAGGCCGAGTCCAGGAATCATCCGCAACAAGCAGATCTCGACGGGGACGAAGAGAAGTCTGCAGACACGGATGGAGATGAGACCAACACGTCAAATAAGAGGGGTAAGAGGCGGGCGCCCGCCAGAAAGGGACGGTCTCCCACGAACGACACTGGTGGCAACTCTACAACCAAGAGACGCAGAACCGCACGAGGCACGGAGTGATGAATACTTTGCGACTACTATATGATTACTGACGAGGAGTTATGGGATGTAACAATTATAGACTACCTATAGTATCTACTGCATAGTTATACGGAGTAATAGCTCAAATCTTAATATACATGGAGCTGAGCGTGGCGGTGCAACGATGCGACAAGCGGCTCTGGTCTTTGCGAATAAAACTGTGAGATCGCCAAATCCGGGAGCCCCATGTGGAATTAGTTAACATGGGTGCTCCTGGAGATCTGTAAGGCTGATCCTTTGGGCTGTGGAGGAGAGCTGGGAGCTCCGATCATTGGGCGTTGCTATCGGGCTGGACCCTCTCTCTGATCCGCAGAACAGAGGACGGCAGTTCCTTGCAATCGCGTCATAGGAGAGAGGCATGGACTCGGCGTGCTATTTCCAAATCTCGTTGCCGATCAATTGCCGTATTCCTCCAGTTCAGATGAAGCCCAGGAAGCAAGAATGTTGCCCGAAAGCCTGCGCTGAAGAGTGGTGACGTCTGCGACGAGACATCGACCGTTGACGTCGGTGGAGAAGCAGAGAGCAAGGTTGAGCAAGACCGTGCCTAAGGCTGGCCAGGAAATGTCTGGCCCTGGAGGAGCTACAGCGACTGCTTGCTGGCACCTGCAGGTCTCCTGCCACCCGCGTCTCTGCAGAAGATCCCCTGCGGCGTCTGAGCATCTCTCCTCTGCTATCTGCTGCCCGCAAAATCCAGGCCTGTATCTGATCTGAGAGACCCCCGCGTTTCGTCCAGACAGACCGGTCGGGACCACTTCCTCCCATCGCGTCTCCATCTCCGTCTCCGCCCAGACTGGCCCGCCGCCGCATCGGGCATGCTAGCCGAGCGACACGACGTCACCGCGCGGCTCTGCTGGATGTACAGCTCGAGGACGGAAGACTCATCATAGCTTCTTATATCATCCATCCACCGGGTTCCGGAGTCTCTGGAAGTCCTGGTATCCGGGATTTCTCACGGACCTGATTTTCCTGGCGGAAAGGAAGGGAGTTGTTGCTGCTTCGGCCTGCTTGCGTTGCCGGCCCCCGTCCAGGTGTCTCTCACCCGTCGCATCGTGACCACCCCTCCTCTCACGTCACCACTGCGCAGCAATCGGACCGCTTATCGCTCCAGCGCTTCATTCAAGACGTCCACCTCCTCACCAATCCCTCCATCGCAACTCCATCGACACCACTCTGTGCAGAACGATCGTCCATCATGCACCGCACGTACTCGATGCGCCAGACGCGCGCCCCGACGGCGTCGCAGATCGAGAACCCACCTCCTCCGCCCTCTTCCACCAAGACTGGAAGGCTGTTCGGGAGAAGTAGTTTTGGTGAGTCTTAGACCCCATCCTTGATATCGTGCGCTGGGAAATACGATTGGCAGCCAATGGTGCCTCGTTTTTGGACACTCGCGCATCAATCGCTGGGGCTATGTTGGACGTCGACCGCGCCATCTTTCTGATTTCTTGGAGCTAGAGTACGGATCAGGTAGTAACTGACAAGGCAACTCTACAGGCCATGCATTCCGTAGACAGACCGCCGGCGCGTTTGGACCTGATCTTGCTAAGAAGCTGTCGCAGCTTGTGAAGATGGAGAAGAACGTCATGCGCAGCATGGAACTGGTTGGACGGGAGAGAATGGAAGTCGCGGTATGTCATAAGAGACTCCGAAAGATATATAACGAAGCTCTCGAAGCTCATGCGATTACCTTATCCAGCAACAACTCTCGCTCTGGGGAGAGAATTGCGACGACGACGTCTCGGACGTGACGGACAAGTTGGGCGTTCTGATCTACGAGATCGGAGAGCTCGAAGACCAGTTCGTCGACCGCTATGACCAGTACCGTATCACCATCAAGAGCATCCGCAACATCGAGGCTTCCGTGCAGCCCAGCAGAGACCGTGAGTTTACTATACCGTTTGCCTCATTCTGCTGAGGTTCTGACGTGTCCCATTATAGGCAAACAGAAGATCACAGACGAGATCGCCAAGCTCAAATACAAGGAGCCAAACTCTCCCCGCATCGTCGTTCTCGAGCAGGAGCTTGTCCGCGCGGAAGCAGAGTCCCTTGTCGCAGAAGCTCAGCTGTCAAACATCACCCGGGAGAAACTGAAGGCTGCCTTCTCATACCAGTTTGATGCGCTCCGCGAACACTGCGAGAAGGTGGCCATCATTGCGGGCTACGGCAAGCACCTCCTGGATCTCATCGATGATACTCCCGTCACTCCCGGTGAAACTCGCCAGGCTTACGACGGTTACGAAGCCAGCAAGGCTATCATCCAAGACTGCGAGGATGCTCTGACAAACTGGGTGACATCCAAAGCCCAGGTCAGGTCGAGCTTGTCCAGTCGCTCCCGCACCCTCTCTCAACGTCGCCGCAATACCATGTCCAAGAACCGTGAGGGAGTCGACCTCTCCGGTCAGGACCAGCCAATGAGGGGAGACCGAGATTCGTGGGTCCCCGCCGACCAGCATGCGTCCTACCAGCGGAGTGATGATGGAGAAGCGGTAGATGGCGATGACGAGAGTGTCAACCAAGGCGCCAACGGAGAACAAAGAGGCCGCGAAGAGGAGAGGGATCCAAGAGACCCGCTTGCAGCGTGACTTGAAGGCGTCAATGCTTCGTTGACTCTAGTTCCTACCATTGCGGGTGGCTGAATGTCCTATTTCGCTCGTTCTTCATTTGGTCTAATGACTTCCCTTCTCGTCCGCTCTCTTCTCCCTCCTGTTCTCACGATCGATCAAAAGCCGCTCATACGCGGCATTACGCAGCCTCACGACGATGTTATTATCAGCTCCTCCCGAATCTCTTAAAGCTTCCTTGGATGCTCCCGTCGACCTTCTCTTGATTCTATCCACACTCGTTACGAACGTGTCGCCCAACCGCAACTTGAATGCCCAAAATCACGTCAGGCTCATGCTAAACGCAATGGTGGCTTGGTAGGCAAGCCAGTAGCTGATACAAAATTCTTGTGTGTCCGTTCTCGTTTTTTTTTCTCTTCTCCACGCTTTCCTTCACCCCGTTGTTCTATATAACTTTTTTAAACCTGTGCTGGTTAATCCGTTGGGTCAAGTCGACCGGTGGATCGCAGATCCAGCTTTTCCGGACAAAGGTCGAATGATACATATGCGGTTATGTCATGTTAATTGCAAGGTGACAGTTATGCTAGGCTAGGTTTTAGGTTGGGCTATGTTAGGATACGGAGCGCTGGGGGGTGCCCACTGCTGTAATAATTAATATATGGAATGGAATGAATAATCTTCGACTTATCTTTGCCCCTTATTACAGATCTCTTTGCTTCGTCCTAGCAGTTTTCGGCAGGTGAGAGCTCAAGTGAACTTATCAGGAACCACCTGAGTATCGTATCTGAGCGTGGGGCGCCTGTAGAGGGTCCCTGTTGATAGCGATCCCGAAGGATGCTTATCAGATTTGCACGAGGAAGGGGTTCATGTATACTTGCATTGCTAATGGGGGCATGACAATCATTACAAGACTTCTTTTCTTCCCTTTGACCTTCGATTTTCAGTACCTTTACGGGCTCTATGTTTCTTTCCTTTTTTTTCTCGATTAACAGAGGCCTAAGGGTGATAAATATCTCAAGTGAAAGAAAAACGAATACAGGGGTTCAATCAAGGTGTCCCCAGCAGGCGTTATGGCAGTGGCTGTCTGGTTCTCTTTGAGGGTCCATGGGCGATGACGGGCCCCTCAGCGATTCAGCGCGTGATAAGGACGACGAACCTTGGAACCAGCATATAGGAGTTGTATCTAAAGGATGATGAGATCTTCTGGTCGACAACACACAGGATCTACTTGATCAACATGCTCTGCTCGGAAGATTTGCAACTAGTAGCAGCAGCCCCTCGTGGTCCCTCCAGGAACGCGTGGGTATCCGGCACGGCGATCCGAGAATAAAGCACTTGCACTGTGCACACGCTGCACAGCGCCTAATAATAGGCCGCACACAAAGACCGACCTCACACCCACTTTCCCTCTCGGGGGCCACGACTGCCGCTGTTGCGCCCTCGACCAGATCCAGATCTCCCCTCTCTCCGTACGAGATACCAGACATGAGAATCCTTCGGCATCATCTTCATGCAAGCCACGCGTCCACGGCGTCTTTCCGCGCGGCATCTCTGGCAGAATACGTCGTTGCGCACGCTGGCACTACGTACTTCCTGTACGTACGGAAAGCTTAGCGAAGGCTTAGCAGAGCTTAGCCTGAACTACGGAGCGCTCCGAAACGTCTCTTCTGGCTGCCATTCGCGTGTCGGACCTCCGTGGGTCCTGTCGGCGAAAGTCGAGACCAGCTAATGATACTAATTAACGGCGCCCTCGAGCCACCAACAACGTGAAGATTGATCAGGCTGGCGCTCACGGCGGCATGTCGCCGACAACTGCGTGCCGCTATTCCCCTTAGCAATAGTAAGACATAGCGTCGATCAATTGTTGGAAAAGGCCTGCAAGAAAGTTAACCTCACTTTCTCTCCTGATTGCTCCTTTTACGGGCTTTTCCTTGATCATAACTACATACTTACTGGACTTACCGTTATTTGCATGGCGATGCGCGAATTATTGAAAATGAGAACTACTTCTCCCGAACGTTAGAACTAACCGGCTGTCTTCCCAGGGGCTGCTGCATCCAGTTCGCTACTTACCGGTTGTGAGACGTATCCTCGAGTGCCCATTCGCTGCTGGGCTCCTGTCCCCTTGTCCTGAAGAATAACAACATCGTGTTTTTCACTTACGCATCTATCAGCGTCTTCTGGTCTGCAACTGGAATAACGGTACCCACTCACGCATTCTTTTGCCTTAGGCCTCACGGCGATGGGGGACTCACAAAAGCTGTCATGGAAGCTTCGCTGGTCATGGCTTCTGGGCTTGCTAATTATCTCACGGTATAGCCTCGGGGCCAGTGCCATTGATTTGGATCTGAATGATGATGGTTCGTCATTCATACTTTCCTGGATCCGGCAGTCTTCTAATGCCACCCCGCTTGGTTGCCATGATATGACTGACAGAATGTCTGCTTCTGGTAGAATCGATAAAGAAAGCGGCCAGTACCATCGCTTATGACATGGTCAAATACTACACCGGAAACCGCACCGGCGATGTCCCAGGAAACCTTCCTGACCCATATTATTGGTGGGAAGCGGGCGCCATGTTCGGAGCATTGATCGACTACTGGTATTATACAGGGGACGCGTCCTATAATGACATCACTATGCAAGCCCTGTTGCACCAGGCAGGGTCGAACGGAGACTTCATGCCCTTGAACCAGACCAGGACCGAAGGCAACGACGATCAGTCCTTCTGGGCATTCAGCGCCATGGCTGCGGCGGAGCTGAACTTCCCCAACCCACCTGAGGACAAGCCGCAATGGCTTGCCATGGTACAAGCAGTGTTTAACGAACAGGCCGCGCGTTGGAACACGGAGGCGTGCGGAGGAGGACTGAAGTGGCAGATTTTCACATTCAACAACGGGTACGACTATCGCAATACAATCGCGAACGGATGTTTTTTCAATATCGCCTCGCGGCTGGCACGGTACACTGGAAATCAAACGTATGCAGACTGGGCAGTCAAGTCATGGAATTGGGTGCGAAGAATCGGCCTAATCAGCGATTCATACCAAGCTTTCGACGGTACTGACGATACCAATAACTGCACGACCATCAACCATGTTATGTGGACGTACAACAACGGTGTCTTCCTGCACGGAGCTGCCAATATGTACAATTACGTACGTGCAATTGACTCCCCAAGATCGAGCCCCAACCGGGGAATTCTATAAAAGGATTGAGTTAGCCAGTCGGTGACATAAGCAACTAACGATACCCGCAGACAAACGGCTCTGCCGAGTGGAAGGAACATATCAACGGCCTCCTTAACTCTGCCAACATCTTCTTCTCCACCAACGAGAGCTCCAAGGATGTTATGTACGAAGTCGCCTGTGAGCTGATCAACGACTGTCAGACGGATCAGTTCTCCTTCAAAGCCTACCTGTCACGCTGGATGACAGCCACGACCCAGCTTGCCCCATTCACACAAGACATTATCATGACACGGCTTGGGGCCTCCGCCAGGGCGGCAGCGGCGCAGTGTACTGGTGGCGATACAGGTACGCAGTGCGGCATGAAATGGACTCTCGGACACTGGGACGGGACCACCGGGGTTGGACAGCAGATGTCTGCGCTGGAGGTGGTGCAAGGAAACCTGGTCAAACGGGTCAAGGGGCCAGTCACGAGCGCGCACGGCGGGACAAGTAAGGGCAACGCTGCAGCGGGCACCGAGACGGGGGACACTCCGATCCACTGGGACCCAATAACGACGGGGGACAAGGTCGGCGCTGCCTTTGTGACGACGGCACTGTTGGTGTCGATCATGGGGTGTACGTACATTATGGTGTCGTGAGAGTGGTTATCTGGGGTTCGCAATGAAGTCTATAGAAGCAAAAACGGTGCTACTCTGTGGAATCGGGGTGTTGAGCACAGGTCGGGAGTTAAGTGGTGTGTTTTCGAGCTTTTATTCACTTGTATATTTTGCATCATTGTATGTATATTCATCCTACCGGGGCTGTGTTGCTCGTTGAGCATTGTCTGATGTTTACGGTGTCTATGCAGTACAATAGACCCCTTTTGGGAAATCCAGAAAAGGACTTCTGTAAACAGATTCATCTATCAGACTAACTCTGAGAAATATGACAGTTCTTTCTTGCCCCTTACTCGGTTCCGTGTCAGTATATTGCAATTAGACCATCTGTACTGAGAAGGTTAGGCTAGACGCGGGAGCGCTTCTCAATTGTACAGTAATTGGAAGGAACAGAGCAGAACTGATAACTTACTTGACCTGATCTACTTGCGACTTGTGTCGGGCCGCCTCGATTTATTGATCGACGATCCATCTATCTATCTCTGGATCGACGGGACGGGATGGGCGATCTTGTATGTAGATCTTCTCCTAACAACTAACAACACCTTTCTCTCCGGTCCCCCTTTTCCTCTCTCTCAGTGAGCGAGGATACAACACACACACACACATTCACATATGAGGGGAAAGGGGAAAGAATAGTTTATCTATCTTCTAAACTTCTTCTTAAGAGAAGATTCTATCTGGTATCTAGGTATCTTTAAGGTCCAGGAAAGTGTGATTCGTGTCACCACCAGACCAAACAGACACTTACATGATTGCTGAATGCAGAGTAATCACTGCCTATAAAAGGAAAATACAATGGAGGACAATAAATGTCCATAAATAGGAATCCCTCTCTCTATATATAGTGCTAGTATCTAGGATCTACTAGGTTACCGGTATCTACCTAACTTACAAAGGTGTACTGTGTACTACTGTGTAAGCCCCTGATGGTCACGAAAAAAAAGACCCCCCATTTCCAATAACTGAATGACAGTAGTCGATCGATCGATCGACATGCTATTCTATTCTATTCCTCCGGAGGGAGTTTATCTGGCTTAGTAGATTTTCGGTTCCACTTATTCCAGAACCCCTCTTTCGAAAGAACCAACTGAACTCCTTTTTTCCTGCTATGTACATAGACGGGGAATCGATGGGGATGAATGAGGCACGGGGCACTGACACTGACATGGGATGGATCAGATCTCTACCTAAGTGATGATTGATCGACAGGGACAGGGATCGACTTTACTACCTACCTAGTTTCGAGAACTATTTTAGGAGGTATGCACCTCATACAGTGCTATTCGTGTTTGGTTTCTTCTTTTTTAAAGTGCGCAGCGCATCCTGGTGTCATAGGTAGGCAGCCCAGTGGGTAACCCAGGTCCTGCTTGAAACTAGATGGCCTGGAGGGATAAGTGAGCTCGGAGATCACTTCGACGTCATGTAGATAGGTAGGTTTATCATGACTATTATCACTTCTTTTTGCTGAATTCAGAGTGTTCAGCAATACATATATCTTTATTTCTTCCATAGTAAATTCAATTGAAGACCAGCAGAACTGCCTCTCTTGTTTAGCGCCTGATTGATGATAGTGTCAGGGCATCTTCTTCTACTGTTAATAGTTGCAATGTGAATAATACCATTGTATGGGTGTTCAGTGAGGGAGGGAGAGAGGGGATGCAGCTATTAATTAACAAGCTGCTGTCTGTAGTGATGATCTGATCTTCAATGTGCAGTAACTGCCAGGAAAGAATTGATCTAGTTGTATTGGCTCCATGGGTCGGGTCCCTTGGGTCCTCTTCCGAACTCGATGAGCACCTTCCACTAGGCACTAGGCCTGTTTAAAGGTTGGAAGTGTTCTCCTCCTTCCTCCATTAGTCATGTACTTAGGGGAGTACTAGGTAAAAGCAGCTCATCCTCCTTGGAGCTTTTAGTTTCTTTTTAAGCAACAGAGATTGAACGCATTTACAGAATTCATTCGAATGTATCGATCCCTTCGTGTTTAGAGAATGTCAGTACATGAATACGGTTCTGGATGGATGCTTCGGCAGCACCAAACTCAGGTTTCTAAAAAAGAAAGACGAAATATCCCGAATCAGCTACCTACAAGATAGGCAGTAGAGCTTGAAAGACTTTCGATCTATCCATAATCCAAACTCAACTGTTAGGTACTGTACCTAGGTCCTACTACATGCCTAGCAGGATGTACCTATTTATACTAATATGGAATATTTGCTGCTCTATCTCCCCTTCCACAATTAACTAGCAGGAATCTAAATTTTGAAAACACATCTCCTTTCCACGGTTAGGTAACTATTCATTTAGACGTGGTGGGGGTGCTAATTAATTTGAACCCGACTCCTAGAAACTCAATTGGAACAACACCCATGGTTTTTTTTTTCAAGGTCCCGGCTATAGCTATTCTGTGGTATGCACCAATTTCTTGCCATGTCCATGAAACCTTCCTGGAGGCAAGGAACAACATCCTGCAGACAGAGTCTTATGCAGTGCCTTCCTCTAATCGGGTTTAAAAGAAGGTGAAAGATAAGACTGGTTTGAAGTCGCAGCAGAGCTTGTCTACTTCCGTTCACAGACAGACAGAGGCACTAAGTATTCGATATTGGTGAGGGGAGGGGCTAGGAGATGAAAGGAGACTGAAAAGGGTGGATGGATCTGACAAAAGTTGCGAAAGAAGCAAGAGCCATTGCGAGTTTGTAAGGCAATCAAAGAAAATGAAAAGAAAAAAAGGCCATCTTTTAAGGAGCTGAAGAGCTGTAACCTAGGTAGGTACCTAGTCTGCTGCGTTGTCTTAGGTAGATTCCACGATCTTTGAGCGGAAGGTTTAGGTAGGTAGCGATAGGCAGGTACTGTACACGCCAGCAGAAAATGCGTTCCAACAGCCGTAATAAACAGAAACTGGAAGCAGTGAAGATAGCGATAGAATAGGTAGGTAAGCAGATTGCCCAATGTTCATCATTTCTTGCGAATCTTGGCGGGCTGCCGTTATCATCCAACGGGTTCACACCGCTGTTCTGTAAGGCAGAGATAAGCTTGGAGTGAATCAAGATCTATCTAAGCGGGGGAACCGGATAGGGGTTTAAGCACTCGAGAAGTTGGGTAGCACAGTGCTACCCTTGAACGTATCTTGGCGGATTTGGCATTATCGAGACATCGGTATGACACGCGTTTGATATTAATAAAGAGGACGACCCTAGCAGTCTGGGAAGAGGGGCCCCGCACGACGGGTGGCTCCTTAAGTACCCTAGGGGGACCCTCCACATGCCGACCGTGTCGGACATTAGACACCAGGGACCTACTTTTGACAGAATTCATAACGTCTGCCTAGAAGTCCACGGGACTTCGTACTGAGTACAGTTAGGCTGGCATAGTTGAACCGTGCTCCTGCCTGTGCTACATAAATCGTTCATTTATTGCATACGTCGCCGATCAGTCATGCGTCCCGTCTCGGTCGGAATCCTCTCCATCGGGGATATGGGTCTCGGGATAGCCAAGCTGCTGCAGGCGCACGACTACCGCGTGCTTACGGTGTGCCTTGGCAGGAGGTATGGATCTATCATTACTGAAGAAGCTTGGTGTTGCTTGTTGGCTTTGATTATTCGAGGCTGACCTCTCTACAGTGAAGACACTCTCGCCCGCATCCACTCAGCGTCGATGGAGGCTCTGCCATCGGACCAGGATCTTGTCATACAGTCTGATTTTACATCTTATCTATCGTCCCCCCTCGGGATGCACTGGCCACAGCCCGTCGCGTAGCCACTGCATGTCAATTGCCTGACACAATGGCTAAACGAGCGGAGGTACCGGATCACGAACGGCTCGGGACGCGGTCGAAGCCATGCTATATCGATCTCAATGCCACTCCCGCGCGTCAGGCCAGAGAAATCGCGTCAATATTCGCACCTTCTTCTACATTGTCATCATCCAATGATGGTGAAGTGTTTTTTCAGTTCCTTGACGGCGGGATCATCGGGGCCCCGCCATCGCAAGACCCGCAGACAAAGCGCTGGAAAAGATCGAGCCTGGTAATCTCGGGCACTGTCGACTTTCCACCAAGTTTTACAAAGCTTTCAGAGGCCCTCAACATGAAGATCGTTTCTCCGAACATCGGGTCGGCCTCGACGCTCAAGCTTTCGTTTGCTGCGCTGACCAAAGGACTCACTGCGCTCTCCATCCTTTCATTTTCAACTGCAGAGAGGGAATCGGTCCTTCCGGAGCTGTTGGAGCATCTGGAGGAATACTCACCTCATACAGCGGCGCTATGCACTAGTGGCGTGACTGGCATGCCGCCAAAAGCCTACCGGTGGGTTGAGGAAATGAGAGGCATCGGGGAGGCGTCTGACACGGAGGGCAGCTGGCGGGGACTCGGAGAAAGAGTGTATGGCGCATTTGCCGAGCTGTATCACACGGTAGCTGGAGAGACGGTCCTTGGAGAAGAGCGGGTTGGGAAGAGGAGTAGAGGCAAGACCGTAGAGGATGTTGCCCAGATCATGGCACGTAACAGGGACTCGAAAAAGGAGTGAAAGCAAGGGAACATGGCTTACGGCGTACTGTCGTGTTCGACCTGGACATCAGGCTGAATAGAAGAGCGATGACGCGCCCGAGATGCAAGCTTCCAGAAGGCTAGAAGACGGAGCACGTCCAAAGGGGCATCGCTGCCGCCGTGCGGGCGGAGAGCGGGCGGCCACGAGTGCCAAGACGATGCTTATGCTCGTCTTGTCTCGCTTGTACCGTCATCTGGGGCCATGACGACGCGTCCAGCAGACAGGTCGAATCATGTTGCGTAGCGCGCTGAGCTGGGTGCATGATTTGTGCCGGATCGTCGTGGTGGTCGAGGTACGTCCGTGGACCCTCTCCCGTCCGCGATAGCATGGCCAGGAGATCCAGCCCTTTAAGACGTATGAAACCCCATCGAAAATAGAAAAGCATCATCTTTCTGACAGCATCTCGAATCTAGGCAGGCCAGGTCGGCGACGCCGCAACCAGAAGCTCGATCCGCTGCCCGCAACCCACGAATCCCCGGCCGAGGCTGCTGCGAGACGCGACTGGCGAACCGCAGCTCGCGATCACGACATTTCCCCATTATATCAGACCATCGTCTAACCCTTAGCGGCATAACAAGATCACCACCGCAACCTGTCAACCGCGACTCAGAGGCAGCAGAGCAAGAGGATCGTTCAGGGTCGCGCCAGTCAGTGTGCAAGTAGATACTCACCGCCCCATCTCGCCCGCGAAGCTCCCTCCTACACGCGGCTGGCGCCCGACGCTATGCGACAGGAACGGATATCTTGCGACTGACCAGACTCAGCCCGTTAAATCTGATTCTGCCCTGCCTTTCCCCTCTTCAGCTGATCCGGGGTTCGTTTAGATGTGCTGTGAACGTGGTCGTGCTCGAGCTGCAACCACGGAGCCAGAGCCATGTCAGAAAAACACCTCCCTCCCCAGTCCGCGCCCGCCTACTTCAAGGTCGAAAACTTCAGCCATTTCACCTCATCTTCTCAGGACCCAGCTGCCTCCGAGCGCCGGCACTACTCCTTCGACGCGGGCACGGAAATCTCCCCCTTCACCAACGCCAACTTCAACATGGAGTACGACCAGACCGAGGGCCTGGGTGGCCTGTCCGTAAGCTCCTACGACAGCGTCGAGGACGAGCGCAGCCCTATCGACCCCAGGATGTACGCTTATCATGGTAAGTCCCAAGAGCTGTCGCGCAAGAGAGACTTCTCTGTCGCAATTTTCTCGCTGCCTGGTTCGTTCCTCGCGCAATGATGATGTATGCATTCCTCGCCCAGGAATGCTTGTTGGTTGTCCACGTGGTCGAGCGTTCTGCACTTTGCCCGGCGAAGCTTTTTGGATTTATCAATTCAAGTCACCCTGCTTCCGGACATCGTGAGGGCCCGTCACGAAGCATCGCTTACCATGTTGCTTCGGTCTGTCTTCGTTCCCCGTTTTGCTCCCCTCTCGGCCTTGCAGAAAATCGCTGGGATTCCAGGATGAGCACGCAATTTTATGTTCCAATTGCACATTGCAGAACGGGCGTCTGTTGATCGTCGCTTATCGCCGCTTCGGCCCGGTTGTTATCGTATGCTACGTCAAAAATGAAACCATGAGGACAATACACCGGCTCTCTATCCCAGTCTTTTGTCGTCAACCTTCTATTATTTGTTATCATTGCTGTGACTTCGTCTTCGTCTTCTCTCGTTCTAGTTGTTGTGTTCAAACTAGATCACCTCGAACTGTCTACGTGCGAACAGTCCATGTACATGTACTTATATGCAAATCGCAGCAGGTGACAAGCACATCAACTATCCGGTCCCTGACCAGATGCTCCCTTATCCACCGCACTCTATATATCCATCTGTCTCATACCCGGTTGACGACCTCGGCCACGCACCCGGCAACCTCACTCCGTCGGACGTGTCCTCTTCGATCTCTCCCCCGAATGGTCAGGTCGGCAACACCAAGTACAGCACCCAACCACCCGGTGACCGCATTGCCTCCGCTCTCAGTCTCGAGGAGCAGTCCCGCCTCGCGGCTGAGGAGGACAAGCGGCGACGAAATACGGCCGCCAGCGCCCGCTTTCGGATAAAGAAGAAGCAGCGAGAGCAAGCTCTCGAACGAACCGTGCGGGAGGCCACCGAGATGAACGCAACCCTCGAGGCCCGTGTCGCACAGCTCGAGATGGAAAACCGATGGCTGAGAAATCTCCTGACGGAGAAGCACGAGAACGTCGCAGCCCGGATGGCAGCTCCTCCTGAAGACAGCTCAGCTATCACGCAACCGCAAAGGACAGCCAGCGTCTCCGAGAGCAGTAGCGGGCAAAAACAGATTCAACCCAAGAAGGGCGTCGGCACAGATACCTGAGGAACAAAATCAAAGTTTGAGTCTCTCTTTTGCTTTTTCTTTTCCTTCCTTCCTGGACGTTACGTCTTCTCAAACGTTCCTTTTTTGTACGTGGGGTTCTTAGGAGTTTTCGTCGTTCCGCGCTCATGGGCCGGACGCTGGGATGTCTCTTGACATGATGATGTACGGGATATATCCAATTTCCTTCAGTCTTTTTTTTTAGTATAACGCTCTTTGGTCGTGTGTGTGAGAGCTGCGTTCAGCTTGGGAATTAGTGGGGAGCTGGAGTAAGGTGGAGGGCAAAGCGAAATAACTTCGGAATCCAGTCCGTCTACCCGTTCTGGGAGATTATTCGGGGAGCTATTCTTTATCTGCTTGGCTCAGTCTTTGTACCTAAGGTTGAAGATCTGATGACCTTGAATCCAGCTCGGTTAATGGCTTTCGAGAGAGGACGAGATGGCGATATTCGTTTCGTAAGTCCTGTACGGAAGGTTCAACCCAACCTCCGCCTGCCAAGCCGGGCGTTGCGCAACCTTCTCCAGCGTTCCAGTCCTGTACTCGAAACAAGCGAATAACATCAAGAGAAGGTCTTGGAGGCGAATACTTACTCTCACTTTAAGCTCCTCAGTCTGTGTGGGATGTAGTGTCGATGGGGCGACCCTAGAGGTACCAGTCACATCGCATCTTGGTTGGAAGCGACATATAGGACCTAGGGTCCGGCTCGTCAGTCTCCTTCACCTCGACCATCCCACCATCCCATCACATATCGTCTCAATTCACTGTGCATTGTAAGTCATATTAATTGATGACCTGCTTACCTGCCTAGGTAAGAAGTAGTTCTCGTCAGGAAAAGATAGAGGTATGTCCAAAACCCCAAGACATCTACCGATAATGGTCCCGGATATCCCGGCGATGGGCTCGCACCTCAACGCGGTGCCAGGTCTAGTAATCCTCTATGAGGCTGAAGCTAAGATGAGCTCTATGATCGATTCCGACTCCCCCCCCCCCCCCCCAACCGCCGATCGCCATCACCTGACGGATTGAAGCAACTCCCGTTCGGTTTGACCACAATATCACCTCCATGACATGCTTCCACAATGCCTTATGCTTATGAGGCAAGCATATTAAGTCATCAATAATGAACAGTCCTTGAGTCTTCTCTATTCCACCCGCCTCCACAAGAAAACAACAAAGCTATCAACCAGCAGATTTGAAATGTCTGTTTGCTAATATCACACAGGTTCCCGCCCTAATCAGGGCAAGATAGGTATGGAGGTATAAAGGTAGGCACATGGTATCTTCTTATTTCACATGATTTGAGCCCTTATTGGGGGCATAGAATGGTTGGAGGGTAAGGACTAAGGTGGAATGGATCAATCCCTCTTTCATCCTGTTGTTGACACATGTCATTTTGCTCAACCAACAAGATATATCCCTCAACCAAAACACATCTCTAAGGAGTGATGAGAGGGTAGAAGTGTCAGTAGTACTACTCTCAAGAGCGATTCCTTTTCTAAAGAGAAGGCTGGTATGATTACCCTAAGGGCACTATGGTTGGTTGGATAGGGAAAGCCCTGGGCCTCAGCTGGCTGTACTCATACTCAGGCTATAGAGGCAGGAAACTGTATTATTAGGCCCCCATATCTCCTTATAAATAAAAACAACTCTTCGCCGATAATGGTCCCAGATAACTGAGACGTACAGATAGATATCATCTATCTATAGAATCTATCTATAGATCTCTGTTGAAATAAAAAGGGCGAGGCCACCTGTTTATTTTGGCAACTATTCTTACCTTACTTCAGCAATTTCTGCAGGATCAGCTAGATAGATCTTGGGTATATATGTTATACATTAGGTAGGTGTCTGATGGTGGAGAACTGCTTTTTTGGATCCGTCTTTTCTTGTGGTCAGTTTTGGTCTAGGCTAAGCTGTTCCAAGGTTTCATATACTTTGCGTACCTAGCTGGCCTACATCACCGTTACCGGGAGACATAGTTGCCTATTCACACAACTGGGTCAGCTGACATGCCTTGATAGCTCTACAGTGACAGTGTGAACATAAGCAGACTGGTTAGACCCTGTATCAGAGAAGAAGTTTCTACGAGCACTTGCCGTCGGCTCTCACAGTTTATTTGAATAATGGGGATATCGGTTAAACGGCTTCTGCGCGTGGCGCTAGTCCACGCATGTGTGTACCCAACGTCGGGCACTACCGTTTTACCTGCACAGTACTCCGTAGATGACTACTGGCTGTATAGCTGCAGTGCAGTGCAGTATGGAGAAACCCCATCGCGTATAGTGAGGCTAGCTTAACGGCGTTCAAGTCTCCTACTCATACAGAAGCGTAGGATTTAAGCAGGGTAAGTAGTCGGAAATACTCCGTACTGTACGATTCACTGCTATCGCTGGAGCAGTTTAACAATCAGTCGGACTCAGCATGGAGACCGGTGATAATTGGATGTCCGAAACGGGGTCTATAAGCTTTTTCCTGCCGGTTTTTTCTGAACGGCAACTCTCTAAAGTATGTACGTAGGAACTTGATTAAGATCACCTTGATGATTCTTAATGGCTGAGAGGTGTATTAATAATTAATGTTATCAACCCTACCTAACCTACCTAGCTAGCTAGCGCCAGTATAGAAAATCAATCCACATTGCTGTAATTACCAATACCGGGGCGGATATGGCCTTGAATCACCCCGCTTCCAAAGTATGGTGACAGAACGGAGGGGAATAATACCCCAGACCAGTATGAACGTTCTGGAAATGCAAAACCATCCTACAGTCTACAGACCCCGTCGAGCAGTTAGGAATGCATAGGTACCTAAAGTACGGAGTACATGTGCCATGCAGGTAATTGCCGAGTTCCGTTTTATGATTTGCTGGGTACTGGGACCGGGGAGGTGTCCGACACGTGCGGAGAAAGACCCCACATAAGACTTATTCGATTATCTTGCACTCGGAATTATTTTTCCCGCACGGCTTTGATTCAGGTTTAGGTACCGAGTAGTACCTTACTTGGTGCATATTTACTTTCAAATGCGAGATCAGGTACGATTACTAACTTTATTCAATCGATCGCATAGATGCTTTGTCCGAATAAGCAATGCCGCTTGAAGAAAAGGAGCTGGGGTTTGGGCCAAGGGAGCTCGAAGATCCGAGTGACTTTGGATACTTGCAATTTAGCCTGAACGGCTCTGGCAAGGAATCAAGGATAGGCCATGGAATCGCCATAAGCCGGACAAAAGGATTTTGATTCAGTCTCCACCTGCTGACCGTCTCATCCGGAGAGAACGGGGTGTGTCGAGGTCACAATTGTGACACTGTGTGGAGAGGCGCAATTCAAGAATGTCTTTTCTAGAGTCCAACGTCCAGACTCACACACAGGTCACATGGCGGTATGCGTTAAAATCGCCCGTCGCGTTATGCAAGATGCAGTCAGCTTCTGCAAACCGGTCTGGCAAAGTTTGGAGAGAATGTGGGATCAGGCCTAGTACGGAGTGGTTCCTTAGCAGGAGATCCACTATTAAGAGGGGTCGGTGACACAAGCAAAAGGCATTTATAATCAACTGTTTACATTGTCCAAAGATGATTTTTGTGAATTTCTATAATATGAAAGTAGTTAAAATACCGGAAATCTTGTATTCGAAAGCCATTGAATTTGGTTGTACATTGCTGCAGGGGAATGCGCCAATGGGAGTCAATGGTTTACTACGTCATTGCAGAGACTTGGGTACTCCGTACTTTGGTGACCGGTCATGTACCGAGTCGGAACATGGATGCCGCAAGCACAAGCGGATAAGCTGGAGGCTTTTCAGTAGTTTAGCTTTAAATGCAGCAGTGGTCCAATACAATTGACTAGTAAGAATTTGCGGGGATCCCCACGGTGACAGGCCAATCAGATGTCCGGTACCCGTTGTTTTTCCAGCTCCATCGGAGCTCTACCAGGCGCTAGAACTATGGGGACCGGCATTTCCGTGCGGAAATCATATCTGCACGCCCTTGAATCAGCAGGAATGGGGCACATGGTTCCTGATCGAGCTGCCTAGCGTGAATAGATAGATCAAGGTCATTGCCATCTTTAAAAGGCGTGGAACTCCCCGGGACCTGGAGCAAGATGCCGCTGTTGCGAGCGCAGATAAGACAGGCATCATGGCACGAATTTCTGCGACATCCCGACTGAGCCTTGGCGCTCTGGCGCTGGCTTCTTGGTTGACGACATTTATCCTGCCGGTGTTTTCTGCGGCTGTCGGCAATCCATATTCACACCTCGTCGCGCGACGCTCCACCAATCCGCTCGAAGTTGATGTTGGCTATGCCACCTACCGCGGCGTATACAATGAGACAACTGGTTTGAATACGTGGCTCGGGTAAGGCGCAACCCTATGCGCAATCAATCAATATAGACAGATCGGGTTGCTAATGTTTCCGGATCGTGACAGCATTCGCTACGCCGAGGCTCCAGTTGGTAATCTCCGATGGCAACGACCAGTCCCTCCGCGGGCGGGCTCGAAAGGCAGTGAAGTAGTGAATGCCAATTCGTATCCAAAGATATGTCCTCAAAGTCCTGTTGCATATCCGTAAGTAATCTCTTCGTTGTATTTCCGACGTAGGCTTACGATTCAAAAGAAATGAACCCCGTTTTACAGCCTCGTCGGCGCAAAGCGAGGACTGCCTCTTTCTCAACGTGTATGCGCCACCCAATGCGACCAACCTGCCGGTCTTTGTTTGGATCCGTAAGTGCAGAAGATATTTCACGTGGCGGAGCAACATATCTAAAGCGCCATAGATGGCGGCGGCTATGGAACGGGAGATGGCAAGGCGAACATTCCATTCCTGATCTCGAACTCCGGGTACAACTTTGTTGGTATCGCGATTCAATATCGGGTATGCATGTCGTATCCTCAAGTCTGATTTTATTTCTATGGATGATGCTGATTGCAAAAGCTTGGTGCCTTCGGTTTCCTCTCGTCGGATGAAGTCAAGCGTTTCGGAACGCCTAATGCTGGTATCCTCGATCAGTATCTGTCCTTGGAATGGGTGCAGCAATATGTCCATCTCTTTGGTGGTGATCCAACCAAGGTGACCATTGCAGGAGAGTCTGCAGGTGAGCCTTTGTTTTCAAGGCCCTTTTCTCCATGGGATTCAGGGCTGACCCTTCAGGTGGTGGTTCCGTTATGCTTCTGGCCATGGCTTACGGGGGAACTGTCGGGACAACGCTATTCCAAAACGTAAACGCCCAAGGTTAACTATCTCACAGATCACCCGAGCTGATATTATTCCAGGCCATTGCCGCTAGTCCTTACCTGCCTATGCAGTACAGCTACTCTGATTTCGTGCCTTCGCAGATGTACTATACCTTCGCCGCCGCTGCCGGATGCTTTGACGGTCTTCAAACCCAAAAGTCAAAGATATCCGTCTTCGACTGCCTTGTGGCCAAGGACACGGAGACTCTTCAGAACGCCAGCTACACCGTCAGCGCGACGGGGAAGTACGGGCAGTGGGCTTTCCTGCCTGTCACTGACCGCGATTTCGTGCAACAGCTGCCTAGCCAGCAGTTCCTCAAGAAGCAGGTCAACGGCGTTAGGTTGCTTGTCGGGGTACGTAATCCATGTCGAAAAGCACTTCGCGACAACTACTGATGTTTTCTGTGACAGAACAACGCCGACGAAGGGTCGCGCTTCACTCCGCAGAAAATCGAAACAGAGGCTGATTTCGTGCAATATGTCCGGGATCTCTTCCCCTTGTTCACCGAGAGCGATGTGAATAAGACTCTTATCTATTATCCTTCCACCTCGGCTCCTGTGAATGAAAACGCGGCCAAGTTTGCTACCTCCGGAGATGGGTACCCAACTGCGCTGAACCAGAGCTCTTTGGGAACCGGGCAACAGCAGCGGGCAAATGTATGCCGACTTCAACCCCTATCCTGTACGTGCCCCGGCTAACGCTAGCAGAACCTGTACGCCGAGGTCACATTCGTCTGTCCATCCTACTGGATGGCAGAGGCGTTCAGCGACAGAAACAGAGCAAGCTATAAATATCAGTACTCGATCATCCCGGCAGTTCACGGGTACGATGTCTCATCGTACTTCGGGCCTCGTCCGGACACCATGTCCCAGGCCTTCCAGACTTCCATGATGTGTAAGTATCGCATATACTAGCTCCTATCTAACATTCATATTGATCCGAACCCTTCATTCTAACTTTATGGCAGCGATCTGGAACAGCTTCATCACCACCGGCACCCCAGGTAAAACGATCAACAAGACCATCCCAGCTAACGCTTCCAACGCCATCGAATCCTGGCCGGCCTTCACCGTCGGACAGCCGACCCAGCTGAACCTGAACCAGACCGGCGGCCACCTGACCTCTGAGCACGACGACGTCATGAACGAGAAGATCGCGGTCTACGAGGGGTCCGGTCTGAGGCCGGACTTTGAGCTCGTCGACGCCTACACGTGGGAAGGCGGACGGGGCCAGCGCTGTGATTTCTGGCGCATGATGAGCGCTCAGGTTCCTGCGTGATGAACGATATATATATATGGTATCCGCCATGTACTCACTTATGTTTGATGAGCAGAAGGTTATGATGAAACTTTCGTGATTGGTTCTGGAATTATGCATATATATGTGTGTTTCATCAGGCTCTGTGTGTCACGCTGTATTTGTGTCTACATAGCTAAGAGGATGAAAGTATACGCTGTACAAATGTACATAGTTCTCAAAGGATATTGTCATTTTTAATCGAAATGAGCAAGCAGGAGACTACAACTGACAAGGGAAAAGTTACGTTGGCTTCCTTTTTTTTTTAGCCAACACCACTATTCAAGCTACTTTTATTGTAATTGTAATTTTAATCTAGACTGGCTTCGCTTAGGATCTGTAGCCTATCATAATGCTTACCTAGATTATCTTTCAGTTAGGTACAAAGCCATGTGTTTTTTAAAATTAGGTAGCAGGCTGTCAAGTCGCTAGTATATAAGATACGTTAACGAAGGTCAACCCAGAGCAGCGATAGGTAGGTATTTCTACCCCATAGTAGATAACAATCCGGGTGGGTCTGGGGAAGGGACTGGGCTTCTACGCCACTATGCCACCTTCCACCTACTCTCTTGCAACGGTGGCGCATGCTTGGCCAGTGCTTTAACCTCTTGATTTATTAATAATCTAAAATTTAGGACACAGGTGCTCGTGCTTTGAATTTGTCAGGCTGCTCCAAATGTAGTATATGTTCAAGTTGTCAAGAACAGGGTAAGTTTAGCGAGCGATCGATAGCTTATCCTGTAGCTTGATAGAGACGCTGCGCCGTAGCTTCTAGAAAGTCTGGTTGAGGCATGGTTAGGGCTCTGCTACGCGTAGCCAGGAGCAAAAGCTATTTTCAGGGTCTTGACTTCTGGTGGATTCGCCAGGAAACTCCGGAACAGGCAAACCTTGGAGGCCAAAAAAGTACGGTCGGGAAGGCCCGACAGGCGCTCCCCTCTCGGATCGCTTTCTTCCTAAAGTCCGAGCGAAACGGCATGGACGCGGCGGCCGCTTGCCGAGATTCCGAGGCATACTGGATTACTGATTTGCTTTTCCAGGGCGGTAGGCGGTAGGCGGTAGGCTTATATCTTGTTTCTCCTGCTGCTACCCCATCCGTCGTTCACCGCATATCTCTTCGTGTTTTCTCGAAAAAAGTCCAAGCATCAGCCCAAACGGATCCGCGCCACCAGGAGCCGGCTTGGCGTTCCAGTTCCGATAGGCAAAGACGCTGGGGTTGGTTTTGATTTCGAACGACCCGGCCGTCGTTTAACGCCTCCGCCGTTCTTGGCCCCAACCACTAGGTCCCTGGCCTCATCTCTTCAATGTTCCTGACGTGGAACCTTCTTTCTGTGGAATAGAAACACAGTAACAGCTGCTTGACCTTAGCCTTTTTACATGAAATTATGCGCAAGAATCCGGGGTCGCCGGCTGCTGCAAGTGTGCCTGACTCGGGTGGTGCCCATCGTCTCCCATCATCGTCGCAGTTAGAAGAAAATGATCGCGCGGTCACATGGGATAGTGTCAATGACAACGAGCACAAACCGGTGTCTCGAAGGCGTTCCTCAATGGTAAGAAATGAAATGTTGCCATCGGGCCTTGGACGTATTAAAGGGCAAGATACCAATGGTAAATTTCGTGTTATCCGTATGAAACAGGCTTGCGATATGTGTCGCAGGAAAAAGATCAAGTGCGAACTCAAAGGCCGGAGCAAGGTCTGCGTCCAGTGTATTCAGCACAAGATGAGATGCGTCTTTAGCACGAGGAAGTCGAAGAGGGAGTCTCTCAAGAGGTACCGTCTCAGCAGCCCCGGAGCATGCGATACTATACTTGAGGGGCTGTCGTCACTGAGTAACTTTGATAGAGCACAACACATCAGATACCTGGAGACACGCTTGAAACAGGTCGAGTCTCTGTTGAAAGCTGCCGGTGTCCTTCCGCAGAACTATGTAGATGAGGAAATGGTTCTCGAGGATGATGAGCAGCTCGCGGAAGATGATGACGATGATGAACATGATGACGAAGGATATTGGGAAGATCCCGAGGCGCTGAAAGCACCTGAAGAGGGTAAAACAGCACTCCAGACTTCGGTGATGTGGAGAATCGTCGCTGATTCAGATATTGCCAACAGACATGGGGTCACGGGCTCGATCAGGATCACGGGTTTCGTCGGCCTCCCCGGAGGGCCATGCCTGTAGACATTCGCAGCACGCCTTCCTCCTCAGAACAAACAACAGAGGAGAGCCCCGCTATTTTGGTAGGCTCACCGTCGTCTTTTTCTCTACGCTGTTTCTCACTTTCAAGGACTTGCTAATGTAGCGCATTCCAGGTCGAGCCTCGTGTTTATCTATCCTGTCTGAAGAAGGTATCCGATGGATAAGAGCGAAGACAGGTGATAACAGCTTCCCAAACTCATTATTCTCTTCATTTTCAAACGACGACGCGTCGAGCTACTGGCGCCCTGATGTCTATCACGATCTCTTCGCTTCCCGTGTCTTCAAACCACTTCCACAGAGAGCGGAAGTCTTTTCCCTGTTAAAAGATTACTTTCGGACTGTTAACTTTCTGTTTCCCGTGTACCACGAGGGAACGTTCATGCGGTTGGTTGAATGGCAATATACTCAGCAGACATGCAACGATGCGGCCCGGTGGGCGAGTATCAATGTCATGCTTGCTCTGGCCTACAGGTACAGGCTGTCTAACAGCTTGCGTCCTGAAAGAGACAATGAGAGAGCCTGGATGTATTTCAAAAACGCCATGTCCGTCCTGACAGAACTTACATTACGTCGGACGGACCTCTTGAGCATCCAGGCTTTGTTGGGAATGGTATGTTATTATTCGGTAACTTTGACGGCATCTGATCGATTCACTGACGCCTCTCAAGACACTCTTTCTCAGAGGGAACTCTGGGGTTCAATTAGCTCTTCCCATCGTGACTGCGGCTATTCGATCCTGTCATCAACTAGGCCTTCACAGGCGGGTCACTCGCACGGATCTTTCCCCAGTTGAGCAAGAACAGAGAAAGAGGGTGTTTTGGATCGCTTACATACTGGATCAAAGGTAAAGCAGCTCCTTATGTTTTAAGTAAATGCCGTAAAGCTAAACATGATCTTACACAGTATCTGCATTCGCTCTGGGAATGCCCCAGCACAAGACGTTGACGACTTTGACGTGGATCTCCCGGAAGATGATCACGATGATGGATATACTTCGTCTGCGGATAATAATTGCAATATAGCCTTCTTTCGCCAGCTCTGTCGTCTCACCGTTATAAAGAGCCGAATATACGGAAAATTGTATTCTGCAAAATCTTTGACCAAGTCCTCACTTGAGGTCCACGCCACTGTTAAGGAGCTAAATGCTGAACTCGAAGAGTGGAAAAGGGACAACCCAGTCGATTACCAACTCCCCCAAGGAGCAGCAGACGCCGATAACCTGATGAGCATTTCTCATATCGGCCTTCAGCTTGCCTATTACAACTCTGTCATAATGATAAATCGAATCCCTCTCCTTCATGACTTCTTCTCTACGCCTCATCTAACAAACGATCCATGCAAGCAAAATACACACCCAAGGCCCCTCAGCGCCCAATCATCCTATTCAACCAATATCTGCGTGCAGGCTGCGAGAGACTCACTGAAACTGGTAACTACAATGCCTTGGGGAGACATAGCTTGGATCTGGTAAGTCTGCTGCACGATCTCAGTCACGACGGCTATGCTAACCAGACTCAGGTCTCTCCTATATTATCTCTTCCTTGCAGTTATTATCATCTTTATAAATATTCTACGGAATACCAAGCATCCGAAGTCCCGGGAGGACCTCCGATCGTTGAACGTGGCAGTGACGTTCTTTGCCACGCTTATTCCAGGGGACGGTGTATATAACAATGCCAGGTTTATGGCCAACATGTGTTCCGTGCTCGAGAGAATAGCGAAAATCGTTATCGAGAAGGAGGAGAAGGACCTCAAAGCCCGGAAAGCCAATCGAACATTGCTCAATGGGAAGAGATCTTCCATCCAGGCCTCACTATCCGACCAGCAGGACGCGGCGGATCATGCACCTGGCCAAAATGTCCAAGAGACAACTCAAATAGCGTCCCCCCTGGAGTCAGGAAGCGGAATCCAGGTTCCTAACATCGACGGTCTCTCGGCCATCAATTCCCCCGACTACGCCGCTCCAGAAAGCGCTCCGGATTTCAGCCAAGGCAATGTCTCAGTCAATGGTCCGACGCTAGACCTGGCACAAGGGGCAGTATCGTATGTCGAGCAATCAGCCGCCGCTGCGATAAACTACCCCTCGACGGCCACACCCGACGCATATCCCTTTTCCAACAACATGTTCGTGGCATCCGATCTGTGGCAGATTCCCCTGACAGCAGACTGGGAGCTACCGAACCAGTTCCCGGGAAGCGTATTCGCGCAAGGCTTTTCCGAGGGATACGGACCAGCAGCATTTGCTACGCCGGTGCCAGTCACAAGTGAGCAAACCGAGAACGGCGATGGCACTCGGTACATAAATAATGGCAGTATGTGGAACAATGAGTCCTGGAATTATGGTTACGATTTCTATCAGTGAGCACTATCAGGTTGGTCATCTGATTATCTTCACGTTCCCGTCCCATCGCCTTGGGTTGTCGAGAGACTATGTTCAATCCGTACGGAAACTTGTTTTACGGAGTCGCATGCACTCTCGCTCGATCGAAGAACAGGGTCACTATTGGAAACTCCTCATGATTGGACGAACTTCGAACTTTCGGCTTGGAAGCATCTCTCTCATTGCGCTTCAGACAGCGCAACCAGCTTCAATCGGCCAGATTCAGGAGGACTCAAATCGATATACATTACACACACGAACGACAATACGACTCTCAGTTAGAGTAGGTTGTTCAGATGTACATATCGCATCTCACCAAACCATCCTCTGGACGAGTGAGACGGTTCAACCACATAGTGGTATAGGGTAATGCAACTTGCGCAACCTAGAGAAACGCCATTCTCATGCATATACAGTACATACATACGAGAGGAGACTCTCGATGAATTATATACACTTCATGAGATACCAAGAAAACTTTCATAATGAGCCCCACACAAGAGGGGAAAAAATCCACAAACTGTGCACTCATACACAAATATCTCCGAGTCTCCAAATCCTCACATCTCCATCCCATCAAAGCTACTCAGACCTCAAAATTCCTGCTGCCACATAAATTAATAAGCAACAGGGCTTGTGGTTTAGTGGTATAATACCCCCTTAGCATGGGGGTGGTCCGGGGTTCGATTCCCCGCGAGTCCAGCTTGAAGAGTCCCGCTTGGCCGGATCTTCCTTTTTGAACTTTTCCCCATCATCTTTTTGCTGGTGGAGTGGGGCTGATAGCTCCCGTTCAGTTCCGCTGAGATTCCGCGAGGATGAGGGTGTGATATGAGCAAGTACAGGAACTGTGCGTATTAGGCAAGAACTGCAGACGTTCGTTCATGAAGTGAGGAATCTCGATCCTGCAAGACCTTTTTCACTTTGTTAAATGGTATATACGCCATGCCGGCCATGCCAACGGGAGAAGCGGATGGCTTTTTCCCCTTTCAGTGACAAGTCTTGGCGAAATTGATTATTCCTACTGGGGCCTCCTCACTCCCAAGTTCCTCTTTCTCACGGGATTAGCCAACAAGTTCAGCGTTTTGACAACCGGTGATCTGGGTAAAATAAGAGCTGATGTTCGAATCTGCTATCACTCCCAATGCAGACTTCCAAAGGCCCTTTTTTTGTTATATCCTATGTGCAACCGAGCAAGAAAGGACAGCTTGGATCCGACTCGACTCGACTCGACTCGATACGAAAGCTATGGCTCTGTTCGACCATAACAATTATGCTGCAATTGAGTCCATGCAGGACTTGCAGTTTGGAACGTAGATAATGTACGTGATCAGGAAGTAGTATATGCAGGGAGGGTATGCTGTAGATAGATTGGTACCAATTGATGAGTTCATAGCTCCCTAATTTAGTATATGACAGCAGTCTGTAATATCCTGACAAGACAAATGGAGGGGCTATTCACATATTTCCATTGCGAGTCCTCTGGTGAGTAGGCAGTTTCTAGTAACCTCTAAGCTCCTGACGAGAAGTTACGTGTATGCGAACAGCTTGGTATTATTATATTACTATATATGTACATACAAGATCCCACAAGAACTGAAAACGGAATGCTTCTTCATTGCGGGTAGCTCGAGCGAAGGGCATCATCTCAACATGGGTTCTGGTTATATTGCTCATTGAGATCCTTGCTGATGATTCCGGCATCGACGGCCTCTGTAAACAAAAAGCATCTCCGTCAGTATCCCAATCCACAACGTAAAGCAGTTAATTGGAAAAGAAAGACTTTACGAGACTCACTCTTATAACTCCACATCTCCTCATCCCTCAATACCGCGTCCGTCTTCCACGTCCAAAACACCCACCCGTCCAGCTCCTCGTACCGCCTCTGCTGCGCCGAGAACCACCGCGAGTACTCGGCCGCGTGGGCCGGCATGGGCGTGAAGGTCCCGTTTGTACCATTGCTGTTGGTGTTATCCGTCTGCCAGAACATCAGACTCCACTCGCCCACGATCTTCGGGCTGACGGACGACTGGCGGTCGTCGGAGCAAGCGAGGGAGACCATGTCGGGGATGGAGGCGGCGTTGCGGACGAGGTAGGCTTCGTAGTTGTGGTCGTCGAAGAGGAGGTTTTGCTTTTGGGTCGAGTTGAGAGAGCGGGTGGGATTGCCGCCGGAGTCCCATTTGTCGTCCTGGACAGGTGATTAATATATATACCGTAGTATGACAAAGTTGGCTTTCTTCAACTCACCATCATCATGATATGCAGCTGATCCCCCTCCGCCACGCCCAGCGACTTCTCCTTCGCCCGGATCCGGTCCACAGCCGAGGGGTAGTAGTGTTCCACCATCCACGCCGTCTGACCGTTCTCCGTGAGCTGCAGGGGCTCGTTGATGATCTCCAGCGCGCCGACGTTGCTGAAGGCGTCGCTGGAGTGGACCTTCTCGACCATCCATTCGAGGAACTCGTAGGCGCGGCCGGAGTGGTAGTCGGATAGGTAGAAGTAGGGCTGGTCTGCCCACTAAAAACGAACAAACATGAGTTATCGATGAGGATTTTTTTTCTTCTTCTGAAGCAGATGCCTCTTCTCTTTGTCAACATGTAGGTACTGTGCTGTACTTACTCTGCCGGTAAATGGCTGCTCCTTCTGCTGAGCACCAGGCATGCCGTGGAGATCGATGATGATGTACATCCCAGCCGCAGTAGCCCATCTGCACACATTCTGCAAGTCCTCTATGGCATTATTCTTGGGATAGTACTCGTCGTCAGCAACGAGGTCCTCCTTCATCCAGAACCCGACCAGGATCTATACAGTAAGCAATCGACAAGGTCAGACATGGATCCAACTCTGCAGGACGGACGACAGCAATATATATACCCGAATCGTGTTCAACCCACACTCAACCATCGTGCTGATATCCTCCTCCGTGATCCACGTCTGCCAATGCTTCTTGAAGACCGCATTCGCAGCATCCTGTCCCAGTCCCTGCACACAGTCCCATTCGCTCCGGTACTGGTTGCCGCTGGAGTCCTTGCAGCCCATCATATTGACCCATTCACCGTACGCCATCCATGGCTCGACGATGAAGTGGGAGCCCAGATTGACGCCTCGGATCTTGGTGGTGTTTCCGTTTGTAAAGGCTGACAGGCTGCGGCTTTGGTCGGTTGGGAGCCAAGCCTTGACGAGGCTGGTGCTCCCTCCAAGGAGCAGGAGAAGGGATGTCACGAGATGCATGGTGCTGTTTGGCAACAATAGAGCAAAAGAATGGCAGCACCTCTCGATGAAATGGAGGGGAGCTGCAGGAGGAGGAAAGCGTCCTGGCTGGCTAGGAGAGTCGACGCCATAATTTATTAGAAGTTCTGGCCGTCTGGTTGTCTGAGCCCCAGTCCGTAAAGGGGCTCCAGAATAATTCGACAATATGGAGAAAGAACACGCCAAGGCGCATTTCCGGAGGAATTGAATCTGAACACACCTGATGGGGGCGGAGAAATCGATGTATAAGAACAATCGACCAAAGAAACGACGACATCTAGGGACCACAGCTCCCCATCATCACCAAATGAGAAAGCATCGAGGTTTCAGATACTTGATGAAGCCGTATGGGATTGCGTGGCCAGACTCAACTGAAAGCTTTTAGTGAGGTTACGTCGGAGTCGTCCAGGCAGGTGTCCAAGATACTCGAGGGACTGTTTTCGGCATAGCCACAGCGGAACAGGGCGCTCTTCAACACTTCGATCCCGGGAACAGGACGAGACAGGACAAGATGTTGCCGGGACCAGGGGCTGTACAACCCCTGTTTGTCCTCGGGTTAATATTTCTTCGAAGAAAGTTCCTCGTCACGTACAGCGTCGCGTGGACTTAATTAACAATGTCCATCGGAGATCACTATATCCAGATCAGGGCTGAGCAGAACTCCGCCCCACCCAGCATTCCAGATAGGAACCCTTCCAATGAATCACCTCGGTGCTGTTTCCCCGACTGCTTCGTATCACTTCTCGATCCTGTTCGGGCTTGTCATGGCAGCATTGACTCGCATCGCTTTCGTCGTCAGCGGACTCAATCTCCGATAGTACTGTACAGTACTTCGCATGGCTCGGGAACGGATTGCCAAGGATTAAACAAGGTGTCCACCGTAGACTGGAGACAGATTATATAACATTCTTCGCTATAGATAGAACGAATTTAACTGGGTACCAGATTTCACATTCTCTAGTCAGCATGTCAGGTTCTTTCGCAAGTATCAGGAGCATAGGATATAGGTAAGTACTTTATCTGCAACCTCGGGTGAGTTCGAAGGAGCAATACTTAAGTATTATCTAATTATACCTACCTCTTTTTGAGATGATGTTACAGGCACAGGTATAATACTAATACTGCAGCTTGCAGGAATAGATATGTATCATATGCAGCAAAAAACACGTCCGCACCAGCATAGAAGGGCATATAGCATGACATTCAAACAAGATATACCAATAAGATCATCATATGCAAAATAAATGCGTAAGCTATGGGATTTCATAAGCGTTCCTCCGTTGCAGACAGGCAGGGAAGAATGGCAAAGTGACTTTCATCAGAGACACCGCTCGTTGCCTTTGATAAGATATTCTCATCTTCAGACACGCTTCGGAGGGACATCGGTATATATTCAAAGCAGAGGACCGGCTCAGAACTGCTTCGAGAAGAGAACCTAATGTTTGTACTAGAAAAATGTTAGATATTGGTCCACCGCATACAGCACGTCGAATCGACTCACCCTGAATTCTCGGTTCTGCAGGTCAGTTAGGTCCAGGAATTCGGAGTTCTCCTGGTGCTGCAGACCCTCCTTATTGTTATCGCGTCGTCGGTTCTCCCACATGTAGTAGAACTTAAGCAGCAGCGTGAAAACGATTCCCACCGATACCGTGGCGACGATCGCGATCTTAGCGGGAATGTATTCCGGTTCATCCTCATTCCGAAACGTCAACGGGCCCAGGATGTTACCCAGACAGAAAGCCATCAACAGGATAGCGTTCATCGTGACTTTCTTGGTATGACCGGCGACGTTTGCGCCCGCCAGGGAATACATGAGCGGCAGAGAAGCGCCGACAAAGTTGGTCAGGTAGTTTCCAGCAAGTTTGGCGGCACCCATATCGTCACGGGAGAACGCCATAAGACAGCCTCCGAGTAAACCACAGATTAATATACCGATTACGCAGATACAACGTTGGTCGAATTGGCCAGCGAGATAGGTGCCACTTAGAACACTGATAACAGTCACAGCGCCACCAGGTATAGTGAGCAGCTCAGTCTCCTTGGTGGTGAAGCCGAAGCCTTTGATGATCAGAGCGGAAAAGCTGCTGATGGCAGCATTCGGAACGTTTATCGCAGTCACGATGATCATAATGAAATAGGTCTGTGGGTCCTTCCACACCTCGAGGAATTGATCCATTTTGAAGTGTTTGTTTTCGATACCGGTCTTGTTCTCGCGGAGACGCTCGATGGCCCAGACCTTCTCCTCATGGCTGAGGCGCGAAGTCATCGGGTTGTCAGGAAGGAATAGCATGACGATGATTCCCGTGGCGATAGTAATGAGCCCGAATATCAGAAACATGATCTGCCAGCCGTGGAACCTGTCTCCGGTGTAGAAAAGGAGTCCGTATGCGACGAGAGCACCCATGATAGAAGCCGTTCCCGTCCCCACGTACCAAAATCCCATGCGCTTTGGCTGCTCTTCACTGGAATCAGCATTCTTCCGTCTTTGAATGGTTGGAAACTCTTCGCATACCGTCTCTCTTGTACCACATCGAAGTTATCAATATGAGCCTGCTTTTTCATTAATGGACGACCATATCTATAATGTGAAGGAAAGCTGCACTTACGAGGGCGCAACAGCACTTTCAAAACAGCCCAGGAGCACTCGGAGTGTCATTAACCCGCCAAAGTTCTTCGCGGTGCAGTTCAACGTTGTCATAAGCCCCCACAGTGTGACTAAACAATTACTGTGAGCTTTAGGGCCAAACAGAGAGGGAAGTGATGTAAACAGCATGCTTACCATTGAAACCTAGATACTTCGCGGTAGGGAACCGTTGCATTAGATAGCCCGTGGGAAACTCGAAGAACAGATACGTGATGTAAAACGCCAAAGCCAGGTAAGAGAACTGGTTGGTGTCCATCTTGGTATCTTCAAGCAGGCCCATGACTGATGCATAATTGACTGTAGAGTATGTTAGTTATACTAGTCGTGGTAGCATTAAACGCAATGATCCGGCCTCTTCGTACTCAAGACTTTGTCCAAATACTGCAGGTTGTAGCAGCCCCACATCAGAGGCATGATCATCCAGTCGATCTTTCGGACAAGTTTCTTCTCATCCAGCTCGGACATCTCAGCTGTCCCTTCTGCCCGAAGGAATTCGAGCGCTGCGTCCACCTTGCCGGAGGGCAGAGCGCCCTGGGTTGCTTCGACGTCGCATCCATTGGTGCTGATGGATGGACTAGCTTTCTTCTCTATATCTGGACTCCCCATCCTGTGGACCAACAATTAACAGATAACTGCAAACTCCTTAATCGCGGGTCCAAACAAAAGGAGGCCAGAGAACGATGCAGGAACGCGATCAAACGAAAAAGAGATCGAGCGCAGTCACCTCTTCATATATGAAGAAAAACAAAATCCCGATACATCGGAGACGATAGGGACAACCGCCTCAGACTTCAGAAGACTTCTTCTTGTTTTTTTTTGGAGAGACCTGTTTTGCATGTATACCATGTGGCTAGCGCTATCGCCAACCAATCGATAGCGGTTGGGAGCGCTGACTAGCTTCCCCCAAGATCTTAGTGTCTGATATGACCAGAACCTGCTGGTAAGTGAAATATCAAGTGCGAGATATGTGGTGATAAAGAATCTCAAGTACCGCTGCGTTGAGCCCGAAAGAAGCAGGTCATGGTAGGTGCTCAGCGCCCATAAGTGGGGAAGGACAGAAGTAGTACCGTATATCTGATATCTGATAGCAACTCCAACCTGCCAACGTTCATCCCAGCTCCTTATCAGCCGGAACCTGCGCTATCGGCATGGCTCCCATTGGCGACTATCACTGCAACATCCCAAGGACCTTCCAAACAGGATCGTCGGGAGATTGCCGACAAGATACCCCATGGAGATACTGACCCCGATTTGGGCACATGAGCACTTCCCAGATCAGAAGCTGTAGTTGTGAAATGCTAGAAGTATATCAGCAACAGTTGTTATCTCGATCGATGCAATTTCCGCGACCGATGAAAAAGGAAGGTATCTGCAGAGGAAATGGGCCAAGTACCAAGTGGCTCGCTGTCTCGACTCGTGCCTTGGCCATCGACTCTTTATCACTTGGAACACAGCGTATGGCATGCTGATGCACAAAACTTTCTGCTCCATCACATATCGCCAGAGTTGTTCTTGAATGGCCAAGAAGCTATGGGCTGGGTTCGTCCGAGGGCGGCTGGAAAGAAAAGTGTCGCAAGACACGTCTGAGCAGGTGAAGAGGAAATATGTGCACTGGGCGATCCCGGCAACGAAATGGCAACAGAGGAAGACCTGATGGTAGTGGACACGCCTGGTAGAAGCCTGCTTCGCGTTAGCCGCCCAGAGTTAACTGCGCCACCAATCTCGACGCCATGATAGAGACTATTATCTCTGCGATTTCTGACGAATGCTTCGTGACTTTTCCAAGAGATTTTTTCGAAGATGGTCAGAATTCAATGTCCATCGCATCATATAGGACTACCCCGCTCTGCAGAGTGCACACCGTGAGCCACCGACGAGTGCCATTCCGCTTCAACATCCTTCGCTGGGAAGTTGTCAACAGAGGAGTTCCACAAAGCATTTTCAGAAGTGAAGCATAAGTCTCGTCTGCTCGTCAGTACCTTCAGCACAGAGGAAATATTGCCAGCAATCTCAACCCTGCGTCCCGGAGGGAAAGAAAAGAGGACACAGAATCGAATCGCCAGCACAAAACCCAACACCAGCATCAGGCACCCCGTCCCTTCCGCTCCGCGCCAGGCGCCCGAGGTCCTCACGTCCCCAACAAATTGAGTCGACGATGTTGATGAGACCCAGCGCACTGGAACCATGGATTCAAGCATCGTCACGATCGTCATCACCTGCCAGAAACGAACAACCCCGTTCCTTTACCCCGCGGCGGGGAAGCACCAGACGAGGAGTGACGTGATTGCAGATGCACAAAAGCAAGCGACAACTGGCAGAGTCCACAATTCCGGAGGAGATACCCCGGGGGGTATTACGCGCGCTGGATGCGGGCCTCCGCTCCCCCCTTCCGCAATCCGTATTCGCAGCCCTTGCCAATAACCCGTGACTGACTCCGCTCGTCCTTTTCGCTCCAGCTCCACCAAGATTCAAGCTCACGCTCGGCTCCACTGACAGCTCGCAGGCGAACACCAGACGGGACACACTGGGTAACATCCGTTTTAAGAAGCTGAACGCCTGAAACCCCGACCCAACCAACGCCAACGCCAAGTATCCAAACCCCGTCCTGGTCCCCGAGATGGCGTGCTCCGCTCCGCCGAGCCGAGAAAAAGGAAGAGAAGCGGTTGTGTGGGATGGTACCGTCAGTAGTACCTAGAGTACTGGTCACAAGCACGGGCTATTCCCTATTCTATTACCAAAGAAACACCCTTCCATCCCGCGAGGAGCCCGGGCGGGTCCTGGTATTGCTGATTTGAATTGTTGCTTGCAGATTGCAGGAATAATGAGTTCATGTGTTGCGTTGAGGCGGCCCGTTCTTGCATGAGTGGTAATACGTGATTTGTTGGGCCTTTGCCAAGTTTCTGCGTGTGTCCGGGCTTGTCGTTGAAGGCTCGAAGGGTCTTTTCGATTCGTGGACAGCTGGAAATTTTGCTCCTGACCTCTTGGCAACAGCACTTGCTGTGCAGGTATGACCGGTGCTTTGCAGACATGACAAGGTAGGGGATGTGAGACTTGAGCAAGCTGCGCAGTAGGAGGACTGCATGGTTGTCCGAAGATACTACTGTTTGTGCATGAGACTACAGTGAGGGAACCGTGTGGAACTAAGGCCAGGGTTCTGCTCTGCTCTCGATCCCAAGATCTAAATCGTGAGCCCTATCTGCAAACTTGCCTGGGGCAGAACAGTAGGAACACTCCGGGAAGAACTAGATTTGAATGATACCAATATCTGCAATTGAAAAATGGACGGGCATTATTATCAGCCTCAGCATATAAACCTGCCTATCCTGTGTAGTCGAAGCAAATAGTGAGAAGAGAAATGGATAATCGAATGAGCACCTAGGCTACCTTAACACGGTACCTACTCAGGTAGCGAGTTCTGCGCTGGCTGCCATACAAGGCAAGCAAGCAGGGAAGGTATATTAGGGGCCTACCTACCTGACTGTGAGTGAAGGAAAAAAAAATCAATTAAAAAATTCTGGAAGCAAAAGTAATCGACTGTAATCGATTAGAACCATTCGTCTTTATTACCTGATCTAGATCTAGATCTTTGAAACGTTGACATTGAGTCATCGTCCACTATCTAGGTAGAGTAGGTTAGGCACCTAACATAGTGTACTGTACATAATGAACAGTGCTGAAAAGCAAAGACAAGGGGAGGAAGAATAAAGCTAGCCGGCAGGGAATCTATTTAGACTATTTAACAAATCCCTTTTGTTTGTCTATAGGTATTTATAGGTAAGATGGGTAATTGCATCTATTAATTAGTTAGCATCTCTGACAGACTTGCAGACCAGCTTCGAAAGAAAGAAAAGGAAGAAGAGTCTTTCTTGTCTTTTCGATCTACTACCGATCTGATCTGACCTGCATCAGGTCCTGCACATACAAATGAGTACAGTTAGTTAGATAGGTACAGTACAGTACCTGCATATAGAACCTGAGCTGAATGAACAATCAACATCCCAAATTAAACCCTATCTAACAAACATGCTGTACTGTACTATACTACCTACCGACCCAGGTGCTCACTTTGCTTTTGTTTTTGTTTCTGTTTCGTCCACGTCCACGTCCACAGTATGAACAAATTCCAATCTACCTAAGATAGATCCCTACCAGATAGATCTCCTATACAGTACATCTTTGGGATGGAACCTGCATATGCAATGTAAAATGAATAGAAAAGAAAAAAAGGTCCTTTTGATAATCGCTTCAAACAACCACCATACATACTGCATACATATGCTCTGCAACAGATCCATCGGATCGGACCGGACTTGATTTGTGATTACTGTGACGGCGTGGCAAGAAGCTATATAAGCGAGAGCAATACGAAGCCGTTGGCTTCGTATCCTAGTCTTTTGCCGGTAGTGCAGCGGTTTGGCTCCTAGAATGCTCCCTAGAAGCCACTCCGTGACAATTACCCTTCTTGGCCCTCAGGCACTGTACAACATACAGACCTGTACATGTACACTACATACGTACAGTGTCCAGGATAATCCCTGTAAGACGTGTATGAATGATAATATAATGACAAAAATAGATATCAGTTAATTCATTCCCCTGGGGTTCATTTATCATTTATTCCCTACTCACTCTGCCTGTCATTTCTTGTCGATTCCGTTGTCGACTCCAGAGACACGCATCCATCATGCCGGGTCATTGACACGTCTTGCGCCAAGCACGCGTAAAGATTACTTTAGGTTTGAATTGATGATGGATTAGAACTCCGTTCAGCATGCTGCATTCGCACGCTGTGTGGAAGCGTCAACCGGGATACCCCCTGTCTACCTAGGTAGGTAGGTACCTCAGGTACCCAGGGGTATGTATGCAAGTACGATCTAAAACTTACAAGCTCCTGATCGGGATCTTCAAGTCCGTATGGCTATCATGTAAAAGCAAATAATAGTTGTTTCCATTCCAGCCCGGTTCCTGCTGCGAAGATATGCATATCATGATGCATAGCAGTGCTACCCTGTAGTTACGGAAGTACTGCTGACTCAGGCATCCGGCATGCCATGACCTTCGTTCCACCGGGCCGGCATGCCTAGCAGGTTTTCCATGTGAGACAAATTATATTTTAAATCGAGAGCACTGACTCCTACTGACCCAAAGCACTGAGCCAAGCAGAAGGTTATGTGTACGCAGTACGCAGTCTGCGTAGTAGTAGTGCTAGTAGTACGGAGTAGGAGGTCCTCCAGGCCGTAATTTCAGACGCGGAGAATGTCGTGGAAACGCTTGTTTCATTAATCCCAGGGGCCATCATAGCTAGGATAATCATAATGCCAGGTATAGGGATGTAGATGTGCCAGTCAATGCCATGCACTAATCTCAGGCATACAGCACGGGCGCCCACTAGCCCCCAACCAAGTATACTCCTCCGTACGGAGTCGATGACACGTCGTAAACCTAGGGCTTCGGGGTGCGGAGAGTCCGGAGTCCGGAGTTAAAGATTATAAACAACAATTGCCTGCAGGGATCAGGCCGGGGCTGGCTGGTTGGCGGCGACCCGAGGCCCGAGGAGGGCAGGTGCTGAACAATCCTGCCGCAAGCTCTCGAGGCTCAAGCGCGTCGGTTCCGTGCGAAATGACGACTAAAAACAAACAAAACGGCCCCGTTACCTGCAGAGTTTGAAAGTAGCTCGAAAGGATGAACAAGGTAGCAACTTAGAATCTGATGCCGAGATATCCGGCGAGGACTTGGGCACGTCGTCACGCTCGACTTCTCCATACTCCGTAGATTTCAGGGCAGATCGCTGGAGAAAGATTTGATTATTTGGGGTACGGGGAAGATGATCCAGATCATCGTGTCTCAAAGTTAAGACACATCTTTGTCTCTGCGGGGATTGAGGAGCCCCAGGATTCCAGGAGAAATCAGAACAAAAGCAACCGAGCTCACGTGTCGAGAAACCGTTGAGTCTCGAGACACGGGACGCAGCCATTATTGGATGACGACAGGGATGCTGATACAGACGCTCCTCGTTTTGCCAAAATTAACATTACCGTGTCCTACAGCCGAAGACGGGCTATTCCAGGCTCTTGCAGGCCGTGGAACCCATGGCCAAACCCAAGCTTTTGAGGCCAGCTGGACTGTACGCAGGGTGAGATGAAGCTCTCCGCCCTGTTCAGGGCGCTTCGGACAGAAGGATAAATGTGGGCCAGCCGCCAAGTCACGGGGGACCCAGTCAAGACTCTTTCCAGAACCCACACGGCCCAGAGGAAGAAAGAACGTTCGACGAACACTGTCGCCGGGGTGGCGGTTTCTCCGCCGCGCCACAGGGTTCTGCTTACTTACCAAGGCGTGCAGACTGGGCGGCTCTACGCGCTTGGAAGAAATGACGTTCTTGGCTTATTGTCTACATTCCGTCCTGTCAAACGGATCTGGAGAGATGCCATCCGGGGAGGAGTCAGAGTTGAGGCGGACTCCCTCTTCACACAGGCGGGGCTGGAGAGGCATACGCAGCAAAACGGGAACGGCGGTCGCTCTGTGTGCAGCTACCCACGGTCCCACTGCCCAATTTAGGCTTTCTGCCCCATTCTCGGTGACTCTTGCAGACAGCAGCGAAGGGCCTGGCCAGTCATTCTTCAGGATTACGTGACGCCATACCTACCAGACACGGAGCACAGTGCTGCGGTTACCGGCCGTCCCTCGACCAGTGACATGCGGAGAGCTGCTCTGTTCCGCGGGAGGACTCTCTTCATCATGTAAGCCAGAGCTGACCGTGAGTCAAGAACGGCAGGAAAGGGCGTCGGAGTCGGCCTCCAGATCTGCCGCGACCTCAGAGCTACCTAAGGTCACTGTATGTAATAGTAATCCTGCACGGCGCGCCTGTGCGAGCTTCAGAGAGCTCCTACTAGCAGAGAGCACCGCCGATCGCCTCAATCTAGGTTGCTCGTGCATGAGTCCCGGTCGATCCTCTGGTCTTGGTGCTGCTAGTTCGCGCGGTTCTGCAATGCTGCAACGTTCATGCCGGGAAAGGATCAGAGAGGATCAGAAACAGGAGCACCAGTCCCGTGGCCGACGTCGCTTCCAGCGCTGGGGAACCTCCACCGTAAGGGCGGTGCAGGTTCAACCAGATAAGACGAAAAGCGTACATCACCACTGGCAAGCGTGCTGATCCATTCCAACCGCCAGACCGCTTGGCCGGGGTCATCTGCGCGGAGCCGGTTACTAAGGATCTGAAGCGCCACCGAGGCCGTTCCACGAGCCAGGAGCTAGGCTGCCGTGTCGGCGACCAGCAGGCTCTGCGGCAGAGCAGCTTCTCCTTCCCCTGTCCTTCTGCATCTTCCCCAGATATCCGCCCCAAACTCCATCCGGTCAAACTCCCCACCATTTTCCCCAGGGTCCTGCAAAACTTCCTTTCGACCTGGCCACTCTCCGTCGCTCCAGCCTGCCCAGCGACTAGCTCTGCCCTATTCGCCCGGAGAGGCTCCTCTTTTCCCCTCCTCATCTGCCGCCAATCGAGCCCGTTCTTGACGGCCACCGCTGACTCGACTCCATTCCAGTACGGGGTACGATTTGGATCTCTCCTCCCGTTAGCCTTTGCGCTCTGGCCACGGCTTATATGATCGCGGCGTTATCCCCGTCAGGTCTGCTGTTCTTAAAACGCTCCCTGTCTCTCACCCCAGCAGGGCCCAAAGTCATTCCGCTCCACTCCACAGCCAAACCTTAGGTACCTTAAACACGGGCTGTTCTCCCAAACACGGTAAGCACCCTGCGTCTTCCACCCCTTTCCTCTTGTACTACTCTTCCTTCACCGAGAATTTTCTTTTTCTTCTCTTTCCCTCCTCCCTGTCCTCTCCAGAGTGCACGACTGCTTCACTAGCTGCGTCTGTGCTCTGTTCTGTTCTGTTCGAACTTCATCGCTGCCCAGTGAAAATTCTTCGAACGGTCGCATCAATTGATCAAAGGCCAATTGTCTGACTCTGAGCCGGATTCCTAGACAGATCGAACAGCAAAACAATCATGTCCGCAGAGCAACAGAACCACGGCCTTGAGAAGGACGTCTCTGCCGGCTCGGCCGGAGACGCGACCCGCGACTCGGTCAACGGCCCTGGAGTCACGCACGAGATGTCCCACGAGGAACAGGAAGTCGCCCGCGCGGCTGCCCGTTTCGGATACGGCCCTCTGGCGCACGTCAACACCAAGGAGGCACGCCTGCCGGCCTTCGGAGGTGAATTCCAGCCGGGGCTATACCGTCCGGTCGAACACCGCAAGTTCGCCAACCCCGCTCCTCTGGGCCTCAGCGCTTTCGCCCTGACCACCTTCGTGCTGAGCTGTATCAACATGGGCGCCCGTGACATCACCAAGCCCAACATTGTCATCGCGCTGGCCTTTGCCTACGGTGGTCTGGTTCAGCTGCTTGCCGGCATGTGGTACGTATGAATACAGCCCATTGACAGGAGTCCCCGCTAACCCTGTTCCACAGGGAAATGGCTGTTGGCAACACTTTTGGTGCCACTGCTCTGTCCTCGTACGGTGGTTTCTGGATCGCGGTCGGCATTGTCCTCACCCCGGGTGGCTTCAAGATCGAGGAATCCCTGATGGGCAAGGATGGCGACCTGACCATGTTCGCTAACTCTTTCGGTCTGTTCCTCATGGTGAGTGGTCTCATATCCACCGTCGCTCAAGCGCCTCAGCGGCTAATTTCTCCATCCAGGGCTGGTTCATCTTCACCTTCATCCTGTTGATGTGCACCCTCAAGTCGACGGTCGCCTTCTTCTCCCTGTTCCTCACTCTGGACATTGCCTTCCTGCTGCTCGGAATTGGCTACATCCTCCATGACGAGATGGGCAACCCCAAGAAGCCTGTCATCATGGCTGGAGGCTTCTTCGGTCTGCTTGCCGCGTTCCTCGCGTGGTACAACGCCCTGGCGGGTATCGCCGATACAAGCAATAGCTTCTTCATAATCCCTGTGGCCCACTTCCCATGGTCTGAGACCGGCCGCGAGCGGAGACTGAAGACCGAGCGTGAGATGGCTTAAATAAACATCCTCGCGAGGCGATAGCCCCACTCCGATCGATCGGGGTTGGAGGGTTGTACGGCGACTGCCGGGTGATGCTTTCCTATCTCTTTTTTCAGATACCCATAGTTCTTTTCATCCTGCTGTAGTCGTTGACGCAATCGTCACCGGCGAACTGTCGTTATATATGTAAAAAAATTTTTTGCCCGGTTTGTCGGTCTCGGATGAGATTCGGATTTTGTTCGTCATTTAGTTGCTTTCCGTATCCAGCCTGCCAACGAAGAGACCGTTAATAACCGGGTAACCTGTCGGTGGTAATATCATGCATTCTCCCAAAAGACTAAAACCCCCCAACGCATTCAATTTTTTTTCGTTCGAGTGCGGTCGTTTTGAGAGTTGAGGCGAGGAGAGTTAGATGGTGTGCACATATACATGTACTTACTTTCTTTCTTCCCATCCGGGCCCTCTTTAATAACACTTTTGAATCAAAAATTCTTTTTTTGAACGATGTCATCGCGCTTTCTCATGATCCACCGTGTTGCGTGTCGTGTCGGATGCCGCTGTTGAGCAGTAGTCCAAGTCCAACTCGGTTTCGGGTACCCAGAGCGCGCCGTAGTAGTCGATCCGATCCGGATATCGGCATGGCTGTCAAGGGTCGGTCTGTCTGTCGGGTGGTAGTGAGCGGAGCGGAATATCTTGCAGCGATGAGCAAACGAGGTTGATGTCGTCCGGGACCGCGGGCTGCGTACAAGGAAGGCTCGGGACGGGGCCCGAATTCTGCCGCAAGACGTTGAAGGGTCCGCGGGCTAGACGAGCAGAAGACAGCTGGCTGGCTGGCTGCGCAACAGACCTAGTACCCGATCTACCTCTGCGCGCCTTGGTGCCGGATGGATGGACCAAATTGAAAGATGAACGAGTCGCGTCGAAGTGTTCCGAAGTAGAGCTGCTGTCTGTCCTCTGTCCTGGATGTATACTATATGTAGACCAGACAGAACAGAAAGAACCCGCTGCCCCGTTAGTATAGATGGTAAGTAAGTAGCCTTGCTTTCTTTCTTCGAGTCAATAAGTCAGCTGTCTGTCTGTATGTGTGAATGAAGCGAAGCACGCGAGTCCAAGCTGTCGAGGTGAAGTGGAAGTAAGCAGTCCGCTCTCCGTATAGTAGTAGTAGTAGTAGTAGTAGCAGCAATATAGCAGGTGAGACCGCCCTCCGGCGTGGTCACCACCCGCGGAGAAGGAGAACAACAGGAGTATGCGGAGAGTATAGGAAGAGAAGAAGAAGAGGAGAGAGGGAGGATCAACCTGGGGTATGGGGAGTAAAAAGAATGAAAAAAAAAGCTATGACCTTCCCACGAGGGTCCCTTTTTTTAAAACAACTATGGAGACTGGAGAATGTACCTCATGGGTCCTGTCTCCATACACCGTATGTAAGATATTATTATTATAACCCAAGGCCCCAAATCCCGGGGGTAAATCGGGGGGCTCCAGTTGTAACCTGCATGAGATGGAGGGGACCCATAGTTATAGTTCTGGATACCGATGCCCATTCGTACGTACGGAGTAGGGCCGCAGCGTGCAACCGCTTCAGGTACTCGGCTTGCTCGGGCCAGGTTGGTTGGCGCAGGCGTTAGCTGGGCAGGTGTCGTTCAAGTGCCGAGTTTGCTCCGGGCGGGAACAGCCCCTTGAACCGCCTAACAGCCACCTATGAAGGTGCCTAACGGGCCGCAAGCTGAGACGCAGGCTCCCTTCTCGGCAGTCTCTCGGCGATCGACGTGGGCCACTTTAGGTTGGTTTCGGCGACCCGGCGGGGGAATCTCGGTGCTTGTACCTGGATTGACTCGGTGGAGGCGCCTGATTGGTTGTGATGGTCGGTTGTTGTGGAGCTTCCCGTGGTCCGGTGGAGAACTGGGATCGCTGCTACCCGCTGCACTTGCTGCAGGTCAGCCGCGACTGCATGGATGATGACAGGGAAATCGGTTCTTGGGACGTCTTGGTATGATTCATGATTCATTCCGTTTGCAGGGATGATGGAGGAGAGAAAAATTTTTGTTACGAACCTCCAGGACGAAGGTGGCCGGTGTTTCTCAGTCGGTTCTAAACTCTCGGGGGAACTCGGGATCGGGCCGGCATATCGTCTAGTCGTCGCCTTATCCCTATCTACCCTATCGATGAGCTCACCCTTCCTGGGACTGTTGTGTTTGTGAATGCGACTTGAATTCTATCGCTGAGACATTCGTAACGAGTATCCTGACCAGGTTTGAATGTTATTGAATAATGTCAATGCGGTGTTTTGCGGCCTTTTTCGTGGGTGGAGTGGTACGATATAGTTCGGCATCCTCCGTACGGGCATCATACCTAACCACAGGCATGCAAGTGCTTGAATCATAGGTCCGACCGTTGTTCGTAACTTTGTAACGTCGTACCCTGAGGCTGTATCTTGCGGGTTAGTGTCCAGGTGGCTCTTGGCCCTTGGGCTTTCCTATGGGGCAGTGTGGGCTTTTCGGGGTCCGAATCACACAGGCGAAAAGTCTTGTCTTGTCTTCGTCTAGATGGGAAAGTAAAAGAGAAAAAAGGCACTGTAGGAGCTTGGCTGTGGCGACCTTAGGTGGCCTTATAATATCGATGCACTTTCTCTACGACTGTAGAGTGACTGTTATTTCTTCTTTTCTTCTGATTCTGCATAGCGTGTAGATCGCTTGCAGGTCCTTTCGTAAATCCAGGAGTCGCTGGTGCATGCCGTTAGTAAAAGCTAGGTATCTGGGTAGCCGTTGTAACCAACCTACCTTACCCAGAAAGCGCAGTACGGTGCGTACTACTAGATTAAGTATACCCAGCGTACACCCATAGGTAACTAACCACGGCACGGTTTCCACGATCTTCGAAAGTCGAAAACCGCTACGTAACTGCCCACAGTCCAATTTGACCAGTTACTCTGTAATTATTATTCTTCAAAAATTCGCGGCTGATTCACCTTGCGGTCTGCAGCTTCCAGCCTCTGTGTCTGCAGGTCCAGAGCCAGGTCCAGGGCCAGACAGCACTGTGAGCAGTAGCGTGCTGCAGTGGCTGCAGTGTCAGTCCCCAGCAATCTCCAGGTACGGAGTAGTTTGTAGCCCAGGCCCTGGGCTCAGGAGGCCCAGCCTCCAGGAGTCCAAGTCCAGGCCGGGCAAGGCCCACGTCCAGAAGTCATCGCCAACGCCAACGGCCGCCACCGTCTTAGAACGTACTTCCGCACGGAGTAGAAGTTTAGCACGGATCAGCGATGGACAGACTTGTCACTCCACAGAGTCTCCGTTCTCCGTAGGTCCGTCTCCATATGGAGTACTCCAGTCTCCGACTCTCCGTATCTTTTTAACAGCACAGACTCGCCAAGCGGCCAAGTTGCCAAGGCACTGCGCCAGCCGTGACAATCAATGCTTCAATGCATGTGACGTGAGGAGAATTTTGGAGATTGGGGTATTGTAGTCTTGCAAATTGGAGATAGTGGAGTATGTCACCGTGCGCGGTGTGATGGCACCAGTGATCGATGCGGAGAAGGGAAAGGAGGGGGAGAAAAGGAGAGAAGATCATCCGAAGGTGTCAGGGGGTGGAATGTCCAGTTAATCGAATCAATCGATACTTGTGTGTGTATGTATGTGCGAGTTCCTCTTAGAGGAATTGAATTGAGCATGTCAGACTCACACGGGTCACCTGTGCGGAGAAATAATTGTGTATAAATTATTAGGCAGGTACAGAGCAAGACAGTGTGACGTTAGAGATTCTCGCGAGGATTCGACGCCTCCCACAGAAGGCAATGTTATCTCAGGAGGGTTTTGACCGGCTATTTTAGCCCAGTAACACGATATGTATTTGGTCGTTAAAAAGAGCAGATGGCGGAAGAATAATCAGAACTGGACCAGACCAGAACAGGCCAGGCCATGTAGCGACCTCAGCATCGTGTACTAGAACTTCACAGGACGATCATGTCCTTTCTTTCTTTCTTTCTTTCTTTCTTTCTTTCCTTCTTGGTGTTTTTCCCAGTGGTGTTGTTCACGCGCGCTGGCTTGTCATTAAGGTGTCTATCATCCAAGATGATGCACGACACCTGTCATGAATTTGCCAAGGAAACACCGTTAGCTGATTTATCAAGCGCGAACGATGAAGTGTGGAATAAATAGATCAAGCAATATGAGGGGTAAGCCGCGTGGAGCGCCAGTTGTTAACATGACTACGGGGTACGGGAGGAAGGTGCCGTCCATTCACGTGGGCCGGGCGGTGAAAGGCATATGGCGCTAGGGCCGAAGCGGTATAGGAGACGAATTCTTCGGGCTCGGAGCGCATCCGCTCCCGGTCAGATAAAGAGCATCAGGATACAGATTCGGAGTATCCGTACCTACAGCTGGGTATACATAGTACAGGGTTGTAAAGTGGAGTCATGGATTGACTTTTGGTTTACCAAGAGGGAGGAAGAGGAACTATACAGAGATGCATGTATTACACTTTTATCATCGTGTCTTCTTGTCTTACACTAGGTATTTAGCTGCTAGAATTATATGTATAAAAGGTGCCACCGTCCTTGAACAGGAGACCTTACAAATAAATCATAAACCAAGCTTAAAAAACACAGGCAGTCGCTCTTGCGACGTAAAGCCGAATAAGCAAAAGTACTCTGTAGATAAATAAAATTCGAGATCATCCTTTTTATTTATCTTAGCTACTCCGACTGGAGCCGCGATGCACCTACCCAGGTAGGTAACAGCTATAATATAATGTAATGTACAGTGCTACCTAACCTAATAAACCGTGCAAGCTACCTAAAGTACTAGGTTAGTTAGACAACGATAGGATAGATGAAAGGGACGGGGGGGGGGGGGGTGTAAGAAAGGGAGCTTGTAGCGGGACTCGAGATTGAAATTAGAATCGAAAAAATCTGCGTTGGATGCGTGTATCGCATCGAATCGAATTGGTTCTTTGACGCCTTATCTATTCATCGATGAACTGCTTCCGTTGGAATTGAGTCCAGAAATCAGCAGCAGCAACATACCCAAAGAACCCCCCCCCCAAAATAAACACCTCTAATATATCGAAAATATATGACCCCCGAGAACTGCCCTCCTTCACCTTCATCCGCTTTGCCCCTAGTAATCTCTTCGGCGCGTGCTCGCACGCAGTACACGTACCTATCTAGCACATTACGTTAGGTAGGTTAGGTACCTGATACTGCCAGTTTGCCGAAACCTGGCCGCCGCCCATGGCTGCCAAAGATTGGGGACTTTCTGTCTGTCTTGTCTTGCTTAAGCCTCATGACTATGGCCAGTTGCCTGGCTCTGGCTTCTTGAGCTGTCCTACGTCTGTCATTCTTGGCGGTTAGGTTAGGCCCTGTGGTGGTCGAGCCCTTGTCGGTGCGGGTGCTCGGTTCCACGGCCTTATTGAAACTGCCATGGAGTGAAAGAAGGCCTGTCCCGTTTTAACCATACCTAGGTAAATTCGGCGACGTAGGGCGTTTAGATACCTACCTACCTACCTAAACTTCGGGTCCGAGACCAGGGCTCTCGTAGTCGGTCCGGTCCCGGATCCTACTTAGGTAATTATTGGCAATCCGGCGCCACGTCTCCCTCGCGCGGAGGGATCTCTCAAAATTGCCCGCTTGAGTAAGAAGTTACCTAATCTATCCATCTACGACCGATATTCAGATATTTTGTAAAAAAGCAGCTTTGTTTCTCGCGCATAATTTTATCACTTTTCTTTCTTTTCCCTATTTTTTTCTTTCATTCTATATGCAGTACATCACCACAAAAGCGGAATTTAACCGTCCGAATAGTCATTAGCTCGTTAATCCTGCCATTTTAACCTATATACACCGGCAACCGTAACTTGTCCCATATATCCAATCCAACCAACCAACCAGCTAATCAACCATTCATACAGACATGTATACATATACGCACATAACCCAAGCAAACTATATCATACCATACCATCCGATCATCGCCGCTGCTGCACCATCTGAATCTCATCCCATAACTCACGACATGGTATCATATAACACCGGTCCACGTAGAAGAAACCCAACAGCAAGGCGCGCAGTTCCTGCCAGCTCTGCAGCCCGTGCAGGCTCACCGCAGACGCCAGTTCGCTCACGAAGTATGACCGCTCCGCGAAATATGGTGGGGCGCTGCAGGCTCCGATGAACAAGAGCCAGATGAGGAGGTCTCTGCAGAGCACGTAGCTTCCTGATAGGATCGTGCTCTCGAGAGCGTTCCTGAGCGCTATGATCGGTCGGGGAAAGACGACTGCCATTTGTGGGTAGAAGCCCCAGATCGTGGTGTTGTGGAATAGCAGGCAGGCTAATCGCACGCAACCTTCGATCGAGCTGTCTCCTTTCAGTGCGCCGGTTTCTGTATACCTGTCATTGTGGAGGGAATATTCAACGTAGAGAACTTCGGTATTGAAGTAGTCTTCCGTCTCTTCGCTTAATAATTCTTGCGAATATAATGTTCCGCTCTTTACCCACTCTCCATACAATGTCAGTTCAAGGAGATCGTAGATAATCTCCACCAAGGCATCGCCGAGAATGCCAGGTATCTGGGTCAGTGAAAGAAGCCGCGAAGCGGTAGTCGGGGCATTTCTGTCTGGAACGAGATTAGGAAGTTGGGAGGGGCGGGCGTAGCGAACAAATGGAAATATCGGTTTCGTAAGGGTCAAACAGGATACTCTGATGTCGGTCCTGATGGGGAACTTAGCATCTTCTGACGCCAGGGGTAATTCCGGGATGATACGAACCATGAGATCTGAAAGCGGATGTCCGGAGCGACATCTGCTAAGTTCTCTCTGAGAGCAACCATCTGCCGGAGCCCGGCAAGATGTATCTTCAGGTGATCGGGATTTCCAGAGGCGATCTGCAAGCAATTGAGTGCAAATGTCAGAATCGAGCTCCAGACGGAATGCTTTCCAATCAGAGGTGCACATAGCAGAAAAAGCCCAACAAGCTGGATAACAGACGAGGAATGTGACAGATGGATAGAAAGAGGAATGGCGAGTGTCATAACAGGTATGATGGACAGTATTGAACAACGCCAATGATCAATCGAACATCTAAGATCCCGACAGAGATTTCTAGACTACAAATATCAAAACAAAAAGGAGCACTGGAAATGCGGTGTTCTGCACGCACCTCTATTGTTATGAGGATAGAGACCGCTGCGATCAACGCATCGCTGGACGCCCTGGCCGGATCCGACAGTCCCTGGTTTACCAGTCTAATCGTCTCACCTCGATGCTGGAAGGAATCAAAGACGAGAGGGCTAGACCACCGTTTGGTTGGATCCACGAGAGGAAGGTCCCCAGACATTACAGCAAGATTTGACGCAGCGCAACATATACAGGCATGCAGCGGAGCAGGATCTGTCTGCACCAGCGAAGCCCAATGCGACTGCAACTTGGATTTACTGTGTCTCTGGAGAGGATAGGCTGCTCGTGTAAGATCGCACAAGACTAAAGGCAGCGGTCAGAAGCAAATAATGGAGATGACTGTTGAACCAGAGCTGGCTCGATCCAGGGGCGTGACCGTCGCACGTCCCGGCAGAGACACTTACAGTGCTGGAGATGCCGCAACATGCGATCTGACAGAGCTACAGGCATCATATCAAACGGGTCCTTGGAGCCTTGCCCCAGGTATGCCCACGGATCTGGCGCCTTGACCGGATAGTAGCGGTCCTGCGGCGGCGACACACTCCCCATGGGGACACGGGCGGGCAAAACAGAGGCATTCTTGGTCGCTTGCTTGGGCTGCACGCATGCTGAGAACTGTACACCGTCCCGTTCCGGGGTGGTGTCTTGACTCGATTGGGAAGAAGTGGTGTCTACGGGGGAATGCTGGGACCGGTCCGACGAAGCGGTCGACGGGGTCGATTCCACGGGCTGGAAGGCCAGGTTCTTCCAGGGCTTGTTGTTATAGCGCTTGGTATTCTCGAGCCTCTTCTTGCGATTGTGCTCGGACATGACATGGGAGCGGATGCGCTTGAGAGTCTCCTCCCTGGTGCCCCCCGAGACGGACTGGGGATCGGAATGGACCCAGAAGAGGGTTGACCGCGCGGCGGCGGAGCTGGCGGGCTTGCGCGGTCTGCGCTGCTTGGAGGTTGCATTCCTTCCTGTACGCCTGCGGTTTGTCTCAGCGACCGGGGATGAGAGGACAGCAGCACGTTACCTTCCTCGATGGCCGCCAGGCGCGCGGCGGGTTTGGCTAGCAAAGGGAGCGGCCGGTCGTGGGCGCTGGGAGAGTGCGTCTTGGCATCCATCTCGCGTGTCGACTCAGATATTCGGCTGGGGATCCCGGAGGACGTTCATCCTTCTAGAAAAGGACAAGAAAAGGCAGGACTAGAGAGAGAGACAGAGGGAGAGAGAGGCAGGAAAATGCTGAATGGCCAGCACACTGCCCATATCAGGCAAGGCCGACATGAGAGCGTCCGCAGCGTTCAGAAACAAGGGCGCGGGCGGCGAGGGCGAGACAGGCGAGCGGGCGGGCCGGCCTGGCGACGCTCAGCCACGGCAGGGCGCGACGCGGGTCTCGGATGCGCGATCAGCCGTTATCCGACACGCTCGCTGACAGCTGACAGGCGAGATGCACCCTTGGCGCCGCGTACCCCGCAACATCGTGGGGTCTGCGCTCTTTGTCTTCTGAGATATTCTGATGCGCCATCACCATGCGTCCGGTTGACCTCTCGGGCTTGGCGGCTGCGCCCACGGCTCTCCTGATGCTGTCAGGTCGGCCCGGTTGTGTGCAGATAAGGATTATCGTCAGTGTGCGGCTTGCGGAAGTTTTCCGCTCCGTGGGTTAGCCAGGGGTATATTACGCAAACACGAGCCGAGCCTATCAGCAATACTTCACAATCACGGATACACTACTGTAGAAGGAATCTATACGCTATTATAATAGCATCTAACTTAATACAAGCGAGTCATAGCAGAAAATGTAACCTTTTTTTTGCCAATGTACCGGACTCCATACATTAGAGCAGTTAACCCATTGTCTTCTCTCCAGCCAGTGGATGTTGAAGATAATCTTGTACTTTCACTTGCACTTCATCCAAAATGAAGTTGAAGGAGACAGTGCTTTGTTATATGCCAGAACTCTTAGCACCCACTGTGCGGCATCCGGATAGTAGACTGGAACACAATCCATACTGTCACTACGAAACTGCATACTTTCAAACTCTTTGATAGTTCCAAACTTTGACCATAGAAGAGCCATAAATGACTGGTCAAGAGTAAGCTTCATAGCAGTCTGGTGGTCAATAGGACCACGTAATGAGATCTTTCTCTGTCAAGAAGTCGACAATGCCTTTTGCCAGCATCGTCTGAGTTTCTTGCCAGACTATCGAATTCACACATTTTCCCTTCAACCCCTCACCCCCTTTACCTTCTAGGACGGTCTTGCAGGCAGCTGCAAGAGCAGAATACGGCTCTTGAAAAGCCCTGACGCCAAGTTCTTCAAGGTAGCCTTGGATTGCTGCAAGCTGCCTGTCTGACGCATTCAAATCCTCAGCATTGATGAATCCCGAGTCTCCTTGAACATTGTCTCGAAGCCGGGCCCACAGGGTTCGTGCGTTTGTGCGAGCCCTCAGAAGCTCTTCATGACGACTTTCTTCAGAATCTATATTGACGATTGCCCTAGCGATACTCGGCGTGAGCACAAAATGGCTGATGCTGTGAGACCACAGACTGAGTCAATAACTAGTGCTAGATCGGTCCAGTCACCGCCGAAAACGATTAGTGTGTAGGACGGATTGACCGCCATTGTGGATGATGTAAGGTTAAGGATCGTAATGATAGGTAGTATTGTTGATGGAATCCAGTAGTTGTACACGATATCAACGAGGACTTGGAAGCATGATTCGTCAATCTAACAAGGCGCTTGTAACAAGAAATGTTATGGTTGCTGCATGATAGAGATTAGCAACTCCCGGAGACTAGCCAACATTAGGCAGCGGCGCCATATGACACAAGCAAGTATGATGTGCCTCTAGTTATTGTCGGCATCCTTAACGACTATTATCTGCTCCTCTTATCTAGGTATGATTCCCCATACTCAAGACAGTTTCTGTACGGCTGCACTCTGCTTTCGAGTAGATATTATTAATATTATTATTCTATTACTATTACTATTATTTTTCGGCAAAAGACATTATATACATTACTCGTTTACACATTGATTTAATGTAATGTCTGCTCTTCTCTCCTCTTCTTTAGACAAAGGCAACGCATATGTGTATATGTAATGTTTTGCAATTTTTTGAAGGGTTTATGCTTATCTCTTTCTTCAAAGAACAAAAAAGAAACAACATGCAACGGCTAGGAAAAATGTTCAAGGAACGGACTTAATACAGAGATAAGAATAAAAAAAAACCTGGAGGGAATGATAAATTAACGCCCAAGCATTAATTGACAAGAGACAAAAAGGGAAAAAAAGATCTGGGAAAAAAGAGTGGACCTCTGCTCAAAAAGGCATCTTTGTGATTATTATCTTCCTATATCAGTAGCATCCAGTGTTACATGCATGTCGAATCTTTTATCTTGTTGACCACACTCCAGCTGTGACAAACTTTAAAATGAAATTAAGCGCGTCAAATCATACCGGGCCGCGGGAAGACCGGCGTCGTCTCGAGGTTTTCCAGTCCTCCCATCGTGCCCTGTTGACCGCTAACATGCCAACCTTGACCCGTCTGCTGGTTTATAAAGGCGCTCTGCCGGAAGGGGTTTGTACTGCCTGTTGGGTTGGGACGAAGGGGTGCGGCCGCTGGAGGCTGCAGCCCCTGCTGCTGCTGTTGAGGGGGAGCGGAAGAACTACGCGAAAAGGGGTTGGTTCCTGTACGCTGGGGCTGAAGAGGCTGTGCTGCTGGAGGTTGCAATGACTGGTTCTGCTGGAACTGAGGTTGCTGGGATTGCGTGTTGAACTGCGGGTTTGCAGTCGATAGTCGTCGTGCGAAGGGGTTTGTGTTTTGGCGGTTTAGCAGTGACTGGTTACCAGTGGGAGTGCTAAGCAAGGCAGACTGTCGGAAAGGGTTTGTCGACTGTTGCGGCCCTGTATGCATCGGCTGTAGTAGCTGCTGTTGCTGTTGCTGCTGCTGCTGAGGAAAAGTAGCGACCCCGTTCTGAGGTATGCTGGAGAGGTGCGTCTGGAAACCATAGGACTGCGGCTGTGGTGTGTAACCGCCAAAACCTGCTCCGGTTGGTGTCGGTTGTAGTGGCTGTGGGGTTTGTTGTTGTTGTTGTTGTTGCGCAAAGGCATTGCCAACCTGCTGTCCGAAAGGCCCTCCAAAACCAGTCGGTTGGCCGAAGCCGGTTTGTTGAGGCTGCTGGAAACCGGTCTGTTGTGGCATAAATCCTGTCTGCTGCGGTTGGAACCCGGTCTGCTGGAATTGCATTTGAGGCTGCTGGAAACCGGGGTGCTGGTAAGGGATCTGCTGCATCGGCTGCTGGTTCTGCTCAATCGATTCGAAGAAATCGATGAGGTCCGGAGGGGGTCCCTTGTTTTCCCGCTTTTGCTCTGCTTGGGCCGGTTTGGATTCAGAATTTGAATTACTGTTAGCTGACCTAGATCCATTCCCTGCTGATTTGGCCGTTGCGGTCGTGGTGCTTCGACCGCTTTTCTTGGCCTCTTTCTGGGCTAGATACTCTCTCCGACGAATATCAAAATCCGGATCATTAAGGTCGTCCTCGAGGAGTTGTGCCAAATCTGTAGAAGCGTGCTTGAGTTTCGGAATCTCTAGGCGTGTCGCCGCTTCAAAATGTCTTGCAACGCCAAGGAACTTGACTACTTCCTCCGTTTGCGCGCTGAACGTTTTATAAATTTGCAATGCACGCTCACTATCTGGCCTTGACATTTCAAAGTAATGTTCTGTTCGTGCCCTGTGTGAGGCCAGGCGGTGCTAAGAAATTGGGGGGGTAGAATACCTACCTAGCACGTTAATGGTGCCCTCGTTCATGACCGAATAAAGCACCAGAAGATCTAGTGTGAGCAAGCGAAAGGCTGTGAGAGTTATCTCATTTTCCACCTCGTCCGTGAGAAGCTGAGACTCCTGTTAGCAGAATATATCAGAACCACAGCGGGGTCACACACGTCACAACGTAGCAATGCTTTTATTTGCTTCTGTACGATCTCCGTCTCTCTTAACAGACCCTTCTCGACAGTCAATCTCTTCAACCGGCCTTGGCCGTTCCGCACGTAGTCGGTTTGGGTATCTGCGTATGCCTTGGCACGCGCCGTAAGATATTCGGAATACCTCCGGATATTGTGCCCCTGGGACTGCACTGATCAATTCCGTCAGTATCACCGATTTGAACACCACTTGCCGGATCCCACAGCTCCAATATTGAGTTCCTTCGAACTAACCATCGGAAAAGCTGCTTATCGCAATCTTCTTAGGATACTCCGCCAAATACTGCAATGTGGCATCCGTTTGACCCTCCCGTATCATGAGGTGCACGACGATGAGCGCTTTGAATACTATCGTCCATGTTGAATCTCGAAGCCGATGTTGCAGTGTGCGAAAGATCTCGGCGACACCAGCCTCACCGCCATGAGTCGCGATCAGGATATGCTCGATGTATTTGGATTTCGGGGCTGCAAGCTGTTCGCGCCATCAGGTCAGTGGACTCCATCGGACCAAGCGGACCAGACAGTATCGTGCAGGGCAGTAACTGACTTTTATCTTGGTAGCCCCTTTGACGGACTTCTCGAAGTTTGTGGCCATCGTTCGCGGTTGGGGGATCACTGGCGGTGACACGAGTTAAACGGCGCGCTGTCAGCTCGACCAACGATGCAGAGGTAGGCCGCGATCCTCGTCGTAAACGCCCAAATCTCAATTCGGGTGGACCAGTATTGCGCAGTGTCTCAAAAGAAAGCCTTCATGATGGCTTAATGAGCCATGCCTGAAGTTGGTAATCGATGTGCTGCACTTGGTCGCGGGAGCGAAAGAGGGGGCTGTAAGCGGAGTCCGATGACAGTGAATGCAGCAGACGATGCCGGGGCCGTCGTCCCGGGATTGCAGGGGTGCTAAAGAGGGAATATAAAGGTCAAATTTGTGGGAGTGGTTGCGAGGAGTATATGAAGCTGGACACCTGAGCCAGCCGGTTGATCCTCTCCCCAGTGGAGCTCCAGATCAAAAGCGCGGGCTGCTTCCGGCACGAGGACGAGGTTTAGCCCCGGCCGTCGTGACGCAAATCGCTTGGCGCCTTCATTTTACCCTTGGCGGCAAACGGTAGGAACTACATATAGGTCCTCTTCAGTTCGTTTCAAAATATAATATCACATTGCAGATTTTTCACACCTGTCTATTGAAATCACTGCAAGTGTCTAATTGTAACGACCGATCCGCCTTCGCCCGACTGTCACAGTGAAATCCAACACCTAACCAAGTATTTTCTGAGGTCTAAGCCAATTTCAATCATTGACTTGAAGTAGTAACATACAAATTGGCTGTTGCTTGCATGTATCTAATGACACTTCTCTAAAGATGGAATTGTCTCACTTGAAGTCTACAACAGACTTCCGCATCTATGGCTTTTGCTATGCGATACTCACTTCTGGTCCCAATAATAAACCCTCACTTCGAGGGATCGCTTGATACGATGCTTGTCATGACCACTTTCTCAAGCAGTCCCAGTCACTTCATTACAGGTGATTCTCATCATGGACTGATCTTGCTTCTTTTATTTCTTTTACACTACCGCCTCCCTCTTAAAGAGATCCGATCACTTCATTACGGTTTATGCTCACCATGAACTGACCTCCGGATCCCTCTACAACACTGCCCACTATGCACCACTCTCACTTTCTGTCTGAGTTGGCGGACCTTACCTCCTCTCCAGGGCTAGATGGCTCCTGCAGCTCTACATTAACTGGTGAGATTGCTGACCAATCCAGCGGAGGCGAGATGCTCAATTTCTCGATACCCAGACCACGGAATAAGTGGACTGAACACCAGCGTGATGCTTTGTGTTGCATCCGACGATTCTTCTCTCTGAGTAAAGACGACGAGAAGAGCATTTTTAACAGGATCTTTGAACAAGACCTTCTGAAGTGTGGCTTTTCAAACGGAATTCCTTCTTCAAGCCTCAACACTCAATGGGTTGATATCCGTGCCAAAAGTGACTATGTCTGGGGAGAAGTATATCTGAGGACAGAATTTACAGAGAAAGAAGGCCGGTGGGCACCCATAGTAGCGGAAATACGAAATGCGGCCCAAGAACTGGATATAACTCTCCAGGAGAAGACCTTCGATGATATAGATGTCTCGAGTTTTGGGTGTCGGCGGCCGGCCAAACCACGAGCCAGACGTGTCAAAGAACTGATTTCGGAAGAGCAAGAGCAAAAGCAAGCCATGAATGAAGTTGGTACTGAGACCTCTTCTGCTTTCGCCGCTCTGGACGAGATTAACAGCATTACCACCACTCCTTCTTCCGTCAAGGAGCACTACCTTCCGCCATTCAACGTCGATAACACGAAGAAAGACGGACTACCTACTGCCGGCGGCAAAGTCTGCTTCTGGTGCTCTGATGAGGGGGTAGATCTTCATTCCCCGGAGAGAAATGTAAGTTATTAAATACCGTTTTAATACATGTGCTGACAGGATCTACTAGCATGACATAGAAAGCCTACTAGAATCATCAACGGGGCAGACGACACCTTCGCCAATTAAAAAACCAAAACTTTTATATCGATGGCATAACGCAGATTCCAATGGAATCAATACGAGATCTTGGTTTGTGGCGGGTTTGTTTCAAGACAACCCCAAAACTATTCCTCTTCCAACAGACTACAGTGATGACGAGTTCGACATAATGCTGGAACGACACCTAAGAATAGAACGGGTCTCCAGTCCTTTCATTTCCACGACGGGGACTCCTCTTGCACCGATACACAGGGCACTGCGAAAGAGAGAGGGGGCGGTTTTGACCCTCATTGATTCCTCAAAAGTCCAAGCTGAGATCTATTCAGCTCAGTTCCTCATGTGGCAGAAGAAGATCAAGATCAGTCGCTATCAAGGTTATGATGAATTCCTTGTCTGGGGGGAGATCCCCCGAGGAGCGATCATCTGTTCAACCAAAATTACTGATTTGGAACGCATTGCGGCGAACAACACGGATATTGGTGTCCTCCTGAAGCTGGATGTGATCGAATCGTTCGAAAAGATAAGAATAAGCATGAAAAACAAACTTTCATTGGGAAACGGACGATTCGACCGAGCCACGGGTTTTACCGTTGGCAAACTCCTACGCCATGTTGGTGTACCGGAAAGGTACACAGATGATGTAGCAAAAAGGATTGCTGCCTCATGGAGATTTAAAAAGAAACAGGGAGCTCGGACAGCATACCTTGAGGGTGTTCGGATTGGCTACATGTCATCCTCTTCAACTGAACCATCGAGCTCGGTTCCCTCCGTCTCCCATGCGGCTGTCCGAAATATGCCTGAGTCTATCATGTCTGACTTAGATGGCGATCAGAACAGCGATGTACATGATCGGGATGCTGCTGGTACCTACACAGATGACGACAGTGACTATGATGAGGAAGAAGGGGAAGGAGATGGCGAAGAAAACGAGGAAGAGCAGGATGGAAACGAGAGAAGCGACGACAGCGATGACAGCACTAACATTGACGATACTCCCTGTCCTCCTCCTCGTACAATAATCGCGGAGACTCACACATCTATGCCAGAGCTTAGGCTCCCTTCACCTGCTTTAGAGCACCCACTACCCGAGGAGCCATCAGGGGGAATTCTCGATCTTCTCAACACTGCGAGCGGAACATGGTCGCCATCCTACCAGGTTGACGATGAAAGTCGCCCCACGAAAAGGACAAAGCGAGAGCACCCCACGGCGGAGAGCACGGCAGTTCGCGTCGAAGTATTCAATCCCGCGTCCCGTTCCTGGTCGCCGCTTGCAAACCAGAGAGGGATTACTGTCCCAAGTACTCAGCCTCGGCATGATAATAATGACAATAACGTCATTGTCATCGATGATGAGAGTGAGAATGAGAGTGAATGTGATGAAAACCAAGACTATGACCGCGATAAAGATGACGATATGTCAATGGCCGAAGCACCGGTTTTAGGAACTAATGTACCAAGCCATCGTGATCATCACCTCGAGCAACCTCGGGATGCAGAGTCAGGGGACCAATTTACGCGAGAAAGGGCGCACGTGGATCACATTCTGAAACTGCATGGTATATTGCGGTAGGATTTATTCTGTGCAGACTTAACTACCTACTACGTTGTGTGGATGAGGACGGCAGAGTCGATGTTTATGAATGAGGAAGGATGATGTACGCATATTTCTGGACGAAGTCTCCTTCGGGAGTTTATCGTCTTTTTTCTTCGATATGTATCTCTCTGTCTTTTGTTGAGTTGCAGTAGTTTTGGATCAGGACAGTAATGGGAATCGAGGAGGGATCACTGGAGGGAGGGAGGCTTCATGTCTTTTACGTTTGTCTCGGCGTCCCCCATCAACTGTGTTCGTTGTGCTACGGACGGTCGAGCCAATTGCGTCATTTGTATTCAGCTGTCCCCTTGTCTAAATGATGTTGAGCTTTGTTTGAACTCTGAGGTCGATAGGGTCCTATCGACGTGATGAGTCGCAACTTGAGCTTCGATTGCCAAGGTGATCGTCAAATGTACCCCAGGACACTGGAGGCGGTATTGTTTCCTGTCAGTTAGTTCATTTAGTTCACGCTAATCATGCAAGCACCAGAACAGCATTCAGAAAAATAAGAGAAAAGGGATAATTCGATTTCTCCTTGTGTGTACTTTGGGGGGGCAGCAGCTCAAAGAGAGCAAAAGTTTAATGGAATAACCCTGATTTGGTGTCATGAAAAAGAAACTCCATTTCCCAGACCGTCATGCGCGGCAATCCCTTTTCCCCCGACTGCTGTATAAAAAAGTTTTCCATCACAGGAGTATCAATTTTTTTAGGATATTTCTCTAATAGACAGTAGAGACATCCGTCCAACATAGAATCCCAGCCATTGACGTAATGTCGCTGATGTCCAGAGTCATACGGCCTCCCCAGCTTTTCTTTCCCGCTTTACATCGTTATTCCCCCAACCGTAATTTATCATCCTCGAGACGTTTAGAACTTGTTGAACGCCTTGACGGCCTTGCCGGTGCGGGGCAGGACACGGAGAACGTTGAAGCGGACCTGTGGAAGGAATCAACCATTAGCTATCGTCCCCGAAATTTCCGCCGAAGCAAGAGCTCTCGAGCAGTGTCCCAGAACACGACACACGAAACTGCGCGCAGCGACCGAGTCCACAGGGAAAGATATCCACATACAGTCTTGCTCAGGGGACGGCACTGGCCGACGGTAACCATGTCACCCTCCTCAACACGGAAGGCTGGGGAGACGTGGGCAGCCAGGTTCTTGTGTCTCTTCTCGTAACGGTTGTACTTGGGGACGTAGTGAAGGTATTCACGGCGGATGATGACGGTACGGTGCATCTTGGTGGAGACAACGGTACCGGTCAGGATACGGCCACGGATCGAGACCATACCAGTGAAAGGGCACTTCTTGTCTATTTGAGAATATCAGTGATATGTCCGACATTTGATGGCGGCTCAAGCAGGGCCCTTCGGAGTCTCGAGATAGTAGTTTTCACGGTACAGAGTTCCAGCAGCATCCGGAGTGAAAGCCACGACACTGTGCCCTCCATGGAAATCCGCTTCCTCCCTATATCGCGTGACGCTCATATCTCAAGACTCCGAATTGCCCATGCTGCTTGCGGAGTCGCTCCGCCCACCGCGGAATTTCAACGTAGGTCGCTCATACCGATGTAGGTGCCCTCAATGGCGGTCTTGGGGGTACGGAAACCCAGACCGACATCCTTGTACCATCTGCGGCCCTTCCCAGCCCTCTTGCTCTTCGCCTTGGTCTTGGAGTTAAGGAAGATGTGAGGCTGCTTCTGGAACGCACGTTCCGACTGGACGGTCAACTCGGTCGCCATGGTTGCGAGAATTCAGTCCGACACTGAGGGGAGCGATGTCGAGCCGGGTGAGGGATTCGTCGCGACGGAGGAGTCGGAGGTCTGCGTTGGTCGACGTCGATGTTGAGAAAGATTTGTGCGGAGCCCTGAAAGTATCCGATATTCAGTGTGGGAGTGTGCGAGGGCGCGCCTAGCCCCGATCTGGTATGGCGCGCCTCGGCTAGGGCTTTTGGTTTGTTTACGTTGCGGCCGACGGCTCGCTGTACGAGGAGAACGAGAGACGCGCCTGGACCTTTGTATCTCTCCGTGTTTGCTGACGCCCGCCGCTGCGACTGTACGATGGTCGTTGGATACCGTCACTACACTGAACGAGAATCCTGAGATACCCTTCTCCTCTGGTCTCTGTCCATGGCGTCGCGAGGAGATTCCGCGGGGTCGGCCCGCCCGCGTTCCCGTCGCTCTATCGCCCATATGCCTACATCGAGGGTGACTTCTAGGGCTGACCAGGAGAATATCACGACGGATATCAGTGCGGCGCAATCTCACAGGAGCCATGCAAAGTCATCAGGGAAGGACAAGAAGTCTCGCAGCAAGAGTCTCGGACCCGGTGGTCTGGATGCGCTCCAGGACACGAACGGCAACCGGCGCAAGGTAGATATGATAACCAATGATTATGTGGATTAGGTTGACACTGTTACCTCAGTCTGCGGCCGTATTCCCTCTCAAATCGATTCTCAAGCCTACAATTCCTGTCTCCCCCGTCCGAACGATTCCCACCTTTGAAGAAACACGCCGGCGGACTCCAGCTCGCAGTCCCGAACGAGGAAAGAACGATAGCAACAATGGAAGCAATTCTCAGGGCCAGGAGGGTTTGCTGATTGATTTTTCCACTCCGACGCGTACACCGGCCGGGGGTGCCGACAACCAGGCCAACCCCTTCGATGGATTCAACGCCTCTGCTGCAATTCGCGATGCTGCCAAGGAGCGCGAGGAAAGGGAAAAGAGGGAGCGTGAGAGGCAGGCTATTATAGAGCAGAGGGAAGCTCGTCGGAAGTCGATGGGTGGGTGATGGCCGCGCCCTGTTCACGAGGGAATTGTCGACTGACCAGTGCTTAGCAAACCGACGTGTGTCCTTTGCTCCAGAGGCGACATTACACACATGGAACGTTGTCGAGTTGGCCGAGGACTCGACCTCATCATCTGCATCGAATTCTACGAGACATTCGAATCAGCATCATGGATCCGATGCTTCAGAACCGCCATCGACCCCGGAGCAGGCCTCGGAACCAAATCGCCGCGGCTCTGGTACTCCTGCTGGAAGTTATGATACTGCTGGATCCGAAGAGTTATCGTCTAGCCCTTACAGCGGCAGTTCTGCCGGAGGCAGTGAAGAGCAGAGTCCGGCGAGGGTAGAGGATGACGCCTCATCAGACTCCGACAATGACTTCGATGGAGAAAGCACTGCTATGAGCCTGGATGATGTGACCGGCCGATCTCATGTCACCACTCATTCGGATGACTCCGGCACTAGTTCCAGTGCCCGACTTGACGAAGCTCTGCGGCAGGCAGCGCGAGAGGCCGGAACCAGGGTCATCGAAGATGACGAGAATGGTGATATGTCTATGGAAATTGCCGATCAAGAAATCACCGGTGCTTTCCAGCCCTGGATCAAGAAAGGCCAACGCATAAGCTTCGATATGGAGGATATGAGTGCTTTGCAGGATCAAGAAAACATAAATCCATTTCAACTGCAAGCGGACAACGGAAATGTCGAACAGGCGGAAAGCGAGAATGAAGACAATGACTATGAAGACCTCAGCATGGAGATGACCAACGCTCTTGGGCGCATACTCTCCAAGGACCCCAGCCGTCGTCAGAGTGTGCCCCGTCGCAACTCGTCTGGGGCAGAAACAAACTACGAGGAGCAGACGATGGAATTCACACATGTTGTTGGCGGCATTGCACAGCAGCCATCGCCTGCAAAGTCTATAGGCCGCGACAGCAACGTGAACGAGGATGAAGAGATGACCATGGAGTTTACGTCTGTAGTTGGTGGTCTTCTTAACAGGAACCCCACGGCGTCGCAGGGTCAAGATGAGAATCTGTATCCCCAATTACCTGATCAACCAGAAGGTAATAACCGGAATTACTCTGATTGGGGCAATGAGGAAGATGATATGGATGGCATGGACATGGAGATTACTGGGGCGGTTGGTGGTATTCTTCTGACTGTCGAACAGCGAACAGAACCTCAAGAGGATCAGACAGCGGGCATGGATGTTACTGAGGCCATGGGCAGGATCCTTCCTCCTGAGCTGGGCATGGGCGACAAGCAGCAGGGTAGAACGTTGATGGAATTGGAGTCTGATGCGGGCCAACTGGCAAGCTCGCCGTTTCAAGAGCAAGTCCAGCAGTCTCCCCACAGGTCGCCTCAAAAATCTCCGACGCCACAGCATGTTGCTACAATTGCCTCTGAAACTGGTAGTCCGAGCCTGGCTAGTGTGAAGTCACGACAGACACGACCTAGCTTGGGGTCTCGTACATCGACAACACCGAGCTCGCATTCACGGCAGACCACACCAGTGAAGAAGCCTTCGGTCCCCTCCAAGCAGCTGACACCTCAGCCTCTGCGCCCCTCTACTCCAAGCAAGACACCACCTTCTAGCAACAGAAGTTTCCGAAGTGCATCGCCCAAGAAGCTCTTCAAGCCAGAACTTCAGGCCTCTGCGAGCAAGTCAAAGTCTTCTGGTCGTGGAAGCATCTTCGAACACAACACAAAAACTGGGCAAGCAACTCCTACCTTTGTGTTGCGGCCACCAGGAAGACGTACTTCTGGTTTAGGGATCGACAAAGAGGGACTTGGATCCCCTCGTGTAGCAGCTATGCTCGACGGACGCAAGTCTATCGGTGAGAATGCGCAGGAGTTCGTTCCTCAGGAACCGTCAAGAGGTGTTCGTTTCGAAGATCCACTCAAACTTCAGGAGGAAGTCGACCGCGAACGTGAAGAGGAAGAGAACCGCGAGGACGGACATATACCGCCTGCGAAGCCAAACGAGCGAGACGTAACATCGAACCTGAAGGAGATGATCTCTAGTCTCACACCGAAAAAGAACAAAGTCCGTGGTCGAAAGAGCTTGCATGTTGGGGCTGCTAAAGGTTTGCTCGGAAAACGCCCAGTAGAACTGGATCAAGAGGATCCCGACGAAGAGAATGCCTCGCCCAAGCGTCTCAGAGGTCGCGAGGCAAGCCCGGTCAAGAGCGTGAGGCTCCCAGCACCGCCGACAAAGGATGAGACAGTTGGGCGGAGACGTTCTTCATCTCCCAGCAAAAATATTAGCACGACTCCGAAGGAGCAGAGCAAGTTTAGGGATGCAATTAGTCCTGCAGCGCAGAAATCTCCGTCCGTGGAGCCTGCAGCAGAAGCGCAGCTTGATGAGCGGAATCCAGATGCCAAAAATTCGGGGCCAGAATTCGAGCCGATTCACCTGCAGGACTTCCTCAACATGACCAATATACACTTTATGGAGCTCAACACAACAAAGAGACGCCACACGACGGCTCCAGGAAGTGAGATAAAGCCGTTTAAGACTGCAGGAGAGGATGGCTCTGGGGATGGTAGCATCAACCTTGAAGACTGTGTTGCTGCTGGATTCTGCACAGTGCCAATGCTCGAGTTATACCAGCACGTAAGTTTCTTGCATGTTCTGGGAATGACATTCACTAATGTTTGATAGTCCTGTCGTGAATTGAAGTCCTACATCTCGGAAGGCAGACGCGTAATTCGTGACATTGAGACGGAGACATATGCTGATAATCCGCCATTGTTCCGTGAATATGTGACAGCTCCTCCAGATATCCGTCTATTGATGGACAACCAGTTCCGAAACGTAAAGACACATGCTAGGTTGCTCAGCAAAGCCATGTGGTATGAGTGGCGGATGAAACTCCTTGAAGGGCTCAAGGAAGGTCTCGATCGCCATGTCGAGGAGATGAAGGCGGACGACGTGTCACTGTCAAAGCAGGAACAGCTCCTGAACAGTGTTGTGCCGGGACTTGTCGAGAAACATGCTGCTCTCCAGGCTGAGGCGACCAACCTGCAGCAGCTCGCGGACGAGATGGAAAACTGCGATCAGGATGAACTGCGCAGTGCGCGAGAGAAGCTTGCCAGCATCGATGCTGAAATTGCAGAAAAGAAGAGGCAACTTGCTGAGATGCAAGAGGATCTTCAAGACAAGACTGACACGATCGAGGCCGGAGCAGAGCTTAAAGAGGAGTACCTGCAGCAGATCCGCGAAGCGGAACGCGTCCAGGAGGAATGCCGCGGGTGGAGCGTTAAGGAGGTTAATGCGCTCAAGGGTGAGTTACACCTATCGGCTTGTTGGTTTAAAGATGTGTGGCTAATTTTCGACTGTAGCATCCGTTCAAGATATTGAATCTCGGACCGGCTGGTCGATCCTCTCGGCTACGCCGTCGCCCGGGTCGCCAGCTGGCCCGTCTGTGATGATGCGTTATCGCAATAAGCTCCAGATCCTGTTCCATCCTGGGGCCTTCCGAGTTCCCCACCCGGCAGCGCGGTCTGCGGATGGGGATGCTCAAATGAACATGCCACTGGAGCTCACTTACTCCCCTAGTCATGTGCTCGCATCTGCGTCTTCACAACTGACGCCCACGGAATCTCTCCTTCTCAAGTCTCTACGGAAACACCTCGCTTCTATCCAGCAGTCTTCCGTGGAGCCAAAGCAGCTCCTACGCTTCGTCTCAGAGGCATGGGATCTCGCGGAAACCGTTGAGGAAGAGATTCGCATGTTAGGATTCTGCGGCGTCACCAGGCTCAAGCTGGTTGACGATGGCGAGGACGGGCCTCTACTGAGAGCAAGATGCATTCTCCTTGGCGATACGATCCCAGCTGCTACTACAACAACTCCCAAGAAGCAACCCAAGGAAAACAAGATCGTCCAGAACAGCAGGGTCGACGTCGACTTTACCGTGAAGACGCGTGTTGGCAAGGACAGCAACGATAATGGGGAACTCGGAAAGCTGGAACTGGACATCGACGTGGTCGCGACCAAGGTCTACGGGTTTGGCAGCAACTGTGGCTCCGGTATCTCCGAGAACCAGATGCGCGATATCCTCCGCAAAGAGGTCAAGGGGAAATATTCGTCGGGACCGGAGTCGAGAAATGGCGTTTGGGGCAAGGCCGTGCGTGAGCTTGCTGGGAGGGTCTTTTGATTGTTGATTTTTGAAGTCATGGTCGTTATTGGTACAGGTTGATATCCCTCCTCTTGATCGATTGTATTTGGCATCTTTCGGCTGGGGTTTCATGGGCATCTAGTTTATTGTTACTGTTGGCGGGTTCCGGGCTCTTTCGATAACTCGCAGTGGGATTGTTTATCTCAGGTTTTTATTCGATCACTGCAGCATATACTGCATGTTACTTAGGTATTTATCTGGCGTTTTGGAGTGTCTCGCGTGTGGCACTTTATTTTAGCGAGTTTTGTTTTTAGAGCCTTTTTTTTTGCCTTCGTCTGGAGGAATGAGATATCCCAGTCTTAATTTTTTTTCTTTGTCGATTAAGTAGTTTCTCCACTGCTATACTATATACTATGGTGTTGCTTGCGAGCTGTGCACACTACACTGAACATACTACGGAGTACAGTACATACAACGCAGGCGTAAAAGTTGCAGTGATCAATCAATCAATCAATCAGTCAATAATAATAATAATAATAATAACTCCCCCCCCCCCCCCGACTTTCCCTCCCCCTCGTCCCCTCTCACACTCTAAAAATCAACCAAAACCGAACCCCACGTGCAGCATGCAGGGTTCCCCCGAATCCCTGCAGATCGCCGGGGGAACTTTTTGCGATTGGTTCTCTTTCGTCTGTGCGCATGTATGTAAGAAAGAAAGAGGTAGTAAAGGACATGTTGAATGTTCGTCCATTAAGTAGGTATGTATGTACTCTATCATTATTCTATCTATCTATCTATCTATCTATATATTGACCTGTCGATGTGCGTGTAATCATGAGGTCTATAGAAGGAGGTATCTATGATTGCTCGCAAGCCGCTCCAACATGTGCAAACGAAAAATCGAAGCAAAGCAGTCATGACGATTCAGCGCAATTGGATTGTTGAGATTAGATGTTGGCCTTGGCCTTGAACTCCTCGCTGAAGGGGTAGTCGGCGAAGCCCTTCTCCGACTTGGGCACGTAAAAGTGCTCGCGCTCGTAGGGCACGAACTCGATGCCCTCCCTGACCCGGAAGGGCAGGTCCGGGTTGGAGGTGAAGGGACGGCCGAAGGCGACGACGACGTCGTGGTCCTTGTACCTGACGTCGACGGCCTCCTTGGCCGACGGGGTGGTGTAGCCGCCGGCGACGAGGATGGGCGTGGCGGTGCCGTAGGCGTCGAAGAAGAAGTCGAGCGTCTCGGAGGCCTCGATGTCGGCGTTGCCGGCGATGCGGGACTCGACGACGTGCACGTAGGCCAGCTTGAACTCGGCCAGCTTCTGGGCCAGGTAGGAGAACTGGGGGACGGGGTCGGCCATGCGCATGCCCTGGAAGGTGCTCCAGGGGGAGAGACGGATTCCCGTGCGGTCGGCGCCGACGGCCTCGACGACGGCCTTGGTCACCTCGAGGGCGAAGCGGGCGCGGTTCTCGACGCTGCCGCCCCAGCGGTCGGTGCGCTGGTTGCAGGTGTCCTGGATGAACTGGTCGATGAGGTAGCCGTTGGCGCCGTGGATCTCGACGCCGTCGAAGCCGGCCGCGATGGCGTTCTTGGCCGCCTGCGCGTAGTCGCCGATGAAGGACCAGATCTCCTCCTCGGTCAGGGCGCGCGGGGTCGGGGCGCCCTCGCTCACGGGGACGGCGCTGCTGGAGATGAGGTCGTAGGGACCCTCTTCCTTGAGGGCGGAGGGGTCAGCGACACGGCCCAGACCCCAGAGCTGGAGGTAGGCGAAGGAGCCCTTGGCATGGATGGCGTCGGTGATCTCCTTCCACCTGGCCATCTGCTCCGGGGTGTAGATGCCGGGGATGTTGCGGTACAGGCCGGCGCGGGCGGAGACGAAGGTGCCCTCGGTGACGATGAGGGTCCCAGGGACGGAGGCGCGCTGCTCGTAGTAGTCCTTGACGATGGGCAGAGGGACGTGGGAGTCGTCGGCGCGGAACCGGGTCATGGGCGCCATGGCGATCCTCTGGGGCAGCTCCATGCGCCCAACCTTGAGCGGGGTGAACAGCTTGGAGGACATGTTGAACGATAACAGATGGGAAAAGAGACCAGATGGGGAGCTATCTGGAGAGAAAGACACGGGACATGGGAGGGGAGTCTATATATCAATTTTATCGGCAACTCGTCCGACCCACCAGATCAATTTCATTTGGCGGAGCGTCTCGTCGGGCTCTTCTGCTGACAAACGCTGATTGCGATGGCTTCAAAGACGCCACCATCTGGACCCGTCGGCCCGACGAGATTCTCTCTAGACCTGCTTCGCCGCCAGTGAGATGCGGTTGGATTCTCCGTTCGATACAGCCACCGGCTCTCACTCGTCGATCCCTCGGATAGAACCGAGACGTTCCCTGGCGTCCGCAAGCGGTGCCCTCGGGCATGGAGAGAAGCCCGAACATCCTTGCTAGTTCACTGAACGCTTATTTGGACCTTTGGCGGTGACCGGCTTGCCGCACGACGGTCAGATCGAATTTCTAAGCAGCTTCGGAGGAAAGATTGTCGGGTCATGGAAACTCTCCGACACTATGAAAGTGCAACATGGTTACTAGGCCATCCCCGATTTCTGGTTAAGAGGTGGTTCGTTCTATTATCCTATGTTGGAACGACGGGGGACAGATGAGGTGGAATCTTGTTGTGCAAATTTTCCTTTTCCAACAACGGTGATTCTGAAGTCGTCGAGTCCTTGACGGGCTGGTGTGCTTGAAACCCGTTAGTTTATAGATGTACTGCGACCTCTTCAGGAGTATTTACAAATTGTCTATATGATACATGGGCAGAAAGGAAGGAGTAGTTGAAACTGATATTTTGGCATTGCGTCCGTTCCTGAGACGGATCTACCCATCTGCTGCCTTAGCTCCTTGCTTCCTAGTCGGACTTTCAGCATCCTCTCACCTGAGAACGACCTGGCGGTCAATCGGAACGGCCGCTCTGCCATCAACCCCGCAAAGACACTTGTCAGGAGACGGTCCGACCGGCAGGGAAGAAGGACATCGCGTGGCTGCTAACTTTTTTAGACTTGGCTAAGCTTCTCCGCCCACCGACCCCGCAACTCTCATCGCATCGCGATTGGGAGGTTGAGATGACTTTGATCCCCAGACCAGACTGCCGGTGAATGGAGCTTTTCAGCTCACGCGAGGGGCTGTCGATATCCGGATACGGACAGGGGTATTCCTGTCAACGTCGATTTCGCGGACATTGGATACCCTCTTGGGCTCTAGATTCGGCACCAGCGGCTTGCATGGACAGGGGGACCTTGGGGTCTTCTTGACTGCGGTTTTCCCTGCACCTGCCGATCAGCATGCGGCATGCACGTTCCGCGCTGCCTTAAAAGCAGCTGGTCGCGCTCACCGAGGCGATCAAGTCGACCCTGCGATCTGGTTCCCGGTGAGGAGATCTCCGCGCTGTCGAGGGTAATAGATCTGGGGCATAGCACGGCTGAGTGACCATCTGAGTGACCATGGCACCGTTGTCCTCTCTCTGCCTTCTGGCAGTGGCTGCCATTGCGCAGGCCGACCACCTTCGTCCCAGACAGGACGGGTGTCCCACCACGACCACAGACCTGCCGGACTATTTGAATACGGCTCCAGGACCATATGCCGGTAAGCTTCGAAGACATCTCGTTTCATGTCCCGAGAGCCAGACTGACTTCGGACAGGATACACGGCAACGGGTTCCGCCCCGTTCGTCGCGGAGACGAATCTCGCGCCCTTTGGCAAGAAGGGGGTTGGGGTCAATGATCCTCTGCAGACCTCGATGCCCATCAAGGGTGCACCAAGCTACGGCAGCATCTTCAGTCTCATGGGAAAGCTGACGTGGGTATCATTCCGATGTACAGCACAACATCTGATGATCTGAACAACTGGCAGTCCCTATTCTCCCTCTCCCGGGTTTGGCGCAGACGAGTACCCTCTGCCCCCTGGATCCAACATCACCCAGGTCCATGTGATCCATCGTCACGGATCACGGTACCCTACGCGGAATGACGGCCCGCAGCAATTCGGCAAGAAACTCGCGAAGCTCGTCGCCGATGGCGTGCGCTTCGAGGGGGAACTCTCGTTCGTCAACAACTGGAACTACGAGCTGGGCGACGAGATGCTCGTCGCCCGCGGCCGCCAGGAGCTCTTTGACAGCGGCATCCTGCACTGGTACAATTACGGCAAGCTGTACGACCCGTCGACCAAGATCATCGCGCGCACGACGACCATGTACCGCATGTTGCAGTCCGCGGAGAACTTTATGGCGGGCTTCTTCGGCCTCAACTGGCGCGACAACGTCACGATCGAAGCGGTCATCGAGGCTGCAGGGTTCAACGGCTCCGCCTCGGCCTACGGCCAGTGCCCGAACAGCGTAAAGCCTCTCTCCCGGACCGCAAGCGATGCCGTCGACCGTTGGATGAACATCTACCTCCGCAGCGCAACCAGACGGTTCCAGCAGCACGTCAATGGCTACAACTTCACGGTCGAGGACCTGTACAACATGCAGCAGCTCTGCTCGTACGAGACCGTCGCCTTCGGCTTCAGCCGCTTCTGCCAGCTCTTCACCTACGACGAGTGGAAGGGACGTGAGTACGTCGAGGACCTGCAATGGTACGGCGACCACTCCTTCGGGAGCCCGACCGCGCGGGCGGTCGGTATCGGCCAGGTCATCGAGACCCTCGCCCGGATGGAAGGCCACGTCGTCGACGCCGCCGCCGGCTCATCGTCGTCCGTGAACATGACCCTCGACGGCAACGAGGAGACCTTCCCCGCCAACCAGACGCTGTACTTCGACTTCAGCCACGACACCCAGATGATGAGCGTCCTGACGGCCTTTGGCCTGCGCCAGTTCGCGCAGTACCTCCCGCCCACGGGGCCCCCGGGACACCGCCAGCAGCTCGTCGCCAGCCACATCACCCCCTTCGCGGCCCGGTTCGCCATCGAGGTCATCAAGGCCCCCCGGCCCGTGTTGGCGCGGAGACCGCAGCACGGCGCGTCGCAGGCGGGTGCGTACAACATGTCCGCCCCCGCGAGGGAGACCCGGTACGTCCATTTCCTGGTCAACCAGCGGACCGTGCCGCTCGGGGAGAGCTTCGCGGACTGCGGAGACCGCGACGACGGGTGGTGCGAGTATGAGACGTTCCTGAAGTGGCAGAAGGAGAATGTGAAGAGGGCCCGGTTCGAGTATAGCTGTTTCGGCAACTACAGTGAGGTACCGTACGGGGTTGTCATGGATGGCGTGCCGGTGCACTAGCCGGTCGATTTGTTGGCTATGATGATGACGATACGATACCTATTTTATTACGACGAAGGATCTTCTTCGATTTGTACATGTAATATGGATGATGAAAATAAGATAAAGTGAAGCCGTGCATTTTCCAAGTCACTGATGGATATATATATATATATATATACTATCTATTGACCTGCCTAGACACATACGTACCCTTCAACACCTAGACCTAGCCTGACTGACCTGCCTGATGACTCCACAAACACACTCACGAAAAAGGGTCCAGTTCTCAGACTCACAGATAGGGTATCCAATTCAATTCAATCCGATCCGATCCAGACCGACTCCCGGGGAAGAAGAAATAAAATACACTTGCGTAAAGTAAATAAGACAGGTGGCTTCTGCGAAGATAGAAGACACACCGACACAGATAGACAGACAGACATGGCATCCATCGTGCAGTACATAAGTACTCGAGGGGGTAAGTAACTCAAACTCAGACATAAACAGAACAGCAGGCGGAACAGAACCATTTAGTCCAGACCAACACCGCAGAAGCATGCAAACGACGGTCACGATCACGATCGTGTCAAGCTCAAGGTCAAGACTGAGACTGAGACGAACCCGAACCCGAACCCGAACCCCCCTCCAACGCCCTCGCTGTCCGCTCCAGCTGCGCGTTGAACGACTTGATCAGGTGCAACAGACCGCCCTGGGACCCGGGAGCCGAGGAGCTGACGTCCTGCGCGAGGGAGCGGAGGGTGAATTCGAGGCCTGCGGTGGATGGTTCGTCGTCGTCGTCGTCGTTGTTGTTGTTGTGCCGGCTCCGGTCGAGGGCGAGTTCGAGGCTATGGAGGGAGTTGTTGATGCTGGATCGGGACTGCATTTTTTCCCCCCCCCCTGGGGTTAGTAACCCTGTTTTCCACGATGTATAAAATACAAGCAAGTGAAATGGGATAAAAAGATGTATGTATACATACCATACTCTCCCCCTCCCCCTCGGCATGCCTCCTCCGCACCTCATCCATCCGGATGGCAACCTCCTCCCTCCGCCTCCTCACCTGCACCAATCTGTTCCTCAGATCGCCCATCTCCCTCTTCGCCCTTCTCAACCGCATATTCAGCACGAAATTGCTATCCAGGACCTCGCTCATCTCGAACAGGCGGCCCTCGAGCTCCGTCGCGAACGCCTCGACCGCTTTGCGCTTGCGGGTCCATTCCGCGCGTTTCGCGGCGTTGGGTTCGTTCGCGATGCCGGTTTTCAGGGTTGCCAGGGTCTTGTCGAGGGTTTCGCGGCAGATTTGGGAGAGGACGTCGGCGGGGTTGACGCCGCTGCGGGTAGGGAATGGTTTTTGGTTCTTTCGTGAGGAGAGCTCGTCATCGGCGGCGGAGTCGGCGTCTGATTCTGCGGAGTCGGAGAAGGCGGCGTCGTCGAGGGCGGCGGTGTTGGCGAGGCGGTGGACGGTTACGGGGACGGTTTCGCCTCGTTGGAATTTGCGTTTTGGTTTGGGCTCCTTGTCATTGTCCTTGTCTTCTGCCGCGTCCTCGCCTTCTGCTTCTGCTTCTGCTTCTGCCTCTTGTTCTTCAGCCTGACGAGATGATGATGGTTCCTGCTCCTTGGGTTGTATTGATTTGCGGATGCCGTTCTTCGACCCCGAGGGTCTGCCCCGACGAGGTTTTGGTGCAGCGGCTGGTTCGCCTTCAGACGGTTCAGCAACTTCAGGATGCTGCTGCTCCTTTGGCTCTGTCGTCGTTTGTGATATAGATTCAGCCACTTGTACAGCTGGGAGTGAGCGACGGTTGTTCCTGATTGGCGGCCGGCCGACTGGCTTTTTGCCTTTCTGTTTCGCTGTCGGTGGCTGCTGAGGCGAGTCCTGAGCCTCCTCTTCCTCCTGCTCTTCTTCGTTGTTCTTGCTCTTTTTCTGTCTCGCCCTTGACAGTTGCTGCGGCGAGTCTTGGACCTCGTCTGCTTGCTGTTCCTCATTATCGTTTCGCTTTTTCTGCCTTGTTCTCGATGGTCGTTGATCAGAGTCCTGTTCCTCATCTGGCTGCTCTTCGTGATCTTTGCGTTTCCGTGTCGTTCTCGACGGCTGTGGAGGAGACCCCTGGGCCTTCTCTTCTTGCTCTTCTTTACCTTTTCGCTTCTTCTGTCGTGTTCTCGATGGCTCTTGCGGGGCGTCCTGAGCGTTATCTTCTCTCTCTTCCTCAAGATCTTTGCGCTTCTTCCGTTTCGATGCCAACGGTCGTTGAGGCGAGTCCTGGCCCTCGTCTTCACGCTCTTCACGATCTGGCAGTCCTGGCTCTGGCTCCGCTTCAGCAGTTTCAGCATCAGGCTCGCCAGGAGTCTGTTGACCTGGAGACGCGGGCGGGGTCGAAGCTGGGCGTTGCTTCCGCGGTCGACCAGCTTTCCGAATATTCTTTGCTTCACTCGGACCTTGTTCCGGAGAGTGAGCTTCCTCTTCCCTGGCCGACTTGTCTTCGTTGGGTGCTGCTGGTACAGTTGCCGGCGGCCGTCCTCGTCTCCGCTTCTCCGGCTGTTTGCTAGTTTGTCTTGGTTCTTCAGGTCTTTCTTCCGTAGCTTCTTCCTGGACGGTCTCCTGGGGCTCCTCTGGTACGACTGGCTCTGCTGGCTCCTGCGTCTCTACCTGCACGTTATCCTGCTCCCTAGTTCTCTCCACAGACGGTCGCTCGCTCGATTGTCGCTCAGTGGTCGATTTTGGCTTTCTCCTCTTGCTCTTAGGGCTCTCTTCCGTTGGCGCGGCTTCGTTTTCGGGTTGAGCTTGTTCCACGGCTGAAGCGGTGTTTTCATCAATGTCAATTGGTGGGTTTGGCTCTGGCTGTTCCAACCCGTTTTGTTGGGATGGGGAGACTTGGCTGGAGATATCACGAGAGGCTTCCCCACTGAGTTCCGGAGTCTGTTCGACTGGAATCGAAGTAGCTTCGTTGTCTGGCTGTACAGCAGGAGCGTCTGCGACATCGGGCGGAGCCTCCTCAGGAACGGATTTAAACACGTCTGTAGGAATCGTGTTAGTAAACTGTAATTGAGCCGGGAACTGAGAACGCGCGTACCTATTTTTCTTCTCTTGCTGCTTCGCCCCTGCTCCGGCGAGTCGTCCGACGGAATGTCAAACGTCGACGGTCGCTCTGGTAGATGGTTACGCGAGCTGCCAGGTGTCCTAATCTTTGTTCCTCCTCCCTGGGACCCAGATGGCGTTCCTCTCGGCGATCGCTGCGCAGACGGCGGTTGCTTCTCGGGCGTCGACCTCCGCGACGGCGGACGCGGTTCTGGGACGCTGGGAGCAGGTTGAGGCTCCGGACGCGTGGGCTGCGGCGGCGGAAGGATCGGCGAACCAAAGGAGAAGCCAAAGTCTACTTCTTTTATCTTGCGCGTACTGTACAAGGACGCGGTCAGCTATGTGCATACAATCTGCGGGGCGGGCAATAGCGTACCCAGCTCCGCGCTGGCGCATCTGCAAGCGCTCCTCTCGATCTGTAGCATATCCGGTTAGCTGGAGTAATCCAGGCGGTGTCAAACAGGGGACATACTGGAAGCCATAATGGTGGTGCGGCTCTTTCGCAGAGCTGGACGCGCCGGACGCGAGTTGTTCGGCGATAGTTACAACGAAGTTGTCGCGGCGTCGGAGACCTTGCGCGGAGTGCGGGCGACCGAAGCGGGTTTGGCGCCGCGGGAAAACCCACCGCTGGGCTCTCCTCTCCGCATCGCCCTGATATCTATATTCGACACGACATTAACGAGGGTGGGTCTCTACCAGCTGAGGGTTGACTGTATATCTCTCCTCTTTCCATTGATTTATTTCAGCCGTCTGCGCTATCTCAATGGGCTGGTTCTGGGGATCGAACAAAGACGACCCGACCAAGAAGCTCGATCCTGAGCTTCGGGCGTATCTCGAACAGCAAGCCCCCGCCAAATACACACCTGTCCAGCCGTCACCAGAGCCTCCAAAGGCGCCCGAACCACCAAAACCCGCTCCGCAGCCCGAAGCGGCGGAGTCCTCAGAGTCAAAGGTCCCCCCCGCCTCCCTTTTCCCCGATGGCCGATATGCGCATCTCTGGAAGACCTACAAGCCTCTGGAGGAGATCGAGGGCACTCCCGTCTCCGGCGCGGAGAGGGTGATTGAGAATTACAAGAAGCGCAAGGACACGGTGCACCGGGCGGCGATGGAGAATTGCGCGCTGGAACACGAGGCCTTGACGTTTTGTTTCAAGAAGGGAAACTGGCAGGACCAGCTGCGGGCTCGTGTGACGATGTGTTCGGATGAGAACGCTACGTTCTCGCGGTGTTACACGATGCAGGCTGTGAGTTATTCCTTTCCTTGTATTGACATCACTCCTTTGTGTACAATGTGATACTGATACGGAGCTCGGGCAGAAATTCCTCCAAGCGCTCGGCTACGCTTCTGCGTTCGAATGGGACGACGAAAGAGAGGAGCGCATCCAGATGCACGCGGACAAACTGTACCACCAGATGCTCGACTACGAGAGGCAGGTAGAGGAGGCCAATGCCAAGGGACTCGAACCACCGCCCCTTACTTCTCTCTTCAATCCCAATGCACAGCCTATTCCTCAGCAACGGACTCCATCTGCTCAGCCCGGCAGCGTCGAGATTCCCGGTGGTGAAGAGCTTCCCCTGGGATTTAAGCCCTCGAAACCGCTGCACGAGCTCACTCCACACGAGCGGGAGCTTGAGATCCGCGCGTACAAGGCTCAATTGGAGCAGCAGAAGAGGTACGCGGAGGAAGCCTCGCCATTTATGAAATCCCAGGAGGAAGCGCGGTTGAAGAGGCAGGAGAAGGCCATCAGTTGGTTCGGAGAGACCATCGGGAAATGGATCACGTAGGGAGTTGTGCTCGGTTGCGCGCCGGTCGTCTTCTTGTACATCTGTTACGTTATTACATCATTCTCACGTACCGTTCATGGAGCGAGCGGTGGAGTATGACACGGCGAACTCGGGCGTTTAAGCGAACCTCACCAGATGATTTATAATTCAGTTATGATTGGATGTTGAGGCACGTCGCGAATGATATATTTGCTTTCTCAATGTAATGGCCTTGAAGATCTTCCGGATGATGAGAATACCTCGAACGAGTACATTCGAGGACCTCCATGCCATCCTTATGACTTTTGAGCTAATCTGGAGCCGGAATCATCGTGGAGACTCGCTCTTCACTGCAGACTTGGGCGCGATTCGAAGAGAGTGATATGAAGATGATTCCGAGGGCGCTTAATATGTTAGCTTAGAGACACTATTAATGGCTAGTGGGGGATAAGAACAGGCAGTTAGCAGCTCCTATGAACGACAAGGCATAATGCGACAAGTCCATGCCATAGCGTCAATTCTTCCATGTGGCATTCGTACCTCGTTGATAGATGATGATTAGCCATACAACCATCGTGGGAACAGAGATAGCGTCGCAAGCAGTGATTGGGATCTGCCAGGCGTTCTGATATGCTCTGAGAGAGCCTGTTCATGATTAAAAAGATCCTGTGCTGAATTGAATGTGATAGATCATATGCAGGTTGACTGCGGCTTCACAGTGGCCCCAATCTGTGTGCAAAGCGCAAACCCACGTTCGTGAGGCTTGTATAGATGAATCCGGTGACCCCATATCAATTAGTTCGGTGTAGAGATGCATTCTAGAAGAGCAAAACGCGTCGACCTGGGGCATCGAAGCGACGGCGCGGCGACGGTGCAGTAGGGCTGGACGTCGCAACACGGGCTAATTCGCTCCCGCCTGTCGCGTTCCGCAGCGCGAGAGACACGAGACGAGACGAGGCGAGACTGAGCGACATCACGACCTGCAAGAGTCGATCGTGCATCGGCCTGCCCTGATATCCGCCGTGTGCCGCCCTCTGCACGCGACGTCCTCTCCTCTTTTTGAATTGATTTCTGCCCTTCCTCTCCGTCCGCTTCCATCCTCATACCCATCCTGCCCTGCAACCGTCAGGCCCTCTGTCTCTCATCTCCTCCCTGCAGCCGTTGGCTGGACAACTTGAACCCGTTGATACTGCAGGGGAATCATCTATCGATCCGGGCTCCGTGGGCCTTTCAACGTCCCACTCGACAATTCACAGCAGTTCCAACGGGGCATTGAGCTGCTGTGCCCATCATGAAGGCGACGCCGCTGCTCATCGCGTGGCACAACGACAATGCCCCCATCTACTCCGTACACTTCGATCCCCACGGCAAGGGCCGCTTGGCCACAGCTGGGAAGTATGTCTCTGATGTCCAGGACCCATCCCGTGATTCCGTACTGACGCCCCCTCTCCCCGCTGCAGTGATAACAACGTCAGAGTATGAGTCCCCCGTTTCCAATGTCCTTCGTCCCGCCTTTCTGATGCCCGCAAGCAGCTCTGGAGAGTCGAAGCCACCGGGGAGGAACGAAAGATCACCTACCTCAGCACCCTGATCAAGCACACGCAGGCCGTCAATGTCGTCAGGTTCTGTCCCAAAGGTAGATAGATAGACGCCCCTATATCGTCAGGCTGGTTGTTCCGGATTCGCTGACAGACCCCAGGCGAGATGCTGGCGTCTGCGGGTGACGATGGGAATGTGCTCCTGTGGGTGCCCTCGGAATTGCAGACAACGTCCACCCTCGGAGAGGATCGATCAGATGACAAGGAGACCTGGCGTGTGAAGCACATGTGCAGGTCGTCCGGTGCGGAGATCTACGACCTGGCATGGTCCCCGGATGGCGTATTCTTCATAACCGGCAGCATGGACAACATTGCTCGAATCTACAACGCCCAGACCGGTTTGTCTGCTACCCTGCTTTCCCGCAGAATGGTCGCTGATCGTCAATATCAGGGCAAATGGTTCGACAGATTGCAGAGCATTCCCACTATGTACAAGGTGTAGCGTGGGACCCCCTCAATGAATTCGTAGCAACACAGTCCTCCGACCGATCCGTCCATATCTACAGCTTGAAGACGAAGGATGGGCAATTCACTCTTACTTCGCATGGGAAGTTCTTGAAGATGGATCTGCCGGCTCGGCGGATATCCTCAAATAGCCCTGCTCCACCAGACCTTAACACCAGATCTCAACCAACAAGCAATTCGATTGCCATTGCTTCTCCCGCTCCCTCGACCCCTGGTACTCCAATGGCCTCAAATCTGCCAATGGACCCCCCTCCTGTATCTCACAGTCGCCGCTCTTCGTTTGGGTCGTCACCATCTGTGCGACGCTCAGCTTCCCCGGCGCCATCTCTGCCGCTGCCTGCTGTCAAACCCCTAGAAGTGCCATCTCCAAACCTTCTCGGAAGCCTGGCCGTCAAAAATGCCAATATCTACGCTAATGAGACATTCACTTCATTTTTCAGGCGGTTGACGTTTGCTCCGGATGGGAGCTTACTGTTCACACCAGCCGGCCAGTATAAAACCTCGCATGTGTCCGCCAGCGATCCTACGAAGACCACAGATGAGGTGATTAACACTGTCTACATCTACACGCGTGCCGGCTTTAACAAGCCCCCAATTGCCCACCTCCCAGGGCACAGGAAGCCGTCGGTTGCCGTTAAATGCTCTCCGGTGTACTATACCTTGAGACAAACACCCAAACCTACCAGCCATATAACTCTAGATACCTCCTCTGGAGAAGACGCATTCCCGTCTCTTCCGGATCCTATGGTTTCGTCGAATGCTCCAACTAGCAATCCGTCCATGGAACCTCCACCGGCAGTTACTGCCGCAGGTGACTCAGCTAGACCTCAGCCGTCTCAAAAGACTGACAGCGAAGGGAACTCTGCAGGTCAGGTCCCAGGTCCAGCTTTTGCTTTGCCGTACCGGATTGTGTACGCTGTCGCTACGCAGGATGCCGTTATGGTGTATGATACGCAGCAGCAAACTCCGCTGTGCGTAGTGAGCAATCTACATTTTGCTACGTTTACCGACCTGACTTGGTAAGTTGTACCTTGACTTTGTGTCGGATTTCAGTCTAACACGACGCAGGTCGAATGATGGATTGACGTTGATAATGAGCTCGTCCGATGGTTTCTGCTCAACTTTGTCATTTGGCCCTGGGGAGCTAGGCCAGCCCTATACTGCTCCAGTGGCTTCCACTGCGTCGGCAACAAACAACGCTCCAGTACCAACTCCAACTCACGCTACCTCTCCCGCAGTGGTAAAGCCAACCCCGGTGTCAGTGGCCACTGGCTCTCAACCTGCCTCTGTGAATGGGGCTCCTCGCCCATCAAGCCCTGCGCGCTCCAATTCTACCTCTTCAGTGGTTACAATCTCGGCGCAGCAATCGGCAGGAACTGTTATAAACAATCCGACTCCGACTCTTGGCTCTGTGCCACTAGTCACGGCGGCTAATTCGGCACAGCCGCCGACTCTTCCCCTTACAACACCGCCTCAAACCCCTATGTCTGCTGTGTCTCATAGCGCCACAAGCTCCATCAGCGGCAGCGTGCTGGGGAAACGGGACATTGGCGCAGCTAGTGAGTCTGAAAAGGAAGAGACGAAGGAACAGAGTAAGGAGACGCAGCAGCAGCAGCCAAAGAAGAGACGGATAGCACCGACTCTCGTTTCGGCCGGCGGCAACACGTCTACCGGCGATAATAACAACAGTAACAATGATGTGGGAGGCTAGTCGTCTTTGGGAAAATTGTTTTTCATATTTCTTTGCTTCTTTCCTCACATTCAACACCTGGTTACTTGCTGTCCGAGCTCGGATGGGAGGTATCTACGAATTTTGACGATTAATGTTTCGTTCTTTTATCCTTCTTCTCCCAGTTCCTCCCCGTATACCGTTTTGAATCGGAATCCGACTGCTGGGAATACGCATAGCTTGGGTGAGGTTCTTTTTTCTCTGTTCCTTTCGGTTCCCTCGGCACCTGTGTCGTCTATGATGGCTTTCTTCTGGCTTGCTGTGGCTGCCACTAATGGCTGTGTTCGATGTGATATAGTTTGCGTGACTGAATGGATCGTGTCTTAGGCTTGACTGCGGAGTTTGGCTTTAGTCAATGGAGTTTAATGTTTACTGCGTTTTGTGCTCGTGGAAACTGACTACGCGACAGAAATGTCTTCTACTAATTTACCACATCATCTACTGTGGTAGACCCCGGAAGGATTCCTAGTATAGTCCCACCCACAGGGATGTTAGTTTGATGCTGCCCTCTAGCTGCACTACCAGGATACTCGCCTAGTTTCCTTGATGAAGGAGGACTTGGGTGCCCGCCATGACCATTTAACAGATATCAAAATCGAACCTCTGCAAGTGCACCATGTACATACTAGGAATCCTTCCGGGGTCTACCACAGCATCTGCTCCTCCCGTCGCCTTTTGCGACGATCCGCTTCTCCGTCGCCAAGGAACCAGTCCCTTGGCGGAGGGGAAGGGCCAAGGTCGCAACAGTTCAACTCCCGGGTGGCCGGGGCCCCATGACATTCATTATTGTACTTGAAGATGGGGTGGATGTCTGCATCTATATATAATTAATACTCCAGTTTCCCGTCTTATATATATATATATACAAAATGAAAGGACAAAACAAATAGGGTATTCTAGGTCCGTCTTGGGTTACTAGAGTTACTTACTAAACAGGAGGAGATCACTAGAACATCTCCCACTTTATCGGCAAAGAATCGAGTTCCTACTTAATCCGACGGTCTTCCTACGGACTCTCGATCTGGCCAAGAAAAGCAAAAAAAAATAAGCTAGCACGCGGGCTGTCATCGATATTAATATTGTATTGGTATCATCAGCACTTGGACCACTCTGTGGTTAATGTTATGTTATACACTAGGTATTAAATCAACCGTACCTACCTACCTTTCAGCGCCCCCTTTCCCTCCCCTCCGCTGCTTTTCTGCTTGTTGTCTTGGTGGTGGGATTGCTATTTTATACAACCCATGTGGTTGTTTTGAAGACATTGGAGGGTGGGTGCCCAGACCAGGCACTAGGTACTAATAATATATGATATATGATATACTGTGCCATGATCTTATCCTTTTTCTGTTCTTTATAGCATCTCCTTCCTTTCTTCTCTCTCTGTCTAAGCTACCTAGGTATTTACCTATCTTATTACTTTTGGTTGTATTTTTCTATCTATCTATCTATCTATCTATTTAGTCTGACTTGACTTTTATCTAGGATTTATTTATTTATTACTTTAGGTACAGTGTCTGGGTTACTAGGTACCCTCCAATTAGCTTCAAAATTACATGGTAATCCGCCAAGAGGGTTGGTATCTGCTAAGGGGAGAGGGGAGGGGGGGGGGGGGAGCGGCATCCGGCCAGACGCCTCTATCATAATTAATTTCCTTGGCTGCCGGCGGGGGTCTCAGCTCAGGCTCTCTCGGCTCAGATTACCAGTTCTCTCGAACTTTTTTTTTTTCCGCGAATTGAATGGCCCCGGACACAGCACAGCACAGCGTCGTCTTCAAGGCCGGATGATGGGGCGAAAAATGGTTAGGTAGGTGGGTAACTTCCGCATGGGTTGGAAGTTCCAACCTGCCAGTCGAAGTTCACCTTCCAATCTGGTCCTGGAATGGGTCGATCGATATTGATATTGATATTGATATCCATTTGTCTAGGTACCTACCTAAAGCGGGATACAATATCAAATGACTCATGCTGGGCACCTACCTAGCTAGGTAGGAGAGCTTGGCCGTCCCACCTCAGTGACTCGGCTGACAACTCAACGTTGCCAAGGGAGCGGAGAGGAGATGGGAAGGAAGCTGCTAGGTAGGTAACGATTATCGTTAAGAGTTTCGTCGCTGCGAGCAACCATCCATCCACGATATATATATATAGGTATATACAGCTCGGGGCGGGGAGGGGAGGGGAGGGAAATCGCATCTTCGTACGAGACATTTCACATAACAACCTTATAGGTAGGTACCTAACCTACCTATACAATAGACCTCCCGACCACCCTCATGCTTTCCTCTTCTTGTTCAGCAAGATAAGTTATCGTGTTCTGGGGGGTTTTTCTGGTTTTCGTCACGAAGGTTCATCATCACCTGCGAACATATTCCATAATTCGTTTCGCAGCTTAATTGGTTGTTCTTAACTACTACTACTGCTACTACGACGACGACGACGACGACGACGACGACCATGACCATGAAGGGACTATCGACCGGTTGCTTTTCTCTTCCTCTTCCTCTTCTTCTTCTTTTGGGTGTATTGGCATTGTTGTCCCTCGTATCGCCTGCTACTGCGCGTAGAGGGAATGATAAGTATAGGCCTCTTGTTTCAGCTGTGAGTTCTTCTTCCCTCCCCCACCAAGTGCCTAGGTAGGTAAGCTATAGCTAAATGGCCGGGTATAGAATGCACTCCAATCCCTGATCGAACTGGACGACCTCCTCGCAGGCGCGCAGCAACTCGAAGACTTCGCCTACGCATACCCGGAGAGGAACCGTGTCTTCGGCGGCCCTGCGCACCGGGATACCGTCAACTACCTCTACCACGAGCTCAGCAAGACGGGCTACTACCATGTCTATAAGCAGGAGCAGGTCCACCTGTGGTCCAAGACAGATCAGAATCTGACGGTCAGCGGGAACAAAGTCGATGCTGAGGCCATGACGTACAGTCCCGGTGGTGCTGTCACCGCGGAGCTGGCTGTGGTGAAGAATGCCGGCTGCGATGCTGCTGATTATCCGGCTGAGGTTGCGGGAAAGATCGCTCTAATTCAGCGCGGGAGCTGTACGTTTGGGGAGAAGTCCGTTCTGGCCGGAGCGGCTAATGCTGTTGCTGCGATGATTTACAATAATGTGGATGGATCGATCAGTGGGACGCTTGGAGAGCCGAGTAGTCCTCTGGGGCCTTATGTCCCTGTCGTCGGGATCAGTCTGAAAGATGGAAGGGACCTGGCTGAGCAGATCGGAAAGGGTCCTCTGACTGCTGATCTCTCTGTTCTCAGTGAACTACAAAACAGAACCACTCACAATGTGATCGCCCAAACGAAAGGAGGCGACCCGAACAACGTCGTCGCATTGGGAGGGCACACCGACTCCGTCGAAGCCGGTCCGGGCATCAACGACGACGGCTCCGGAATCGTCAGCAACCTCGTCATCGCTAAAGCCCTGACAAAATTCTCCGTCAAGAACGCGGTGCGCTTTCTCTTCTGGACCGCTGAAGAATTTGGCCTGCTGGGTAGCGAGTACTATGTCTCCAGCCTCAACGCGACAGAGCTCGACAAGATCAAGCTGTATCTCAACTTCGACATGATCGCCTCCCCCAACTTCGCGATCAAGATCTACGACGGTGACGGCTCGTCGTTCAACCAGACTGGTCCGCCAGGGTCCGCGGAGATCGAGCACTTGTTCCAGAAGTACTTTGAATCTCGTCATAGTAGACACTTCCTGGGGCCTCACGGCCACAGCTACGCTCACGGTCCAACGGCATTTGACGGCCGATCAGACTACGCCGCCTTCATTGAAAGGGGGATCCCCGCGGGCGGGATCTTCACGGGCGCGGAGGGGATCAAGACCGCGGAGGAGGCGGAGCTGTTTAAAGGCGAGGCGGGCGTCGCGTACGATGTGAACTACCACAAGGCGGGGGATAATATGAGAAATCTGAACCACGAGGCGTTCTTGGTGAATTCTAGGGCGGCTGCATACGCAGTGGTGAGGTATGCGACAAGCTTGGAGGAGATCCCGGCGCGGGATGCGAGTACTGCGGTCAGGAGGTCGATGAGGAGGAGCAGGGGGGCTCCCAGTGGTACTCATGGGCATGGAGCAAGTGGATGTTTTCATTCGAGAATAGCTGTCTGAGTGTAGCGCGTAAGTAGGTACCTGGTAGAATGGATAAAAGTGCCTGCGTATTCGAGTAATTAGGTGCGCTGTTACCGTGCTGGTTGAAGCTTTGATTAATTAGCAAGTAAAGTCTGTCAGTGAAATTCTCGCGTGGGAAAATGCTATCTTATCTATCTATGATTTTGAATGAACGGAAATGAAAGCAGGTAGGTAGGGTAGGTATCTGAATAAGTTGGAAGTTGGAAAGTCAAGTCAAGTCAGAAAATGGAATGGAATAGAAGGGCTCTCTGGTACAGTATGTGATATAGCTGATACCCAGTACAGTATGATTAGGTTAGGTACCTGGTAAGTAATTGATGAGGTTGAGGTTGGGTTACTCTTTTTATTCTTTTTCCAAGAGAAAGGGAATTCTTTGCAGAATATCTAATACATTTTCTGGAATTTTTATTTTTAGGAGATGGATAGATACTGGTCCTTGAAAAAAAAAATTCTTCTGATCTAATCTAATCAACAACCCCCTCCGGCAACAACGCAACATAATCCACCGGCGCCGGCTCGATCCCATCCGGGATCCCTACGACCGTCAACACATCACCCCTCCGGACGTGCACGCCCCGGAAGGTGATCCGCGTCGCGGAGTGTCCGTCAATATAGACGGACGGCGCGTGGCCGAGTCTATCTTCGTTGTTGCCTACCCACTGTCCTAGCAGGCGGTTGTTGAGGAAGATCTCCCACCGGGCCCGCCCGCCGACGAGGTCGTAGTAGTTGATCGCGAGGTCGTATGTTCCCGATGGGAACTGGGTGAGTCTTGTGGTGGCGGTGCCGATGGTGGAGTTGGAAGTTGTGACGATGGCCGTGGCGTTGGATGCCGTTTCGAAGGGCGTGATGGGGTAGGGTTTGTAGCCCGTTAGGGTCATGCTTTCGGCTTCGATGCGCCATGGGTGGTTGTGGTTTCCGACGCGGTCTGCTTCGTCCGGGACGGAGGAGAGGTTGTGGTAGAAGGTGGTGATGGCGTCTCGCCAGATGATGGAGTGGCCGGCTTGGTATGTCAGGCGGAAGTGGACGTCGGTCCAGCGCTCGGCGTCGATCCTGTCCCTGAGGGACTCCCACATGGTGACGAAGGTCTGCGCCGTCTCAGCGCCGCGGTAGTGCGCGTCGTAGAAGTGCTGGATGACCGTCTTGCCGGAGTGTAGACGGTGGGTGTAGTTCACGTGGTGGAACCACAGGAGGAGGTCGTCCGGGGTGGTGTCGATGTTTTCGTACATCGCAGCGATCTCTGGGGGATATTGGCCGGAGAAGCCGGTGCCGTTTGATACGGTGCGGTCCATGCCGATTGTCTTCTGGTCCGCGCGGGTCCATTGACCCCAGCCGTTGTTGTCCTGGGAGGCAGGATTGGGTCCGAAGTGGGTGTACAAGATGTCAGTCAAGGTCTGGATGCCCAGGTTGCCGCTGTAGTTCTCGTAGGCGGGCCATGATTCCATGGACATCTGGGTGACGGTATCGAGGACGCTGCGGTCAAGACCAAAGGTGAGGCGGATCCAGTCTTGCAGCATGCTTTGGGGATCTTCGGTGGGATCCCAGGCCAAGCGGCCGTAGGCATACAGGTTGGACATGGCCAGGTGGCTTCCAAGCCAGGTTGTGTTGGTACCGACATTGACGACGGCCGCCCATCCGCCCAGAGGCCGGTTGAAGCGCTTGCCGGAGATGATATCGCGGACGAGCGATAGCTTGCTGTCGACGCGGAGATCGAAGTCGAGGACGGTCTTCCAGAGCGGTGGGAGATAGACGAGATGGCATTGCTGTCCGAGGTACTCCTGAGTGACCTCAAGCTCAATGGCAGTGCTGGTATTCTGCAAGTGGGCGAACAAGGGGGATGTAGGCTCGCGGACCTGGAAATCGATGGGGCCGTATTTGATCTGAACCACGACATTCTCGTCGAATTGACCGTCCAGGTCCTTGAAGAACTGAACAGCAGCACTGGCACGGTCAGCCTTCCAGTCAGATTCGTTGAGCTGGTTGTAGACGAATGCGCGGAACATGACGATACCGCCGTGGGGTTGAAGAGCTTTGGCAAAGAGGTTGGCTCCTTGGGCAAGCGTACGGTTGTAGGTAAACGGACCAGGCTGCCCCTCGGAGTCGGCCTTGACGAGGTAGCCGGCCATGTCGGGGATGCGCTGGTAGATCTGATCGGTGATGTTTGTCCACCACGCGATGACTGAGGCATTGAGGGGATCAAAGGTGCTGAGACCGCCCAAGGTCATAGGAGAAGCAAAGTTGAGCGAGACGCCAAGTTGAACGCCATAAGGACGGAAGACATCAGCGATTCTGCCCAAACCTTCGATGTTTCGAGGGCTCAGGATGGAGGCATTGGCGTTGACATTGTTGACAACAACGCCATTGACACGGACAGAGGCCAAGAGACGTGCGTATTGGGCAGCTCGAGTCAAGTCATCGACGACCACACCGTTCTCAAAGAAAATGGAGGCCCCCCCGTAGCCACGTTCAATGCTTCCATCCAAATTGTCCCACTGATTCACCCATCGCACCGGAGCGTGAGGATTGGTGGCATAGGCGACCCGGGAGAAATTCCCCTGAGCAAGCATAGACAGATACTCGAATGCGCCATAGAGAGCACCGCGCTCGTTTTGACCGAGAATCCGAACCATGTCGCCCCTGGTGCTGAGCCAGAAACCATCCTCCTCGAGCTCCGGAACCTCATCATCAGTGCTGCTGCCACAGGCCTTGGTGTATTCATCAACGGTGCCGACAACTACAGACGAGGAAGAATCTCCGCAGTTCTCGTGACCGACATTAGCCCACTTGCCAAAGATGCCCTGAAGACCCTTCTGCAACTCTAAGCCGGCGACATATACAGGACTGGTCTCTGTGCTGTTGAGAGCAACAACGCTGGAGGGAAGAGCGTCATGACAGCCCTTGTCACAAGGCACCGGTGCATAACGCAACCAACCATCCAAACCATCCTCTGCGGCAACAAGGCCGAGAGAGACGAGGAACAAAAGACCGCGCATTATATCGTACCGACCAGCAAAGAGCCGAACCCTTTGCCTGCAAATCAAGGGCTCAGCTTGTCCATTTATACTTACCTAAATTACCCAAACGCACTAGGGCAACAATTGGAGAACTGGACGAAGCATCCCCATGTTGATAGTGAAGGCTTGAGGTTTAGGCTAAAGACAAGATATTCAGGCTATATGCCGTGCAACAGAAAGTGCGGGGTGTGTTCGGGGTTTTCCCCATGGGGATATGTTCCTGGTCGGCTTCCTCCGCAAAGTCGACCATCAGGGGAAAGGTGAGTCGTCCTGTCCGTTGGTTCCATTGAGGACTCGCGCTGTGGGACTGCCGTAGACCTGCATCACGGAAGGAAATGAATGCCATTGATCGTTCTGATGAACGAGAACCGTCTTGGTCCTTGTCTCTGAAGTGTGGTAGCAATCATGAGAAGATTGCCCCAACTCGACAACAGCGGCAAGTTCTGCGTCACGTGAGAGGAAAGGACGTAGAAAGGGCCATTTCCTCTGACTGTACAGGTAATGCGTATTTGGCGACTATCCGTATTGTCAATAAGGATCTAATATGTCGACCATACATACAAGCACAAGCAAACTATTTTATGTATACGGTGTAGATACTTGTGAATGCGATTGGAGTAGAAATAGTCTTCATGAAACCCATATCTCATTATTACGTACATACATCATTCGTTACATGCATTAAGGCTTTAGCAAGCAAGATGGATGAATTCTGAGAAGTCCGCCTTGATCGTTCAACGAAACCACATATTAGAAATCCCTTCCAGCATGTGTGTGCGTGTTCGCATATGTCCTGTACGTGAGTACCGTCTTCTGAATTACTCATTCGTAGAACGTGAGATATTGGGGATATAAGTCTTGTACGTGTGTCATGCCGTGTCGTAAGCGAATAAGTAGATATGGGAAGTCGATCGGCTCTAAGCAGGTGTGCGCGTTCAAAGACGGTGCGCCATCACTCCGCGGAGTCACCATTCGTCAACTTCAGCGAGGCCAATGCATCCGTGATGGTCGTGTTGCCCGTCAACGCCGCCTTGGCTTCGGTAGGATGCGTGCCCACGGTGACGGTGACGACATCCTGGACTTTGCCTTCCTGACCGAGCCTGTTTGCCCAGTTGAACAGGACCTCGTCGCCGCGAGCGCCTCCGACGACAAAGACGAAATCCGGCTTCTGCGATGCCCGCTCGAGCACCCGCTCCGCGGCCGTCGCTTTGGTGACCTGCGTAGGCTCGACGGTCACCGCCCCCTTTGTCAGAACCGCGCGGATCGGCTCGCTCCCTCGGGAGCCGTTGATCTGGTCCGCCAGCTCGGAAGCACGCCGGGCGGCGACTTCGGGATCCCGGGCATCTTTGTACCAGAAGGTCAGGGAGCAGTGGCGCTCTTCGATCCGGCTGCCGTCTGTGCGTTCTTGGAAGTACTGCATGACCTTGCGGATTCCCTCCATCCAGTCTTTGGTACTATCGATGGTCAGCAGACGCTCCCACTCGGACTTGCCCGTTTCTCGTAGGAAGCAGCCGTTCTCCGCGATGAGGCCGGCACCAACAGGCATTTCTGTCAGTACTGACTCGAGCTGTTCTGGTGTCTTGTTGCTCGTCACGTAGACTACGTTCTTTGGATCGTGAAGGAGCGCATCTAGTGCTGTGGCCGTTCTCTTGATGGCGTTCGAAGCGAGGATACACTCATCCTCGAGGATGACCAGGCGACGGGAAGCGCGTGTATAAGTCTCCTTCAGCATCTCTGTTGAAAGCGAGGAGACTAAGTTGAGTTCGCGGGCCAGTTGCGCACTGCGGGCGTCGGAAAGCGTCTTCAGGTACGACTCGCACCAGGAAACAGCATTGTGAGGCGCCATCTTGTTGATCAGGAACTCCCAGTTCTTCTGCTTCTGCTCTGGCGACATCTCAAGGGCGAAGTCAATCGCTTCCGCACACTGCTGGTAGTCCCACGGGTTCACGAGAAGGTCGTGGCCGCTAAAGATGGAAGCACTTCCCGTGAACTCGCTCAGGATGAGGGAACCATAGCGCTCCGGGGCAAACTTGCCATCCTGGCACTGGAGGTAATCGTGACCCGTGAGGTTCATTCCTTCTCTCAAGCTGGTGACCATGAAGACCTCAGCCACGGTCATCAGAGCCAGGAACTGGGAGAAGCTAATGTCCTGCTTCAACAGCACCAGCGGCTGATGCGTCAGCGTGGAGTAGACGGAGTTCACGCGCATTGCAATCTTCGAAACTTGCGCCTCCAGTTCAGGGAGTTCTGACTGAGAGGAGGCAACTTGGATCAGGACGACCTGTACCGCGGTTAGTAGACCGTCGACTTTCTGCCAGAGAAACAGAGGAACTTACATTCTCTCTCCACTTGGGATATCGTTTCAGAAAGATCTCATAGGCTAGAAGCTTCTGCTTGATACCTCCAGGGGCATCCAGTCTATCTCTCGCGACAATCAAGTGCTTACCCTCGTATCTCTCGCGGATCTTCGAGACCCATTCTTTGACTTCCGGAGACTGTCGAGCCTCGTCAAGAGACTTGGGATCGATTCCGATGGGGAATTTCTTCACGCAGATGAAACGGTTCTTGTACTGTATTCCTTCTGCCGAAACTTCGAGGCTGAGCAGCCGACTGCAAGTCTGGAGGAAGTGGTGACAGTATTCGTCCGTCTGGAAACCGATGAGGTCGGCCCCAAGCAATCCGCCAAGCAATGCTCTGCGTGCGGCTAGGCATCTGAATATCTCTGAGGAGGGGAAAGCAGCATGCATGTAGAATCCAATCTCCGCCTCGGGTAGTCTCTTCCTCAGCATCTCAGGAAGGAGCAGGAGATGGTAGTCGTGCACCCAAATGCTATCGCCCGGCTTCCATCTCGCTGCAATCGTGTCCGCGAACGCTTCGTTAACCCTCACGTACTGTCTCCAGGAGTGATCATCGTACTCCTTGTGCCTTGGGCTCTCTTGAACCTGGTAGTGGAACGCCGGCCACAGGACCGTCCTGCTGAAGTGCGAGTAATGACCCTCGAACTCACTGTCGTTCACAAACACCGTAAGCGACTCGAATTCATCTTGAAGCTTCTCTGCAATGCTCTTGCGCGTGTGCTCCTTCAACGAGTCAGTCGGCATACCAAGTGTACCAACCCACGTCTTATCGGGTAGGATCCCCGCATCTGAAGCTGCATTGATAGCATTTCGAAGGCCGCCGTTCCCGTGTTCTGCGGCCTTAACTACCCAGTCCTCGTCGGAGAGGAGCACGCGCGGGCTGCCATGCTCCTCCTCTGAGTCATGCGCTTCTGCGATCCCATCAACAAATGGCTTCGTCCCCAGACCGTCGCCCGGATCGGGACGGCTGAGAATGGACGGCTCGGGATGCAGGGCGGCCTTCGATTTCGGCTGGTTGAATTTACGACTCAGGCCCCATGACACGGAACGAGGCTCATTCGGGCCTGGACCGTTCGGGTCATCTGCACATGGCAGCTCCGCGGCATACTGGGCGGCATAGAACGGCTTGAAGATCTTCTCATGGTCCGTGGTCGCGCCCGGCGTCATGGCGAGGGACTTGGGACGCCGGTGACGGCGGGACTCGGGCAGCCTCCCCTCGACCTGGGGAGGAGACTGGCTCCCGGAAGCTTTACGGCCATGTTTGATCGCTTTAGCCTCAAAGTCAATGGTATAGGGGAGGAACCTGAGGGGTGTTAGCACGGGCCACAATACTCCATCGGAGGAGGGGGGCAGAAGCACGTACAGCGACACCACAAAGACGGTCATTGATAGGCGCTCAGAGCTCTCTCTCTATCGAATCGATCTGAAACCTTACAGGACTCTAGCAGAGGATGATTCAGATGGACGGGTCAGCAGAGAGGATGGCGATGGGAGGTCTGAGGCGT